>NC_084858.1:20521878-20877915 GCF_951802175.1 Populus nigra | reverse complement strand
CTTTCAATATTTAATTTATTGAAAAGTGGTCTTTATACCTTTTCTTTTCCTTTCCTTTTATTGATTTATCTCGATCATATGCCCATAGTCATGAGGTTTGTAGGTAAATCCAGGTCGACTCATATCTTTTCCCGTTGTCTTTTTAAATTATATTTTATTTTTTTATTTTTTAACATTGAATTGTTTGATAATTGAGTTTCATGATTATATTCAATTTGCTTTCAAAAGTGGTCACTCTAGTATCACAATTAGGTCATAGATTTTGCATCATAACCTCGCTGGGTACATATCGAGTTTTTTCATCCTTTTTTAATTATTCTTCTTTTTTAATTTTTATCCTTCAACATTTTATTTGCTGGAAATTAAACTTCAACTTGTTTCTTTCTATTTTTCATTCTTTGAAGTTATTCTTATTTGATTTATTAAGAATTGGATTTTAAGCTTTTTTTCCTGCATTTTATTTATAAGATTATCTCAATATTATGTTAATGGTCATGAAGTTAGCAAGTTAATCCATTTTAATAGAGATTGTTTTTGAATTATTTTTTCTTTTGCCCTTCAACATTAGAGTTGTTTGATAATTCAGTAGGCTTCTTTTTACCTTTTTTATTTGATTTTTTTGTCAGTTTATTTAGTGTTGTTGTATTTTGTTAATCATGTCATTTGAATTACTAATTGAACCAATAACTTAATTCTCAAAAAAAATTTCCTTAGCATTTTTTTTCTATGTTGAAAAAATATTTGGTTTTTGTGGAACACAAATCTAGTACATTCTAAAGAGGGAACATAAATCTGAACTATCTCTTCAATCCCAATTTTTTTTTTATTCTTTATCCTGTTACTAAATATTTCAATTGAGTATATCCATGTCGTCCATCTGGACTATTAAATTTCAGTATAATAGTAAATGCAATGGTTTTGATAACCATCACTATTGCACGGATGTTATGAAAATAGGCATTGGTGCTTTCCCATGGCCTTTGAGAAAGTTTAACCAAATTGCGAAGGACATATTTTGATAGCATTTGATCATTCCATGAGAAAGCAATAATGAACTTATAAACCTGTTTCTAATTGTAAACGTGGTACAAAAGGTTAATTACTGGCTTGAAAGCCGCTTTTGACTTTAGATCATGGAAGGAAAGTTATAAACTCAGTAAAGTTCAGAATTTAGTCCAAGACTTGAATTATAAGTAAGATAAATTTAAACTAGTATGATTTCAAGATTTATTTTAAAAAACATTTAAAATGATATCAGGTTGGAAAAAAATTTAAAAAAACAAAAAACACTTATAAAAAATTTTATTCGGGTTTTGACTAGATTAATCAAGTTACAGGATAATCAAATTTGACATGGTTAACTTCCAACATGGTTTGATATAAAACCTTGCCTGAGCTAATTACCGGGTCAACGATTTGACTCGCCAAACCAAGCTAGGTTTATAGTATTTTTACTAAAAAAATTAGTTATCTAGAAATAATTTATTATCTTTTGTTCTTTGAAAAAATGTTTCTTGACATGTTTAAATATTTTCTTTTTTCTAATTTCTTAACCCCCTCCCCCCACCCCCCCAAAAAAAAAAAAAGAAAAAAAAACAAGAGCTCCCATGTCATTCACAAATGGATTCGTCTCTGTCTGAATATGCTTGTATGAGAAAGTTAAAAGCTTTTATGAATTACAATGCGTTTTTGAATGATACATGTTTCTTTATGCAGAGAAAGGCGGTGTCCCGACAGTTTTAATTATGGCCATTGTCATTCCCTTTGCTGTTTCTATCGCGCTTTTCTGCATGTGTTTCTGTTTCCTGAGGAGGGCAAGAAAGACCAGAGATTATGTGCCAGAAAATGATGGTAAAGAACATTAGAAATCTTTTTTAATTGGGAAACAAAAAAAAAAGCAGAGTCTTTTCTGTTTTGTACTCTGCCTAATAATATTTTCAAAAGCTCAAAGGAATATCTACTTGTGTTGTGTAGTTGGAGATGAGATTACCACCGAGGAGTCCTTGCAATTTGATTTGAGTACTATAGAAGCTGCCACGAACAATTTTTCCGCTGATAACAAGTTAGGTGAGGGAGGATTTGGTGAGGTTTACAAGGTAAGCAATTCGTAAAGCATTTAAATTTTCAAGAACAGGAAATACCTTGTTGCATTAGGATTTAAAAATCCCTTGCTCAACCATCGGTGAAAGTGCTTTCTCAGGGAACACTTCCTAATGGACACCAAATTGCTGTGAAGAGGCTATCAAAAAATTCTGGACAAGGTGCAGCAGAATTTAAGAATGAGGTTGTATTGGTAGCCAAGCTTCAACACAGGAATCTAGTGAGGGTGCAAGGGTTTTGCTTGGATGGAGAAGAAAAGATTCTTGTCTATGAATTTGTCAGCAACAAAAGCCTTGACTACTTTCTATATGGTATATATTGATGATTTTCTAAATGTTCTTCTCATTGCCTTTTAGTACGAGAAATGCATATTTGCCTCTAGGAATATAGTCGATTCTTCGTAATCAGGCATAATTGTCTTTGAAACAGTTGATCTGCACTCTGACTTGAAGGTTCTGTTTTCTTGATTTTATAGACCATGAAAGGCAAGGACTGTTGGACTGGTCCAGACGGTACAAAATAATAGGAGGCATTGCACGAGGAATTCTTTATCTTCACGAGGACTCTCGGCTACGAATTATACATCGTGACCTCAAAGCTAGCAATATTCTGCTAGATGGAGATATGAACCCCAAAATCTCAGATTTTGGCTTGGCTAGGATTTTCGTAGTTGATCAAACTCAAGCAAGTACCAATAGAATTGTTGGAACATAGTAAGTTCGGATCAAATTCCCATTGATTAGTAAATTCATCTGCTAACAGAGTTCTTTCATTTCGTTTTTTTCTAATCATTTCTCTGTTTTTCTGGTTTGTAGTGGTTATATGTCCCCAGAATATGCAATGCATGGGCGTTTCTCTGTGAAGTCTGATGTCTATAGCTTTGGTGTCTTAATCCTTGAGATTATAACCGGAAAGAAGAACAGTTCCTTCTATCAAACAGGGGGTGCTGCAGACCTTGTTAGCTATGTGAGTGCAAGTTTTTCTCTCTTGAAAACAAATAGCATAAGATGTAGCAACTTTTGACCATTCATTTCTCTTTTTTCAGGTTTGGAAACATTGGAGAGATGGGACACCATTGGAAGTGCTGGATCCAACTCTGACAGATACATATTCAAGAAATGAAGTAATTAGATGCCTCCACATTGGATTGTTATGTGTTCAGGAAGATCCAGCTATCAGACCCGCAATGGCAACAATTGTTCTCACACTCAATAGTTACTCGGTTACCTTACCATCACCGCAAGAGCCAGCTTTTTTTTTCCATAGCACTATAACAGATGAATTGAACAGTTCAAGCAAGGAATTTCTTTTCGAACATTCTAAAAGCAAGTCTGTTGCTTATTCTGTAGATGAAGCTTCAATTACTGAAGTATATCCTCGATAGGGAGTATATGTATTTTCTCTAAAATAAGCACTGGAAAAAAAAACATGAGGTTAATTTTTCAGTACCGAACACTTTAAAATTGTGATTTTCATTGTTGACAATAAAACACACAAGTATTTTGGATGAAATCTCCAAAGCTTTGTTGATTAGCTCACACTTAATTTACACACATTTATAATTCTAAATATATTGGCTCTTATATTTATAACGAAATTAATCCTTTAATTTTCATAATCTAATAAGAATTCTAACTAACTAATTAAGAATTATAATTAACCTTTTTTTATCACAAGGATTCCTACGTACACAATGATTATAATGATTATCTAACCATCTCTCTGATGTTTTTAAACACCCAATTTAACAATAAAAGATTTTCATTTAACCATTGGTTTTTCATCCTTTTAGAAGCTCTGTTAACTCTCTAGTATTGTTTTTCTTAATGATAACAATTTCATCATCCATAAACTTTTGTCACTTTATTTCTTTTACAGTATTTTCAAAAGTCATAGGATCACACAATGAAAATAAAGCAAAATAAGTAAATGAATCATCATATTAATTGATTTTAGTTGCCTCATAATTATTCATCCATGTAGGTCTTTTTGTAGCATGTTATGATCGTTGATTTTTTATAGGCTATAATTATTCATAATTATTCATCCATGTAGGTCTTTTTGCCTCATTACCTATTAACTGTTGTGATTTTTTATAGGCCTCTCCTTTTTCTCATCATTAAGTTTCTTTGTATCTAAAGCAACTTGTTCCAACTCTTTTTCTGCTTTTTTTTTTAAAAAAAAGAAGTAATATGTTGAAGCTCACTTCTCTTTTCTAACTCAAAGACTTTCTCTTCATTCCTTAAACAGCTTTCTATCTCTTCTTTCTCTTCTTGCCTTTTATCAATATTCCTTTCCAATTCCTTATTCTGCATCTCAATGACTAACATGAAGTCTTCATATTCCTTCTAAAATCTTGTTTGAACAATTCAAAATGTTCTTGCTACATTTTATATTTGAAATCTTTATACTTACGATTAAGTGTTCAACATCTTGTTAATGTTGATCTTGTATTGTTATTTTCTTTAGTTTAAGGCTGTCACATTCATTTTTTAGTAACCTAAAAATAATTTATCTCTCCTCTACTACATGTTCGACTTTATTTCTTAGCTCTTCATTTTTTTTTATTGATCAACTCTCACTCAGTTTCAAAATCATATTCATCCCGATCAATAAAAGTAAAGCCTTCTTTTCTCATTAGCATTAACATCACAAAACTTGATTAAATCTTAATAAGATTCATCTAAACAAGAGAAGATTGATTTATCTCCACTCATGTGATTGCTATACCTGGTGTCTAAATAATATAAATTTTGATGATATTTCTTATTTATATGCAAGCCATCAATAAAGACATTTTTTCTTTCTTTTATGTAAAATTAGATTTACCATCATTTCTATTCAAATTAACATGACATTCAGATTTGTAATGTCAATACCTATGACACCTAAAACATTCAACCTTTGATTTGTTCATTGGCTTTGGCTTGTAAAAAGTTAAATGATTATTATCATATTCTTTTTTCCCTCATTTGAGAATTAGAAGAATGATTATTGTCATAACCCATTTTTAGGTTATTCTTCAAATTCACTTTATCTCTTTCAAAAATACAAAAAAACAAAATATTCGGACTAAAAACAAAAACAAATCCAAAAAATAATAACAGTGAGAAGAGGATGTCGGAGCACCCAGAAAATAGCTAGAAATTGGTTGAGGATGATCAAAAAATTCAAAGATTAAAATTTGACAGTATATTTTTTACAGATGAAGAGCCTTGTTAACAAAGAAAATTCAATTTGAAAAAGAACGGTCCAAAAACAAATATTTATAGACTCAATTAAATTTTATTGGAGGTTTAATTGAATTTATGAAGGGTTTGATTGCAAGAAAAATTGATTTTTAAGTCAATTTGGGCTTTAATTGGAAGAAATTAAAGTTCTAGGGTTAAATTAGAATTTTTAAGAGTTGATTTGGTCAAATCAGGGGCTTAATTGCATAATTATTGAAGTTTGATGACCAATTAGGGACTTAATTGAATAAATTCGAAACCAATGACCAAAAGGGAAAAAGGCGCTAAAATCTGGGGCTTGATTTGAAGTTCTTCAGGGGTGAAATTGAACAAAATTGAAAGTTTGAAGCCAAGCAGGGGTGTAATTAGAGATAAATCACACATTGAAGGACTAAAGCGTAATTGACAGAAAAGTTATTGTTATCTTCTTCTTCAGAGAGCTTGCCCGAGGGGCCTCTTTCCCAAGGCATTTGACACCACGTTTCGTCCCCAAATTAGATGCAACTTCCACGAAAACGATCTTGTGATACCTGAATACACGTTAGTATAAACCATTCGGGCTGATCAAGGCTTCCGAGGCGACGACACCCCCCCAAAGTAGCCAACCCAACCAGCCATTTTCCTGCACAAAACTGGCGGTTCATCATTGCTTTTTTGAAGTAGTGGTTGGAGTGTTTTCGGGTCGAACTAAAGGCCAAAATTTGGCACTACAAGAGACAAAGTGTCCCTTTTCCACCACCTATAAATGAATGTGATTTTCATGCTTCAAAGGTGGAGAAATTTGGGTCCAAAGACAACCAAAAAACCAACCTCCCTAACCTGGTTTCTACTGCTAGCAGAACCTCTCTCTCTCCCCTCCACGGCGTTCAGCCACCAACATCATCACCACCAGCTTGAACACCTCCATCTCCATCACAAGCAACCGTCTAAATACCTCATATAGTGAGCGCACCGCCGATCCTCTCTCCTCTGCAACTTTTCTTCTTCCTTCACCAGCAACCGACACCGGCCACCGTTCCCTCCACCGAAGCCTACTGAGCCACCGGCCGAACCTCCTCGTCGCAGCCAAGCTTCCACCATAGGTCAGCCTCCTTCCCCTTCCCTTTCTTCTTCTTCTTCTTCTTCGGCGGGTGCTCCACTGTTCACGTTGCATGTGAACAGTGGAGAGTAATCCATTGTTAAAAAAAATTAAAAATTCCATAAAATCTTTCTAAAAAAATTTGTGATTTTCTCTTGTATTTTTCTATCTATTTTGCGTAATATTGATTTGTATTTTTATACCGTAAAGATACAAATCTGGTATTAAAATACCCGGTTTTCATCAAAACATTGCTAAAAATTATAAAATAAAAAAATATTTTATTTTCATGCATACGGCCAAGTCTCTCAAAGATAAGAAAAAAATCAACACATCATATTTTCATACAAAAAAATATACATGTTTTAGCATGCATTTTGGCTTTAATAACCAATTTATTAAAGCCATTAGAACTAGGCTAATATTTCAAAAATACCCAAAAAATATTTTGTTTCTTTTCTTTTAGTATCTGGATTATGAATTTATACGTAAAATATATTCTCGATATTAAAAATAAAGTTTCTTTTTTTTTACTGACGTTAGAACGGTTAGGTTTTTACTCGATAAGATAAGGACCTCCTTACTGAGGAGAACTTTTCTTAAACCTTAGATAGACCAACAATTAGAAATACAATAACACCTTAGCTTTTTATTAGACAATCAAACAATGCAGTTTACCTTAGGTAATGCATATTTAGGTTGTTAATACCTTTCTTTTATGCAACCAGTCTCCGTACCCGATCTCTGAGACCAATTAGGGTTGCTAGTGACCAATTTACTAGGTGGTGACTCCCTTTCCTGCTTTCCACTGATTAAAGACAAGGAATCCTTGTCTCCCCATATTCCATATTTGCTAGATACCTAGATGAAGTGGAATATTCACCGTAACGCCGAACACGTGCGACAATTATCTTTAAATTTCTGATGTTAAAATCTACTATTATTGTTCTTTGTTCTCCTTCCTCTTCCTTCTCAACCTAAAAAGTGATTATTAGATAAACTTGTAAAGCTTGCTCCTCTTTATCTCTCTTAATTCAACTTTTGCTCATGAATTAGCAAGGAACTTTGCAATTCATCAATAGAAAGTTCATCAATATTCTTATCTTTTTCCATTGAACTCATAATAAAATTGAATTTTGGTGTCAATGATCGAATAATTTTTTCTATGATGGTAATATCCTCTGTTTTATTGTCATGGATTTGCATCTTGTTAATGATTTTCATTGTTCTTGAAAGACAATCTATGACTAACTCTCCCATATTCACCCTAAGGAATTTAAACTTTTTTCGAAGTGCTTGAAGTTGTTGCGTCTTTGCTGTAGTTTTTCCTTTGTACTTTTTTATCATCAAATCCCAAATATCCTTATAAAGAATGTTTCCAACATTAATTGGTCAATCTATTGAAAAAAATAATTTATTTTTCCTTGAAATCTTTCAATCACTGCACTTTTATCTTTGTTTTTTACACATTTATTATTGTTGATCTGGATGGTGATTTAATTATTTCTTGAGAAATAATTTGTCAATATTCCTTAGGTCTTAAGAAGTTATTATTAACATGCTCTAATGATCATAATGAACATCAAAATGTGGAATGGATAGTTGAATAAAATTATAGAAGCCATGATTAGAGACTCTTTTCTACTTCTACTATTATTAGGGGCTAACTTGCTACCTTGCTAGTTGGATACTAATTGTTGGAAATTTTTGGTGCTTCAAAAGAACTTTTTTCTTCCTGCTGCGAAGAGTTTATCTTACTTGGTCTCTAATCAATCTAAGCTCAAATATCAATTATAAAAAATTAAAACACAAAAGTATTTAGATGAACCTCCCAAACTTTATTAACCAACTCACACTCATCAACACACTTATAATTTAGAATACATTGACCAAGGATTCTAATTAATTAGTCTTACATAAATCTTTTTTTTTTAATTAAGGAATCCTACCTAAAATAGGATTATAACTAATATCTAACATTCATGTCATGGTGTGCTATCATGATTAGTAGTTCACTAGCTACTACTTGATGAATTGACATAATGTATAACAAAAGAAAGAAATATGATTTGTCAAGTCTTAAAATTACAACCTTAAAACCCAGAGAAAACTATGTATGATATGTTCTAAATTTTAGTAATTTATAAAATTGTTTTGAAAATAACACATCAACTATTTATATAATGGCTAAACCAACCTATACTATAAAGCAAATTCAAACCAAAATTAACTAGAAAAATAAATAAATAAAACTAAAAATAACAAGAAAAATCAAGAAAATTCCTGGAGATTATCTATTGGGTAAAATTTGAACATGTTCACCATCTTAACTAGTGCTTATCAACCAATCTTTATAAGGAATAAGGACTGTAGACACTACCAGAATTCTTATATTTACCAACAGCATTTTCCGTCGGTATTTGTACTATCATTTCGTTAGCAGTTAATTTACCAACGGGATCACAGACATAAATGCTTCGTCGATGAATCTCTTGTTGATAATTTTTTACCTGTAGGTAAGTCTATCAGTAATAAAAAAATATTATGGCCGATGGATTTACTAACAGGAAAAGTGCGCTAAAAAAATTATCTGTTTCATTCCGTCGGTATTTCCCTCGAGAAGCTTGTCATATAACCGATAAAAATACCGTATGCAATTCCTTCGGTGATTATTTAAAAATATTTTTAAAAAATCTATTTAACAAAACTAGAAAATAATGAAATTAATATAAATCAATATTCCATAATACTCAGAACTGAGTTGCTTGAAAACAAAAGAAAGAAAATCAACTCAAACAAATTTACAACAAATAAATAACACAAAAAAATAAACAACAATAACAAATAAATAAATAAATCAACTAAAAATAATTTCATGTGCAAAAAATGAAGTTGTGATTGCTAAAAATTTAAAAATACTATAAATAAATCAACAAAAAATTGATCTCATATGAAAAAAGAAAATCTTACAACAACATTCATACAATTATTAAGAACAGAAAAATTTAAAAATAAAATAAAATAACAAATATAATGAAAAAACAAACACAAAAAAAGAAAAAAAAATCTTACCTTAATGTAGTTGCGAGTGAAGATGAGAAGAGGAGAAAAAAACAAATTAATAAAGTATGTTAATTAAAAAAAACACTGAGAAAAGAAAAGAAAGAAAGAGAAGAAGACATACTTGAGCGTAGAGGAGAAGAGAAGGAGTTGAGGAGAGGAGAGAGGAGAAAGAAAGAAAGAGATGTTGATGTTTTTCACATAATAATAATAATAATAATAATAATAAGAAAATGAGACCCGTCTGTTGTGAAATTAAGGATTCTAGTCTTTTTATTGGGGCATTTTACCTACAATAATTAAATATTAATATTTTTAATTCTTCCGTCGGTGATTCTATTTGTAATATTTAATTTTAATTTTCAATTTAATCGAAAATTTTTAGAAACCGCCAAATATCACCGACAACTTTTCAATCCATTGGTGATTCTATCTGTAATATTTAATTTAAATAATCATTTTAATAAAAAAATTTCAGAAACCAACCAAATAACATCAACGACTTTTCAATCCATTGGTGATTTTTTCTGTAAAGAACAGTAATTAACAGTGCAATTGAGAAGTGAACAGTTCCACAAGTCTTTGGAAAATACGGATAGAATTTATCCGTCAGTGATTTCATTTGTAATTGACATGATGAACAGTGCTAGGGAGAAGTGAACAGTTTACCAACGAGTTTATGGATAGATTTTACCGACGGTATTAATACCGTCGGTAATTCTATTGATATAAATGATGCGTCATCATACTTTTTAGCTTTGTTTTAATTCTTTTTTTTTTTACTGTAATTCCCTCAGTATATATCAAGGAAATATTTCTGTTGGTAAAATTCACTACAATTTACCAACGGAAACATTCCGTCAGTATTTATATTTGTATTTATCATTTTTCTAGTAGGGAGAACTTTATATCAAACTTTCAAATTGATAAATAATCAAATCAAAAGTTATGCTATGCTTTTTTTAGAAAGCTCCTTTTAACATGTCTAAACGTTTTTGGATGTGGTCTTGTTTATTTGATTTATGAATATATCCACTAGAGATTCCACGTCATGTATATTGTTTTAAATTCCGATATTATGGGTATGTATTCTAGCTGGTTGTTTTATTACAAAATTATAACCAACTAAAAGCATACTAGAGGAAGCTAAAAATTGCAAAATTAGCTTGTAAAGGACTTAAATACTTTAAATAAAATTATATTTGAATTAGCAAGTGTCAACTAAAACTAAGTTTCTTTTCGGACAATTTTAAGAGTATTTTCACATTGGTTTTAGGTATTCATAGTAATTTAACAAATTCTCTTAAATATTGTTATCCAAGATTTAAACTAAAGACAATAACAAACCTTCTTAATCATCCGTTGAACTTCTCGAGATTAAAATCCTTTTCTTTTGGAATACAATAATGCACTCGGATACATACAAAATTAAAATTTTATCGGTTAAGTTACTTAATCGATAAATTTAATTTAATTTTTTGTTTTGCTAGATTTTAAACAGATCAAAATATTAATGAAAAATGTATTTCTCACCATCTTTGTCTTTGAATTAAAATCCATGGTAATAATTGTACACACAGATTTTAATAAAAAAAAATAAACAAGGAAAAAGTGTAGATAAATAGTGTGTGATGGGTACAATTAATTTTATAAATAGGTTATCGTTTCTAAAATAATTTAGAAGAAATATAGATATACATATATGAATCTTATAATTAAAAACTTATTTGAAGCTGCACTATATACCTATTTATCTCAAAATTTTATTGCCATATATTATTCCCGGAATAATATATGGCAATAAAATTTTGACTTGCCAAATATCTTTATGAATATTTTATTTAATTATCATAAACATAAGATTCCACTTAATCCATAATTTTAAAATTACAAGGACCATCTTGCTATAAATTCGATAATTTGTGGTAGAAATATTTTCGATCCTACAATAACACAGAGAAAAAAAATCTCCTCAATAATTCGAAACAAGCCTGGAATGCTGACATCCTCAAAAGTAGAATGGAAGAGATGGAGAACACAAAAATTAAAAGACAAACTAAATTTATAAAATGAAGTTTTAAACCCACAAGTGGCCTTCCAATAATGAATTAAGGAATTGGGCACGAATTATCATAAACATAAGAATTCAAAATAAATTTAGTTGGGTCATTTTTAACCAAAAAACAAAAAAACAAATGATACATTGCTTATAATTGTAGACGGTAAGTCGCGTATGAGCACCAACTCGGAATCTGTCCCCTCTGTTGTGATGGCTAAAAAAACTTTGGAGGGTTTTTTTTGGGTTAAAAGTTTAATTTTTAATTAATTTTTACATAAAAAAACACTTTATAAATACTATAGAGACATTTCTAAACCGTTTAATTACCCTAAAACACATCAAAATAATCTAAAATAAATATGAAAATCAACCAAATAAAAAATCTTTAAACTGAGCCTAATTAATTTTTAAAAACAAGATAATAATTCAGAATCATCACAATTGAATCTTTATTGTCAAATAGAATCTTTTAACACCATGAATAATGAGTTTTTTTTGTTGAAAAATAGCTCACCTAATAACATTTTCTTTTCTAGTTGTTTTTCAATAAGTTTCTCTCTTATCTTTCTAATATGGAGACCAAAAAATGAACAAGATAAATTTTAGGATCAAAAGAAAAATTATAGTAATTTAAAATTGGCCATATATTTTTCTTTTTTACCATTTTAGTTCTTTATCTTTTAATTTTGCATTTTTATGATAATTTAAAATATAATTTCATCTAATTAGACTATATAAAGATTCCATTGAAAGAAAACAATATTGAAAAAAAAATAAAAAAAAAGAAGGCAAGAGCTTTATTGTTTATATAAACAATAAAACCGACCTCAGTTGGTTTAATTGTTTTTATAATTCTATCCAAAGACTCTTTGAAAATTAATTAAATAAAAGACTTTTAGCTTGCTTTTTATGTAATAAAAAATAGAAGAAGTCGGAGTTTGGTATCCCCTCCAAATGTAACCCTTTGGTGTTTATAGCATAAGGTTCATGCGACCTGCCTGAATAGAGATTTGTTAAAATTTTAATTTAAAAAAAATAGTTTTTTTTATATATATTTTTTGTTTTAATATATTAATGTTAAAAATATTATTTTAATATATTTAAGAATAAAAAATATTTTCAAAAATAATTTTAATACGGATTTTTTTATTTGTTTTTCATATAAAGCTAATAATTAATAATTTAATTAACTTTTCCTTTTTTTCATAAAATCTAATTATCAGTAATTGTACCCATTCCACATCTAATTAAGAAAAAGACTAAAACAACAACAATAATTTCTTAACACTAGCTAATTTCGTTTTCTATATGCCAACTCATGCATTATACAAAATCTTAAATATTATTAAAAAAAAAACCTCTTAAATCATCCCTAACCTATCAAGGTACGTGTAAGTTTGAGTTTTACAAACCTCAGGACTACTGAAAGTTAACATTGTTGTTAACTTTAGGATCCGTAGGATTAGTTAAAGTACGTGTAAGCTGGCTCAGACATCTATGTTAATCTAAAAAAAAATTACAAAGACCATGTTGCTATAAATTCGATAATTTGTGGTAGAAATATTTTCGATCCTACAATAACACAGAGAAAAAAATCCCTCAATAATTCGAAACAAGCCTGGAATGCTGACTTCCTCAAAAGTAGAATGGAAGAGATGTAGAACCCGAAAATTAAAAGACAGCCTAAATTTATAAAGTGAAGTTTTAAGCCCTCAAGTGGCCTTGCAATAATGAAATAAAGAAATAGTCATAGTACGCGCAAGCTGATCCGAATAGCCACATGAATGAAAAAAATAATGAAATAAAGAATTGAGCACGAATTATCCAACATCCCAAATTGCCATCAGTGATTGGCTTTGGGCCCAATTTGAAGGATCTCGAGTTCAAAATAAATTTAGTTGGGTAAACATACCAAATTGTACAACATCTTTTTTTGTTCGCTCTTATTTTATAAAAAAACCAAATGACACATTGTTTATAATAATGATAGATGAGAAGTTGCCTACTAAGCACCAAATCGGAATCTGTCCATCTATGTGATGGCAAAAAAATAATGGAGGAGTTTTTTTGGGTTGAAAATTTATTTTTTAATTAATTTAAAAAGAATATTTAATAAATTCCATAATGATATCTCGAAACCATTTAATTATCCTAAAACACATCAAAATAACCCAAAAAATAAACATTAACCAAATATAAAATCTCTAAACTGAGCCCAATCAATTTTTATAAGCAATATAAAGGTTTAAAATCAGCACAATCGAATCTCCATTATCAAATAGAATTTGTTAATTCCATAAACAATGACTTTCTCACCCGATAACATTTTCTTTTTTAGTTGTTTTCTAGTAAATTTCTCTCTCATCTCTCTAACATAGAAACCAAAAAATGAACAAAATAAATTTTAGGATTAAAATAAAAATTGTAGTAAATTTTAAATTAGCCATATATTTTTACCTTTTTTTTCATTTTAGTCCTCATCTATTTTTTAATTTTATATTTTTATGATAATTTAAAATATAATTTTATCTAATTAAACTACAAAAGGATTCCATTGAAAGAAAACAATTTTGAAAATGAAAAAAAGAGAAGGCAAGAGCTTTATTGTTTATATAAAGAATGAAACCGATCTTAGTTGGTTTAATTGTTTTTATAATTCTATCCAAAGACTCTTTGAAAATTAATTAAATTAAAGACTTTTAGCTTCCTTTTTATGTAATAAAAAATAGAAGAAGTCGGAGTTTGGTATCCCCTCCAAAGGCAACCCTTTGGTGTTTTTATAGCATAAGGTTCATGCGAGAAGGGTATAAATATTTTAATGCATGGCTAGGGATTGTGGCAAGTGACTAAAGTCCGGTTTGAAGCTACTCTTTAAAAGTGTGGTCTAAATACAGATTTGTTAAAAATTAATTTAAAAAAATTAATTTGTTTTATATATTTTTTTTATTTTAATATGTTAAAATGAAAAATATATTTTAAAAATAAAAAAATATTATTTTAATATATATCAAAACAAAAAATATTTTTAAAAATAACAACTGTCATATTATCAACTAACCTGAAAAGAAATGGTGGTGTCATCACCATATATTATTAAAATAATTGTTTTTTGTTAGCATTATATGGGCCTCACGCTTAAAAAGCCTAAAACTATGCACTAATATTGATACAAACATGTTTTTATACTATTTACCTTATAACCCATAACTATATATTAAAAGCATAGATATTATATAAAAATAGTTGATTTAACTAAATTTTATTAATTTTATAAATAAAATAGGAATTTTAATACGGATTTTTTATTTGTTTTTCATATAAAGCTAATAATTAATAATTTAATTAACTTTTCCCTTTTTTTCATAAAAGCTAATTATTAGTAATTGTACTCATTCCATATCTAATTAAGAAAAAGACTAAAACAACAATATATAATTTCTTAACACTAGTTAATTTCGTTTTCTATATGCCAACTCATGCATTATACAAAATCTTAAATAATATATATAAAAAAACCTCTTAAATCATCCCTAACCTATATAATACATCATATAAACTTTATATTGAATATCAAAACTGTAAAATTACTTTAAAACTAGTCATTGAAGGCCAATAATTCAAATCTAAAATTATATCAAATCTTTAAGGATTTATGTTTTGAAGTTCTCCTTTTATATATATATATATATATATATATATATATATATATATATATATATATATATATTCTTTATTTTCTAGCTACTAATTATAGCAGCGCGCAATCCATGAAAACTTAATAAAAAGTATTAAATAAATAGGTGAATAATTCATGTGTGAAGCCCATGATAAGAACTCTAATAATTAAATACATGTAAGTTTTTGCTTTTAATATTTGAGTGAACTTAGTTGTTGTCTAGAAGACTATTATATATTATTATATCGATGATATTGCCAACTACTTTTTCAAGCAGTTGATTATAAGTTCCTTTAAATATAGTATGAAATAATACTGATGTATTTGAATTTTATTTAGCATAATGAAATTACTATTTTTTTTTCTAAAAAAAGAAAAGAACTTATCAGTCAATAAAAACAGCTTATAGAAATTTCAAAGAAATAGAGACAAATTAGCGCTCGTCAACAAATCCAGAATACATCGCCATTCAAATGTTCTATAAGAACTTTCCACCAAGTCAACATTTGTTTTCTCTAAATGTGGCATGACCTTTTTCATTGACTTCAGTCTCCAGTCTTGTCCACGTTACCTTTACCAGATCTGATATATATATATATATACACTTTCTATTTATCCTGAGAATAATTAATATCTAAAAATTATAAAATTTAGCAAATTATTAAATTAATATTTCCTTACAATAGATCCTTAGTTATAGTTTTATGTTGTTGATTGATGAAAAATCTTTCGTTTATTAAAAGTGAACTAATAGGTAATTTTAAATAATGAGAAAAGAAAAGAAGATAAATAAGGATATGTTTTTATTAAAAGAAAAATTGCTGTTTTTCATCCATTATTATAGTGTATATTATTTAATTAATTAATAAAATGATATAAAATATTAAATGATTTTAATTAGTTATTCTAAAGAAATGATTGCGATCAATCAATAAGTGCCAGTGCTAATCCTCTCTGGTAGGAAGACAGCTTGATATAGAAATTTCTAAGAAATGAACACAAAGTAGCAGAAAGCAACACGGCAAGGGACTCCATGGTCTCTGTGACTCTGTCCAATATCATTGACTTTTTTCCCAATCAGAGAACAATAAATGTGGCGTGACTTCTTTCATTGACTTCAATCTCCAGTTTTGCTAAGCTTCTCTCCATTCCTTGTCCACATTACCTTTCATTTCATCTGATAAAAAGATTCAACTTTCTTTCTTCCACCGTGAGGGCTGCTAGCTAGCTGATCACCCAAAAGATGGATTCTCTCGAATTCTACGTTATCCTGCTCTCGTTGCTTACCCTTGCCATTATCACTCTAGCACAGGAGGATGCCAATTATCTCTATCATAATTGCCAAAACGCAACCACCTCCGCAATAAACAGCACCTACCGAGTCAATCTAAATCTCCTCCTCTCTTCACTTGCCTCGAATGCAACCCGGAATAATACCATTGGATTCTACAACACCTCTTTCGGGCAGAATACTGATCAAGTGTACGGCCTGTTTATCTGCCGTGGCGATCTTAGCAGCACTACTGTTTGCCAAAATTGTGTCACCTTCGCCACTGAAGATATAGTCCAGCGTTGCCCAATCGGAATAGCGTCCATTGTGTATTACGATGCGTGCATCCTACGTTACTCAAACAGGAACATTTTCTCTAAGGTGGATCAAAGCCCTGGTTTCTCCTTGTTAAACACACAGAATATCACAACCGAACCCCAGCGTTTTAATAATCTAGTGGGAGCCACCGCGAATGATTTGGCTGCTCGAGCTGCAAGTGCTCCTCCAGGTGCTAAAAAGTTTGCCGTGAACAAAACGTCTTTCAATGCGTTCCAAAATATATACAGCCTTGCCCAGTGCACACCGGATTTATCTAGCTCTGATTGCAATCGATGTCTCAGTGCAGCTATAGCTGGATTGCCCAATTGCTGCAGCAGCAAGATAGGAGGAAGAGTCATGTTTCCTAGTTGTTATATTCATTATGAAATTACTGAATTTTATAATGCAACGGCAGTTGCAGCGGAGTCACCGCCTCCTCCTCCTCCGCCCGTGGTTCTTCCTTCTCCTCCACCTCCTAGTTCAGTGACAATACCAGAAGGTAAAGTTATTTTGCACTATTTATTGTTTTTGTCAATATCTTTAATCCCCACTCTAACAAAATCGTTCCTATAGAATGCACTCGTCGAATTTTAAATTTATCTCTTAAATTTTTTGGATGAAATTTATTTATTAAATTAAAAAATACAAAATCCTTAAATTATTTTGGAAAAAAATTTAATCCTTTTGTAAATTTTAAAATTAAGCTACGGTTTGTTTTTTTTTTTTGTTTTTCCCTGGTCGGTTGATATTCTTGATTCAAATGTGATGGTTTCTTGTAAAGTATTCTTGCCATGTGATCTTACGATTTTATCCTCCAAAAGGCATCTCACATGTTTGAAAGTCAATTCCGAGTCCTCTAATGTGTATCCCACGCCATGAAAGTTCAATCCAAAGAGGTCCATTCTGGTGTTAGGTCAACATTTCTTTTCGGATCCCACCACGTCATAGTACCTCCAAAATTGTTCACGATTTTGTGCGTGTTGTGCAAAACTTCCAAAAAAAAAAAAAAAAAAACACTTGCAATATTTACCATGTTTGGATCAAGAATTCTCTACCTCCATGAACAATTTAAAAAAAATCCATCTAAATTAAGAAAAAAAAAACCTTGGAAGAACAAATCCCTCAAGTGAAGCCCTCTTAAGATAAACTTCTCAAAGCTACAACGGAATCGTCACGAATAGAGGAATTCTACACTACTTACTTTTCCTAGTAGAGATTTGCGACACGATTCAACAATTCAATTTTTGCTCATCAAGATTAAATCAATCTCTTTAATAGTTAAATATAGTGTAACGAGACTAGAAAATTCATCAGGTTTTTCCTTCTTACATCTTGAACTTAGATTAACAAATTAAAAAGAACCTGAGAAATTATTATAGCTCTAGAGACAAATCAAAATTGCTCCTTACTCAAAAAACATTTTAACTAGGCGTTGATTGTAATATTTACTATAACACAATTATCTTTAACAATTTATGTAGGGTTAGGTTGGTAATTTAATATTTTTTTCACAGTAAAAATATTTATGTACCCTACAATTAAAAATATATATGTTGCTTTTCTCTTAGGAGTGTTTTGGTATTTTTAATTTTTTTTAAATTGTTAAATTACTTTTATACCTTTAAAAATAAAATAAACATAACTCTCTTATATTGACATTTTCATCTTTTTATCATGGTTTCTTTTTTTTAATATCATGTTACTTTAGGGGCATTGTTTTATTTTCATAAATATTTAATATTAAAAAATTCTTACTAGCACGTGCTAGCAGCTCCTGAATCCTATAGTCGGTATGTGGGGGGTTGCTCGGCTACCAAATACTTCTTTCACTAAAATTGTTGGAATCATCATGGTGCCCCCGATGTAATGGTGTGGCTCGTGTTTCAAGATTTTTAATGGCTTGGCATCAACAACCATTTTTTCTTTCTTTTTTTCTCCTCACCTAGATTTTCACACCAACCCATTAATAACTCTAGAACAACCCCTTAATTTTTTAATTCTTCAAACTTAACCCTATTCTTTTTGTTACAATTTTTTTTATCTTGAATAATTTATAAAATTGGTATGCCTTTCGATTTCATCCCTCTACACTTTTTTTCATCTTTTAAACTTGATCACCCTTCTTTTGATTGTTATTTTTTTTGTTTGAAATTATTTTTAAAAATTGATTTTGCTTTACAATTTCATCCTTCTTTGTTTTTTTTTCTTATCAACTTTAATCCTCATTCTTTTGATTATCAATATTTTTTCTTTGACAAGTTTTTTAAATTGATATTTTTAATTGGTTCATAATAAAATTCTTAATTGAACCCGGATCTAAAATTTCACAGGATGCGAGTTTTGAAGAATTGACCAGGATTATAATGTTTCCTGGGTTTGCTTGGTTTTTTTATTTTTCTTTGTCTAAGTTAATTTTTTTTTCTCATCTCATCTTTCAATATTTATTCAATTGGAGTATGGGTTATATATTTTTTAGCTTGCTTTCTGCTAAATTTTTTGTTGGTTTTGAAAATGACCCAGTTATCTTGAGCTTTTTATTTATCTTTCTTTGTTGGATTTTTTTGGCTAATTCTTTAAATTGATATCTTTTTCTGATTTCATCCTTAAATATTTGAAATTATTTTTTAAACAATTTATAAGATTAAAATTCATTTTCTATTTCATCTCCCTTTATTTTTATTTTATTTTTATCTTTCGGATTGTATTCTCACTCTTTTGATTTCTATTTGTTTTATTTGACATAACTGTTTTAATTTATTTTCTTTCTCTATGATTTTTCATTGATTTTAAAAATGACTTAGGTTTTCTCGAGTCTTTTTATTTGTTATTCTTTATTGGATTTACTTTTGGTAATCAATATTAAATTAGTTGAGAATTGAGTTTCTTGATTCAGCCCGGGTTTGAGATTTAAAGGGCTGCGAGTTTAAGATCTTTGCCTATGTTTAAAAGGTTCGCCTAGTTTTTCTTGGGTTTTTTTTTTAAGTTTATGACTTTTTAATTTTATTATTCAATAGTTATATCATTAGTGATTAGACTTTTTATCTTCATTATGAGCCTTCTATATGATTTTTTTGAATGTTTTTTTTGTGGTTCCCATATTTTTGTTTTTATGTTTTCCATATGTCAACCTTTTTTTCATTGTTGGGTCTATGGCCCAAGTTACATTTTTTTTAAAATAAAATAAAAAATAATTGCCTCATAAAATTACAAATGTTTATCAATTTCACTCCTTCCATTTTTATTTTTATTTTGTCTTTTAAATTTCATCATCATTGTTTTGATTGTTATATGTTTTGTTTAAGATCACTTTTTATATTGTTTTACACACACACACACACACACACATAATTTCATCCTCCACGAGTGTTTTTTTTCTATTATACTTGATTTTTATTCTTTTTATTGTTATCTTTTCTGCTTTTTCAAGTTTTTTAAATTAATATTTTTTTCATGATTTCATCCTTTAAAATTAAATTGGTTGAGAATTAAGTTTCTTGATTCAACTCGGGTTTAGAAATTCATTAGTTGCGAGTTTTAGATATTGGACCACGTTTAGGAGGTGTGCTCGAGTTTCCTTAGTTTTTTTTGTTTTTTTAAGATAATGTTTTTTTATTTCTTAACCTTTTTTTTAGTTTTGCATTATTATTTTTTACAGTTTGTCTTCTATGAGATTAATCTTCGGTTTATGACCAGGTTACCGATTTCAGAGCTTAATAAGGGTTGACTTTGTTTTTTTTTTTAAATTGATTTATTTTTATTTTATCATTCAATATTTAATTTATTGGAAAGTGATTTTCATACCTTTTCTTTTCCTTTCCTTCTATTAGTTTATCTCGATCATATGCCTATAGTCATGAGGTTTGCAGGTAAATCCAGGTTGACTCATATCTTTTCTCGTTGCCTTTTTAAATTATATTTCATTTTTTTATCCTTCGACATTAAATTGTTTGATAATTGAGTTTCATGATTATATTCAATTTGATTTTTAAAGTGGTCACTCTAGTATCACAATTAGGTCATAGATTTTGTATCATAACCCCAGTGGGTGCGGATCGAGTTTTTCATCCTTTTTTTAATTATTTTTCTTTCTTAATTTTTATCCTTCAACATTTTATTTGCTGGAGATTGAACTTCAACTTGTTTCTTTTTAATTTTCATTTTTTGAAGTTATCATGTTCTCAATTGATTTATTAAGAATTGGACTTTGAGCTTTTTTTCTTGTATTTTTTTTATGAGATTATCTCAATTAATCTTATATCAATGGTCGTGAAGTTTGCAAATTAACCTGTTTTAATGTAGGCTTTTTTTTTCATTATTTTTTGTTTTTCCCTTCAACATTAGAGTTGTTTGATAATTCAGGTAGAGTCATATTAGGTTCTTTTTACCTTTTTTGTTTTACTTTTTTGCCAGTTTTTTTAGTTTATTTAGTGCTGTTGTATTTTGTTAATCATGTCATTTGAAATTACTAATTGAACTAACAACTCAATTCTAAAAAAAAAAAATTCCTTAGCATTTTTTTCTAGATTGAAAAAATATTTGGCATTCCCATGGACTTTGAGAAAGTTTAACCAAATTGCGAATGACATATTTGATAGCATTTGGTCATTCCATGAGAAAGAAATACTGAACTTATAACCCTGTTTCTAATTATAATGGATCCAAAATCAAATAGATATTCATGTTGGATTGTAAACGTGGTACAAAGGGATAATTACTAGCTTGAAAGCCGCTTTTGACTTTATATCATGGAAGCAAAGTTATCAAACCCAGTCAATTATATGAGATGATTCAGCTCAAGACTTGAATTATAAGTTGGTTAGTTTGTACAGGTAAATCTAATCTAGTATCATTCAATTGAGTTATAAAATAATCAAGTTTGACATGATTAACTCCCAGCACGATTTAATATAAAACCTTACTGAGTCCAGGTTTATAGCATTTTTACTAAAAAAATTAGTTATCCCCGCCCCCGCGCCCCCAAACCACCCCCCCCCCCCAAAAAAAAAAAAAAAGGTCCCATGTCATTCACAATGGATTCGTCTCTGTTTGAATATGCTTGTATGTTAAAGTTCAAAGCTTTTACGAATTACAATGCGTTTTTGAATGATACATGTTTCTTTTTGCAGAAAAAGGAGGTGTCTCAACAGTTTTAATTATAGCCATTGCCATTCCCATTGCTGTTTCTATCGCGCTTTTCAGCATGTGTCTCTGTTTCCTGAGGAGGGCAAGAAAGATCAGAGATTATGTGCCAGAAAATGATGGTAAAGAACTTTAGAAATCTTTTTTAATTGGGAAACAAAAAAATAAAAGCAGAGTCTTTTCTGTTTTGTACTCTGCCTAATAATATTTTCAGAAGCTCAAAGGAATATCTACTTGTGTTGTGTAGTTGGAGATGAGATTACCACCGAGGAGTCCTTGCAATTTGATTTGAGTACTATAGAAGCTGCCACGAACAATTTTTCCGCTGAGAACAAGTTAGGTGAAGGAGGATTTGGTGAGGTTTACAGGGTAAGCAATTCGTAAAGCATTTAAATTTTAAAAAACAGGAAATACCTTGTTGCATTAGGATTTGAAAATCCCTTGCTCAACCATCGGTGAAAGTGCTTTCTCAGGGAAGACTTCCTAATGGACAGCAAATTGCTGTGAAGAGGCTATCAAGAAATTCTGGACAAGGTGCAGCAGAATTTAAGAATGAGGTTGTATTGGTAGCCAAGCTTGAACACAGGAATCTAGTGAGGGTGCAAGGGTTTTGCTTGGAAGGAGAAGAAAAGATTATTGTCTATGAATTTTTCAGCAACAAAAGCCTTGACTACTTTCTATTTGGTATTTATTGATGATTTTCTCATTGCCTTTTAGTACGAGAAATGCATATTTGCCTCTAGGAATATAGTCGATTCTTCGTAATCAGGCACAATTGTCTTTGAAACAGTTGATCTGCACTCTGACTTGAAGGTTCTGTTTTCTTGATTTTATAGACCCTGAAAGGCAAGGACTGTTGGACTGGTCCAGACGGTACAAAATAATAGGAGGCGTTGCTCGAGGAATTCTTTATCTTCACGAGGACTCTTGGCTACGAATTATACATCGTGACCTCAAAGCTAGCAATATTCTGCTAGATGGAGATATGAACCCCAAAATCTCAGATTTTGGCTTGGCTAGGATTTTCGTAGTTGATCAAACTCAAGCAAGTACAACTAGAATTGTTGGAACATAGTAAGTTTGGATCTAATTCCCATTGATCAGTAAATTCATCTGCTGACAGAGTGCTTTCATTTCGTTTTTTCTAATCATTTCTCTGTTTCTCTTGTTTGTAGTGGTTATATGTCCCCAGAATATGCGATGCATGGGCGTTTCTCTGTCAAGTCTGATGTCTATAGCTTTGGTGTCTTAATCCTTGAGATTATAACCGGAAAGAAGAACAGTTCTTTCTATCAAACTGGGGGTGCTGCAGACCTTGTGAGCTATGTGAGTGCAAGTTTTTCTCTCTTGAAAGCAGATAGCATAAGATTTAGCAACTTTTGACCATTCAATTTTCTTTTTCCAGGTTTGGAAACATTGGAGAGATGGAACACCATTGGAAGTGCTGGATCCAACGATGACAGATACATATTCAAGAAATGAAGTAACTAGATGCATCCACATTGGATTGTTATGTGTTCAAGAAGATCCAGCTATCAGACCCGCAATGGCAACAATTGTTCTCACACTCAATAGTTACTCGGTTACCTTACCATCACCGCAAGAGCCTGCTTTTTTTATCCAACCAGAAAATAAAAATTGATTCATTTTGAATCTTGTTACTGTTTTATTAAGCTCATTTTCAGCTTAAGGAGTGCTTTAATTTCTATGCAATGGGAAGATGAAGAGACGTACGTGTAATTACACGAAGCCAAGATTACGCGTAATGCTACTTTAGAATCTTTTGAACTGAAAATGTTTGTTTGACATAAACAAAAGCAGTTAGTTAGTTAATTACTGAAAAACAAAATGTTTGTTTGACATAAACATTAGAAATCACATGTTTACTGAAATTGTTTGTTTGGCATAAACATTAGAAATCACATGTTTATGAAATGTGATTTAGTAAAATTTTAATTCTTTTATTTCAAGCAGTTAATTAGTTAGATGCAATTTTACTAATTGGTTGACTATTTCTTATAACAATTATAATTTTATAAAGTTTTTTTAAATATATTTTATAAATTAAAATATAAATTTTTATTTAATTTACTATTTTAAAAAATAAAAAATTTTATTTTAATATATTTTTAAATAAAAATCACTTTAAAAATAAGCTATTTGTAAAAACAACATAAAAACTTATCAAAAAGCATATTCCTTCTTACCGTCATGAAAGAATGTCAAAAGGGTCACTTATCATGATGAAAAGAAGTCGTCGTTAACTAGTTGGATGCTTACACTACGAGGGTTTATTTTATATTTTTATAAAAAATTCTATAAAAATTTATAATATAAAAATTAATATTTTTTTAATATTAATAATAATTTTATTTTCAAATTTATTAATAATAACAGATGAAGTGAACATTTCAAGCAAGGAATTTATTTTCGAACATTCTAAAAGCAAGTCTGTTGCTTATTCTGTAGATGAAGATTCAATTACTGAAGTATATCCTCGATAGGGAGTATATGTATTTTCTCTAAAATAAGCACTGGAAAAAAAAACATGAGGTTAATTTTTCAGCACCAAACACTTTAAAATTGTGACTTATTTACACACACTTATAATTCTGAATATATTGGCTCTTATCTTTATAGGAAAATTAATCCTTTAATTTTCATAATCTAATAAGAATTCTAACTAACTAATTAAAAATTCTAATTAACTAGTCTAACACAAATCTCTTTTTTTTTTTCTCAAGGATTCCTACCTACACAATGATTATAACGATTATCTCACAGTCTCTCATTAAACTTGATCTTTCATCCTTTTAGAAGCTCTGTTAATTCTCTAGTATTGTTTTTCTTAATGATAACAATTTTATCATCCATAAACTTTTGTTACTTTATTTCTTTTAAAGTATTTTCAGAAGTGATTGGATCACACAATGAGAATAAAGCAAAATGAATAATTGGATCATCATATTAATTGATTTTAGTTGCCTCATAATTATTCATCTATGTAGGTCTTTTTGTAACATGTTCTGATCGTTGATTATTATTTGCTGATGTTATCAATGGGACTTGATTACCTATTAACTATTGTGATTTTTTCATAGGCCTTTCCTTTTTCTCATCATTAAGTTTTTTTTATATCTAAAGCAACTTGTTTCAACTCTTTTTCTGTTTTATTTTTTTTTTTCAAAGAGAAGCAATATGTAAAAGCTCACTTCTCTTGTCTAACTCAAAGACTTTCTCTTAATTCCTTAAATAGCTTTCTATCTCTTCATGTCTTTTATCTTTTCTAACTCAAAGACTTTCTCTTAATTCCTTAAATAGCTTTCTATCTCTTCATGCCTTTTATAAATATTGCTTTCCAATTCCTTATTTTGCATCTCAATGACTAACAAGAAGTCTACATATTCCTTCTAAATCTTGTTTGAACAATTCAGAATGTTCATGCTACATTTTATATTTGAAATCTTCATACTTACGATTAAGTGACTCAACATCTTGCAAATGTTGATCTTGTATTTTTCTTTTCTCTAGTTTAAGGCTATCATGTTCATTTTTTAGTAACCTAAAAATAATTTATCTCTCCTCTACTACATGTTCGACTTCATTTCTTAGCTCTTTATTTTTATAATTGATCAACTCTCACTCAGATTCAAAATCATATTCATCCCGATCAATAAAAGTAAAGCCTTCTTTTCTCTCTAGGATTAACATAACAAAACTTGTTAAATCTTGATAAGATTCATCTAAACTAGAGAAGATTGATTTATCTGCACTCATGTGATTGCTATACCTGGTGTCTAAATACCATAAATTTTGATGATATTTCTTATTTATATGCAAGCCATCAATAAAGACATTTTTTCTTTCTTTAATGTAAAATTAGATTTACCATCATTTCTATTCAAATTAGCATGACATTTAGATTTGTAATGTCAATACCTGTGACTCCTGAAACATTTAACCTTTGATTTGTTCATTGGCTTTGGCTTGTAAAAAGTTAAATGATTATTGTCATATTTTTTTTCCCTTGTTTGAGAATTAGAAGAATGATTATCTTTAAATTTCTGATGTGAAAATCTACCATTATTGTTGTTTGTTCTCCTTCCTCTTCTTTCTCCACCTAAAAAGTGATTATTAGATAAAACTTGTAAAGCTTGCTCCTCTTTATCTTGTTGATTCAACTTTCGCTCATGAATTAGCAAGGAACTTTGCGATTCATCAATAGAAAGTTCATCAATATTCTTATCTTTTTAATTTCTATTGAACTCATAATAAAATTGAATTTTGGTGTCAATGATTGTATAATGTTTTCAATGATTGTAATATCCTCTGTTTTATTGTCATGGATTTGCATCTTGTTAATGATTTCCATTGTTCTTGAAAAGAAGTCTATGACTAACTCTCCCATATTCACCCTATGGAATTTGAACTTTTTTCAAAGTGCTTAAAGTTGTTGCCTCTTTACTCTAGTTTTTTCTTCGTACTTTTTTCTCATCAAATCCTAAATATCCTTAGAGGTTTCCTTATAAAGAATGTTTCCAACATTGATTGGTCAATCTATTGGAAAAAAATAACTTTTTTTTCCTTGAAATCTTTCGATCATTGCACTTCTATCTTTGTTTTTTACACAATTGTTATTATTGATCTGGATGGTAATTCAATTATTTCTTGAGAAACAATTTGTCAATATTCCTTAGGTCTTAAGAAGTTATTATTAACATACTACAATGATCATAATAGACATCAAAATGTGGAATGGATGGTTGAATAAAATTATAGAACCCATGATTAGAGACTCTTTTCTACTTCTACTGTTATTGGAGGCTAACTTGCTACTTGCTACTTGCTAGTTGGATACTAATTGTTGGAAATTTTTGGTGCTTCAAAAGAACTTTTTTCTTGCTGCTGCGAAGAGTTTATCTTACTTGGTCTCTAATCAATCTAAGCTCAAATATCAATTATCAAAAAAATAAAGCACAAAAGTATTTGGATGAACCTCCCCAACTTTATTAACTAGCTCACACTCATCAACACACACTTATAATTTTGAATACATTGACCAAGGATTCTAATTAAGTAATCTTACATAATGTTTTTTTTTTTAATTAAGGAATCCTACGTAAAATAGGATTATAACTAATATCTAACATTCATGTCATGGTGTGCTATCATGATTAGTAGTTCACTAGCTACTACTTGATGAATTGACATAATGTATAACAAAAGAAAGAAATATGATTTGTCAAGTTTTAAAATTACAACCTTAAAACCTAGAGAAAACTATGTTTGATATGTTTTAAAATTTAGTAATTTATAAAATTGTTTTGAAAAACACATCAACTATTTATATAATGGCTAAACCAACCTAGACTATAAAGGAAATTCAAACCAAAATTAACTAGAAAAATAAATAAATAAATCTAAAAATAACAAGAAAAATCAAGAAAATTCCTAGACATTATCTTTTAGGTAAAATTTGAACATGTTCACCATCTTAACTAGTGCTTATCAACCAATCTTTATTAGGAATAAGGACTGTAGACACTATTAGTATTTTTTTATTTACCGACAGAATTTTCCATCGGTATTTGTACTATCATTTCGTTGGCAATTAATTTACCGACGGGATCACAAACAGAAATGCTTCGTCGATGAATCTCTTGTTGATAATTTTTTGTCTGTCGGTAAGTCTGTCAGTAATAAAAAAATATTATTACCGATGGATTTACTGAAGGGAAAAGTACGCTAAAAAAATTATCCGCTTCATTCTGTTAGTATTTTCCTCGAGAAGCTTGTCATATAACTGATAAAAATACCGTATGCAATTCCTTCGATAATTATTTAAAAATATTTTTAAAAAATTCATTTAAAAAAACTAGAAAATAATTAAATTAATATAAATCAACACTCCATAATACTCAGAATTGAGCTGCTTGAAAAAAAATTCAACTCAAACAAATTTGCAAAAAATAAATAACACAAAAAAATAAACAAAAATAATAAATAAATAAATCAACTAAAAATAATTTCATATGAAAAAAATAAAGTTGTGATTGCTAAAAATTTTAAAATCCTATAAATAAATCAACTAAAAATTGATCTCATATGAAAAAAGAAAATCCTACAACAGTATTCATACAATTATTAAGAATGGAAAAATTTAAAAATAAAATAAAATAAAATAACAAATATAATGAAAAATCAAACACAAAAAATTAAAGAAGAAAAAAAATATTACTTTAATGTAGTTGCGAGTGAAGATGAGAAGAGGAAAAAAAACAAATTCATAAAGTATGTTTATTAAAAAAAAACTGAGAAAAGAAAAAAAAAAAGAGGGGAAGACATACTTGAGCGTGGAGGAGAAAAGAAGAAGTTGAGGAGAGAAGAGAGGAGAAAGAAAGAAAGAAAGAAAGAGATGTTGATATTTTTCACAAAATAATAATAATAATAATAATAATAATAATAATAATAAGAAGAAGAAGAGACTCATCTGTTGTGAAATTAGGGATTCTAGTCTTTTTATTAGGGCATTTTACCTAAGGATAATTAAATATTAATATTTTTAATTATTCCGTAGGTGATTTCATTTGTAATATTTAATTGAAATTTTTAATTTAATCGAAAAGTTTCAGAAACAACCAAATATCACCGACGACTTTTTAATCCGTTGATGATTCTGTCTGAAATATTTAATTTAAGTATTCATTTTAATCAAAAAATTTCAGAAACCCGCCAAATAACACCGATGACTTTTCAATCCGTCGGTAATTTTGTCTGTAAAAAACAGTAAATAACACGTCATCGTACTTTTTGGTTTTGTTTTAAATTTTTTTTCACTGTAATTCCTTCGGTATATATTAAAAGAATATTTCTATCGGTAAAATTCACTACAATTTACCGACGGAAATATTCTGTTAGTAATTATATTTGTATTTATCAATTTTCTAGTAGTAAGAACTTTATATCAAACTTTCAACTTGATAAATAATCAAATCAAAAGTTATGCCATGCTTTTGTTAGAAAGCTCCTTTTAACATGTCTAAACGTTTTTGGATTTGTTCTTGTTTATTTGATTTATGAATATATCCAGTTGAGATTCCACGCCATGTATATTGTTTTAAATTCCAATATGATGGGTATGTAATCTAGCTGGTTGTTTTATTACAAAATCATAACCAACTAAAAGCATACTAGAGGAAGCTAAAATACTTTAAATAAAATTATATTTGAATTAGCAAGTGTCAACTAAAACTAAGTTTCTTTTCGGACCATTTTAAGAATATTTTCACATTGGTTTTATGTATTCATAGTAATTTAACAAATTCTCTTAAATATTGTTATCCAAGATTTAAACTAAAGATTAAAATCCTTGAACTTAATCACCCGTTGAACTTCTCGAGATTAAAATAATGCACTCGGACACATACAAAATTGAAATTTAATCGGTAAAGTTACTAAATCAGTAAATTTAATTTAAGTTTTTGTTTTGCTAGATTTTAAACTTGATCAAAATATTAATGAAAAATGTGTTTCTCACCATCTTTGTCATTGAATTAAAATCCATGGTAATAATTGTACACACAGATTTTAATAAAAAAAAATAAACAAGGAAAAATGTAGCAAATATTCAATTTTATTAAAATTGTGTGTGATGGGTACAATTAATTTTATAAATAGATTATCCTTTCTAAAATAATTTAGAAGAAATATAGATATACATATATGAAGCTTATAATTAAAAACTTATTTGAAGCTGCACTATATACCTATTTATCTCAAAATTTTATTGCCATATATTATTCCCGGAATAATATATGGCAATAAAAGTTTGACTTGCCAAATATCTTTATGAATATTTTATTTAATTATCATAAACATAAGATGCCACTTCCTCAAAAATTCCTCAAAAGTAGAATGGAATGCTGACTTCCTCAAAAGTAGAATGGAAGAGATGGAGAACCCAAAAATTAAAAGACAAACTAAATTTATAAAATGAAGTTTTAAACCCACAAGTGGCCTTCTAATAATGAATTAAGGAATTGGGCACGAATTATCATAAACATAAGAGTTCAAAATAAATTTAGTTGGGTCATTTTAAAATAATAAAAAAAAAACAAATGATACATTGCTTATAATGGTAGACGATAACTTGCCTAATGAGCACCAACTCGGAATTTGTCCCCTCTGTGATGGCTAAAAAAACTTTGGAGGGTTTTCTTGGGTTGAAAATTTAATTTTTAATTAATTTTTATATTAAAAAACACTTTATAAATACTAATTATTAGTAATTGTAATCATTCTATATCTAATAATTAAAGCTAATAATTAATAATTTTTCATTAATATAAACGAGTAGATTTTTTATTTGTTTTTCATATAAAGCTAATAATTAATAATTTAATTAACTTTTCCCTTTTTTATAAAATCTAATCATTCCATATCTAATTAAGAAAAAGACTAAAACAACAATATATAATTTCTTAACACTAGTTAATTTCGTTTTCTATATGCCAACTCATGCATTATACAAAATCTTAAATAATATTAAAAAAACCCTCTTAAATCATCCCTAACCTATATAGTACATCATTTAAACTTTATATTGATTATCAAAACTGTAAAAATACTTTAAAACAAGTCATTGAAGGCCAATAATTCAAATCTAGAATTATATCAATTTTTTAAGGATTTATATTTTGAAGTTCTCCTTATAAATATATATAAATTCTTTATTTTGTAGCTACTATAATTATAGCATCAATCCATGAAAACCTAATAAAAAGTATTAAATATATAGGTGAATATATAATTCATGTGTGAAGCCCATGGTAAGAACTCTAATAATTAAATATATGTAAGTTTTTGCTTTTAATACTTGAGTGAACTTAGTTGTTGTCTAGAAGACTATTATATATTATATCGATGATATTGCCATCTAATTTTTCAAGCAGTTGATTATAAGTTCCTTTAAATATAGTATGAAATAATAATGAAATTACTATTTTTTTTTCTAAAAAAAGAAAAGAACTTATCAGTCAATAAAAACAGCTTATAGAAATTTCAAAGAAATGGAGACAAATTAGCGCTCGTCAACAAATCCAGAATACATTGCCATTCAAATGTTCAATAAGAACCTACCACATATATATATATATATGTGGTAGGTTACATGAACCTTGACCAGTGGTCATATAGTGGCAAGAGAGGGCAATTGCCTCCTTAAATTATAAAATCAGATTTATTAACAAACGTTTTGAAAAAAATTAAATTAACAAGCCTTTCTTCTAGTATTTATTTATTTATTTTCTTACATAAATTTTGATGAAATAAATATACTATTATGGATAGAGAGATGATTAATTTTCTAACAAAGACTGTTTATTTAACACATCCATCAATAATACAATTATTAAAATACAAAACTACTTCTCATTATAGAAATTTCTAAGAAATGAACACAAAGTAGCAGAAAGCAACACGGCGAGGGACTCCATGATCTCTGTCCGGCTGTCCCCACTATCATTACCTCTCATCTGATAAAAGGATGAACTCTCTTTCTTCCACCATGAGGGCTGTTAGCTAGCTAGAGAGCTTGATCACCCAAAAGATGAATTCTCTCAAATTCTACATTATCCTGCTCTCGTTCCTTACCCTTGCTATTATCACTCTAGCACAGGAGGATGCCAATCACCTCTATCATAATTGCCAAAACGCAACCACGTCCACAATAAACAGCACCTACCGAGTCAATCTAAATCTCCTCCTCTCTTCACTTGCCTCAAACGCAACCCGGAATAATACCAATGGATTCTACAACACCTCTTTCGGGCAGAACACTGATCAAGTGTACGGCCTGTTTATCTGCCGTGGCGATGTTAGCAACACTGTTTGCCAAAATTGTGTCACCTTCGCCACCAAAGATATAGTCCAGCGTTGCCCAATTGGAATAGTGTCCATTGTGTTTTACGATGCGTGCCATCTACGTTACTCAAACAGGAACATTTTCTCTAAGGTGAATCAAAGCCCTGCTTACTACAAGTGGAACTTACAGAATATCACAACCGAACCCCAGCGTTTTAACAATCTAGTGGGAGCCGCCGTGAATGATTTGGCTGCTCGAGCTGCAAGTGCTCCTCCAGGTGCTAAAAAGTTTGCTGTGAACAAAACGTCTTTCGATGCGTTCCAAAAGATATACAGCCTTGCCCAGTGCACACCGGATTTATCTAGCTCTGATTGCAATCGATGTCTCAGTGCAGCTATAGCTAGATTGCCCATTTGCTGCAGCAGCAAGATAGGAGGAAGAGTCTTGTTTCCTAGTTGTTATATTCATTATGAAATTACTGAATTTTATAATGCAACGGCAGTTGCAGCGGAGTCACCGCCTCCTCCTCCTCCGCCCGTGGCTCTTCCTTCTCCTCCACCTCCTCGTTCAGCGACAATACCAGAAGGTAAAGTTATTTTCCACTATTTATTGTTTTATTCAATATCTTTAATATTCCCCACTCTAACAAAATCGTTACTATATATAGAATGCACTCGTCGAAATTTAAATTTATCTCTTAAATTTTTTGGATGAAATTTATATATTAAATTACAAAATACAAAATCCTTAAGTCATTTTGGAAAAAAAAAATCAATCCTTTTGTAAATTTTAAAATTAAGCTACGGTTCGGTTTTTTTTTTTTTATTATCGCAGTTGGACTTTGTCTAAAACTTTAAAATAATTAAGTTATTGTTTAGTTGCGCATTTGCTTTAGCTCTTTGTCTGCCATTCAGATGTTCTATAAGAACTTTCCATCAAGTCAACATTTGTTTTCTCTTAATTATAGGTATCAAAATCGGCTTGGGTGTTGACCTGGTCAAAAAATCGGGTTTCAAGTTTTATGGATCAACCCGGAAAATTTTTTAAAAATATATATTTAAAGTTTTAATATTTTATATGAAAAAATTAAAAAATTTCATATAAATATAGACTATGTATATTATAAATAATAAAATTTAAAAGAATATTTTAAAAAAATCAATCCTTTTATAAATTTTAAAATTAATCTCCGGTTCTGATTTTTTTTTCCTGGTCAGTTGATATTCTTGATTCAAATGTGATGGTTGTGGCCCGATTCTTGTAAGGTATTGTTGCCATGTGATCTTACGATTTTATCCTCCAAAAGGCATCTCACATGTTTGAAAATCAATTCCTAGTCCTCGTTAGTATCCCACGCCACGTGATAGTACCTCCAAAATGGCTCGGTTGTGTACGTGATATTATTGCCATGTGATCTTACGATTTTTTGGGTGTTGTGCAAAACTTACAAAATAAAATAACAAACACTTGCAATATTTACAATAAAAAATAAAATAAAATAACAAACACTTGCAATATTTAACATGTTTGGATCAAGAATTGCCTACCTCCATGAACAATTTTAAAAAAACCCATCTGAAATAAGAAAAAAAACCTTGCAAGAACAAATCCCTAAAGTCAAGGCCTCTAAAGATAAACTTATCAAAGCTACCACACTACATATTTTTCCTAGTAGAGATTCGCGACACGATTCAACAATTCAATTTTTGCTCATCAAGATTAAATCAATTAATGTATCCCTACAATAAAAAAAAATATGTTGCCTTTCACTTAAGGGCATTTTGATATTTTTATTTTTTTAAATAGTTAAATTACTTTTATATTTTTAAAGATAAAATCAATATAACTCTCTCACATTAGCTTTTTATCTTTTTACCATGATTTTTTAATATCATTATAGTTCAGAGGAATTATTTTATATTAATAAATGTTAAATATTGTTTTTTAAAAAAACTTACTGGCGAGTGTTAGTAGCCCCCGAGTCCTTCAACCGGCGCGTGCAGGTTGCCCAGCCAACGAATGCTACCATCACTAACATTGTTGGAATTGTCATGGCACCCCAATGTAATAGGGCGGCTTGTGTTTCAAGATTTCCAATGGTGTGGCCTCGATAACCATTTGTCTACCCTCTTCTCTCTTTCTAGATTTAGATTTTCACGCCAGACCTTTAACAACTCTAGAAGAGCCTTTAATTTTTTAATTATTTAGATTTGATCTTTATTTTTTTTATTATAATTTTATTATCTTGAAAATTTTATAAAATTGGCATGCCTTTTCGATTTCATCTCTCTTCACTTTTTTCATCGATTAAATTTGATCATCGTTCTTTTAATTGCTATTTTTTTTATTCGAAATCATTTTTTAAATTGATTTTGCTTTACAATTTCATCCTCTGTTTTTTTCCTGTCAAATAATTTATCTTCATTCTTTTAATTGTCAATGTTTTTGCTTTGACAAGTTTTTTAAATTGGTTCGTAATAAACTTCTTGATTGAGCATGAATCCAGGATTTCACGGATTGCAAGTTTTAAAGATTTGACCAGGTTTATGTTGTTTTCCAGGTGTGCTTAGTTTTTTATTTTTCTTTGTCTAAGTTAATTTTTTGCCCGTCTCATCCTTCAATATTTATTCAATGAGAGATTGGGTTACATATTGTTTTAGCTTGCTTTCTACTAATTTTTTTGTTGGTTTTGAAAATAACCCAATTATCTTGAGCCTTTTATTTATCGTTCTTTGTTGGGTTTTTTTTGGCTAATTCTTGAAATTAATATCTTTTCCTGATTCCATCCTTAAATATTTGATATTATTTTTAAAACAACTTATAAGATTAATTTTTTTTTTCTATTTCATCTCCCTTTATTTTTTTTTTATCTTTTGGATTGTGTTCTCACTCTTTCGATTTCTATTTGTTTTATTTGAAATAACTTTTTAAATTTATTTTCTTTCTCTAGGATTTTTCATTGATCTAAAAAATAACTCATGTTTTCTCAAGTCATTTTATTTGTTTTTTTTGTTGGATTTACTTTCACTAATCAATATTAAATTAGTTAAGAATTGAGCTTTTTGATTTAGCCTGATCTAAAATTTCATGGGTTACGAGTTTAAGACATTTGCCTGGTTTTAAAAGTTTCATCCAGTTTTGTTTTGTTTTTTTTTAAGCTAATGACTTTTTATTTTGTTATTCAATATTTATATAATTAATTATTAGACTTTTGTTTTTTTTATTATGAGCCTTCTATATGATTTTTTTTAATGTTCATTTTTTTTCGGGTTCCTATATTTTTTTTATATTTTCCATATGTCACCTTTTGTTTTTCTTTGTTAGGTATATGGCCGGAGTCACATTTGTTTTTTAAAAAATAAAACATGCTTGCCTCATAAAATTACAAATGTTCTTCAATTTCACCCATTCTATTTTTTTATCTTTTAAATTTGGTCCTTATTATTTTGATTGCTATTTTGTTTTGTTTGGGATCATTTTTAGATTGTTTATATATATATATATATATATATATATATATATATATATATATATATATATATAATTTCATTCTCCATGAGTTTTTTTTTCTATCAAATTTAATCTCTATATTTTTTATTGTTATCTTTTTTTCTTTATCAAGTTTTTTAAATTAATATTTTTTCATGATTTTATCTTTTAAAATTAAAGTGGTTGAGAATTAAGTTTCTTGATTCAACTTGAATCCAGGAATTCATCAGTTGTGAGTTTTAGAGATTGGATCAGATTTAGAAGGTGTGCTCAGGTTTTCTTATTTTTTTTCTTTTCTTTTTCTTAAAGATAATATTTTTTTTTTATTTCTAAACCTTTTTTTAGTTTTGCTTTATTATTTTTTACGGTTTGTTTTCTATGAGATTAGTCTCGGATTCATGACTAGAGTCACTAGTTTCAAAGCTTAATAGGGGTTGCCTAGTTTTTGTTTTTTTTTTAAATTGGTTTATTTTTATTTCATCTTTCAACATTTGGTTTATTGAAAAGTGGTCTTCACATCTTTTCTTTTCCTTTCCTTTTATTGGTTTATTTCAATCATATGCCTATAGTTATAGGGTTTGCAGGTAAACCCAGGTTAACTCATATTTTTTCTCGTTGCCTTTTTAAATTATATTTCTCGTTATATAGTTTCATGATTATATTCAATTTTCTTTAAAATGTGGTCATTCTAGTATCATAACTAGGTCATAGATTTTGCATCTTAACCCTAGTGGGCACAAATCGAGTTTTTTCATCTTTTTTAATTATCTTTTTTTCTTAATTTTTATCTTTCAACATTTTACTTGTTAGAGATTTAACTTCAGTTTTTTTCTTTTTATTTTTCATTCTTTTGAATTATCATGTTCTCATTTAATTTATTAGGAATTGAACTTTAAGCATTTTTTCTTGCATTTTTTTTTCTCTATAAAATTATCTTAATCTTATGTCAATGGTCGTGAAGTTTGCAAGTTAACATGTTTTAACTCAAGCTTTTTTTTTAATTATATTTTATTTCGCCCTTCAATATTAGAGTTGCTTAATAACCCAGGTAAGCTCAAGTTAGGTTCATTTTATCTTTTTTATTTTATTTTTTTGTCAGATTCTTAAAACAAAATTCTTAATATTTTTTTCTAAATTGAAAAATTTTTTTGCTTACGCGGGCCACTAATCTAGTTTGAATTATAAAGAGGGAACATAAATCTGAACTATCTCTTCAATCCCTTTTTTTTTTTCTTTATCCTTTAAATAAATATTTCAAATAAGTTTATTGAGTATATCCATGTCGTCCATCTGGACTATTAAATTTCAGTATAATAGTAAATGCAATGGTTTTGATAACCATCATGCACTATTGCACGGATGTTATGAAAAGAGGCATTGGTGCATTCCCATGGCCTTGAATTATGAGTTGGGTTAGCTTGTACAGGTAAATCCAATCTAGTATCATTTTAAAATTTATTTGAAGAAACATTTAAAAAAAAATTAAGAGAACAAGTTATAAAGAGACTGATCAATCAAGTCACATAATAATCAAGTTTGACATAGTTAACTCTCAATGAGATTTAATATAAAACCTTGTCTAGGTTAATTACTGGGTCGGCAATTCGACTCACCAAACCAAGCCAGGTTTATAGTATTTTTATTAAAAAAAAAATTAGTTATCTAAAAATAATTTATTATCTTTATCTTCTGTTATTTGAAAAAATGTTTTTTGACATCGTTAAATATTTTCTTTTTTCCAATTTATTAACCCATCCACACCCCCCCCCCCCCAAAAAAAAAAAAGAAGAAGAAAAAAAAAAGAGCTCCCATGTCATTCACAATGGATTCGTCTCTGTTTGAATATGCTTGTATGTTAAAGTTAAAAGCTTTTATGAATTACAATGCGTTTTTGAATGATACATGTTTTTTTTTTGCAGAAAAAGGCGGTGTCTCAACAGTTTTAATTATAGCCATTGTCATTCCCATTGCTGTTTCTATCGCGCTTTTGAGCTTGTGTTTCTGTTTCCTGAGGAGGGCAAGAAAGACCAGAGATTATGTGCCAGAAAATGATGGTAAAGAACATTAGAAATCTTTTTTAATTGGGAAACAAAACAAAAGCAGTCTTTTCTGTTTTGTACTCTGCCTAATAATATTTTCAAAAGCTCAAAGTAATATCTACTTGTGTTGTGTAGTTGGAGATGAGATTACCGCCGAGGAGTCCTTGCAATTTGATTTGAGTACTATAGAAGCTGCCACGAACAATTTTTCCGCTGATAACAAGTTAGGTGAGGGAGGATTTGGTGAGGTTTACGAGGTAAGCAATTCGTAAAGCATTTAAATTTTCAAGAACAGGAAATACCTTGTTGCATTAGGATTTAAAAATCCCTTGCTCAACCATCGGTGAAAGTGCTTTCTCAGGGAACACTTCCTAATGGACACCAAATAGCTGTGAAGAGGCTATCAAAAAAATCTGGACAAGGTGCAGCAGAATTTAAGAATGAGGTTGTATTGGTAGCCAAGCTTCAACACAGGAATCTAGTGAGGGTGCAAGGGTTTTGCTTGGAAAGAGAAGAAAAGATTCTTGTCTATGAATTTGTCTGCAACAAAAGCCTTGACTACTTTCTATTTGGTATATATCGATGATTTTCTAAATGTTCTTCTTATTGCCTTTTAGTACGAGAAATGCATATTTGCCTCTAGGAATATAGTCGATTCTTCGTAATCAGGCACAGTTGTCTTTGAAACAGTTGATCTGCACTCTGACTTGAAGGTTCTGTTTTCTTGATTTTATAGACCCTGAAAGGCAAGGACTGTTGGACTGGTCCCGACGGTACAAAATAATAGGAGGCGTTGCTCGAGGAATTCTTTATCTTCACGAGGACTCTCGGCTACGAATTATACATCGTGACCTCAAAGCCAGCAATATTCTGCTAGATGGAGATATGAACCCCAAAATCTCAGATTTTGGCTTGGCTAGGATTTTCGTAGTTGATCAAACTCAAGCAAGTACAATTAGAATTGTTGGAACATAGTAAGTTTGGATCTAATTCCCATTGATCAGTAAATTCATCTTCTGACAGAGTGCTTTCATTTCGTTTTTTTCTAATCATTTCTTTGTTTTTCTGGTTTGTAGTGGTTATATGTCCCCAGAATATGCAATGCATGGGCGTTTCTCTGTCAAGTCTGATGTCTATAGCTTTGGTGTCTTAATCCTTGAGATTATAACCGGAAAGAAGAACAGTTCTTTCTATCAAACAGGGGGTGCTGTAGACCTTGTGAGCTATGTGAGTGCAAGTTTTTCTCTCTTGAAAACAAATAGCATAAGATGTAGCAACTTTTGACCATTCAATTTTCTTTTTTCAGGTTTGGAAACATTGGAGAGATGGGACACCATTGGAAGTGCTGGATCCAACTCTGACAGATACATATTCAAGAAATGAAGTAATTAGATGCATCCACATTGGATTGTTATGTGTTCAAGAAGATCCAGCTATCAGACCCGCAATGGCAGCAATTGTTCTCACACTCAATAGTTACTCCGTTACCTTACCATCACCGCAAGAGCCTGCTTTTTTTTTCCATAGCACTATAACAGATGAAGTGAACATTCAAGCAAGGAATTTCTTTTAGAACATTCTAAAAGCAAGTCTGTTGCTTATTCTGTAGATGAAGATTCAATTACTGAAGTCTATCCTCGATAGGGAGTATATGTATTTTCTCTAAAATGAGCATTGAGAAAAACATGAGGTCAATTTTTCAGTACCGAACACTTTAAAATTGTAATTTTTATTGTTTAAGAATAAAACACACAAGTATTTGGATGAATGTCCCAAATTTTATTGATTAGCTTCTACACACACTCCGTTGAATATATTAATCCTCAAGTTATAATAATCTAATAAAGATTCTAACTAACTAATTAACCAAAGATTCTAATTAGTTATTCTAACACAAATCTTTTTTTTAATCAAAGATTCCTACCTACACAATGATTATAACTAATATCTAACAATAATTAATATTCTTAAACACTCAATTTAACAATGAAAGATTTTATATATGTTATAATCGTTGATCATTATTTATTGAAGTTATCAGTGGAATTTGACCATCTACTGATTTTTTTGACGGACCTCTCTTTTTCTTATCATTAAATTTCTTTATAGCCAAAGCAATTTGTTCTAACTCTTCTTCTTTTTTCCATGAAAGAAGCAATACGTTGAAGCTTGTTTTTTTTTTTCCTTAGCTGAAAGGCTTTCTCTTTATTTAAAATAGCTTTTTATTTCTTCATCCTTTTTATCAATATTACTCTAAATCCTATAAAAAAGTCTCAATGACCAATAAAAAAGTCTGCATGTTACTTCTAAATCCTATCGAACGATTTAGAACATTCTTACTCTATTTTATTTATAAGATCTTCATATTCATGCTTAAGTGACTCAATATTTTGGTGATGTTGATCTCATATTCCTTTTTTCTCTGGTTGAAGACTATCACACTCATCTTTGAAAAACTTAGAAACAATTTATCTCTCATTGCTACACTTTCGACTTCCTTCCCCAGCTATTTACTTCTTTCGTTAATCAACTTTCACTCCGTTTAATATCATATTCATCCTACGATATGTACTGATCTTGTGCATTAGTAGCATGCATCGATTGTCGCGTTCATTTGCCATCTCACATTTATCCCAACCAGTTAGTTTGCCTCATTCAGATGGATCAAAATTTAATTTAATTACCTATATGAATGCATGGGTATATGCGGAACTCCCTTGGTATTATAGTGTGTGAAATCCTCCAACATTTTTATAAAGTCCGGGTGTGTGTGTGTGTTAATTTTCATATATCAATATAAATTATCTAATATAATTGACGATAGATTTTTAGGCATTGATACTAAATATTTCCTATGGACATTTTTTATACATAATAAAATTATATTTGAATTAGCAAGTGTCAACCAAAACTAAGTTTCTTTTCGGACAATTTTAAGAGTATTTTCACGTTGGTTTATTTAAAGTTACGTATTTGCTTTTACAGTCATGGTATTTTGGGCCACCTTTGGACTTTGGTACATGTAATTTAAGTTTTTGTTTTGCTGGATCTTAAACAAGATCAAAATATTCAAGAAAAATCCTTGTCTTTGAATTAAAATCCATGGTAATAATTGTACACACAAGTTTTAATAATAAAAATAATAATTGTGTGTGATGGGTACAATTTTCTAATAATAATTTTGAAACAAAAGAATTGTTGTTCCTCTTATACTTTTCTACGTGAATATTTGAAGACCAGAATCTTGATGAGTCAGCTAGATTTATATTGTTGGATCCAACACTTCTATGTCTTTGATCTCTCCTTATAGTCTTAAGTGTAGTTCTATAGAAGCACTGGGCTTGATGGGCTTTGGGCCAAATCTGAAGGATCTCAAGTTTAAAATAAACTTAGTTGGGTCAACAAGCCCAAATTGCACCACATTCCAGTAAGGTTTAATTTCCTCGTTGCTTCCCTCCCAGTCCTTCACATTTTCCTTTAGCAATTTTACTTTCAAAAGTTGATTTTAATTGAAGATGTTGAACCAAGAAGAGGTTAACGAGCACTGAAGAAGTCCATCAACAGGAATATGCGGGCTTTCGAGAATACTGTGAGAGAGATGATTTTTTTAAAATTGTTTTTTATTTAAAAATATAATATTTTTTAAAAAAATCAATTTTGATATTAATACATCAAAATGATCTAAAAATATCAAAAACATATTAATTTAAAGCAAAGAAAAAATAAAATAAAATTTCAATTTTTTTAAAAATACTTTTAAAATGCAAAAACAAACAAGGTTATAATTTAATTGCTGCATAATATATATAATCAATAAATTATATAATGAAAAGAACATAAATTAAATTATAAGGAAAAATAAATTGAAGAGTTATTTTAAAAAATTAGAATGATACGTAAAAATCTCAAGGAAAAGGAATTAAAAAAATTAAAAAATAAAAGGTCACCGGTATCGAACTAGGGTTTTATTATCCATGCACACTATCTAGGGATAGAAGGGATAGAGAGGATACGAGAGCTATTTCGAAAACTTAGAGTGATAAGCGTGAAGATCAAGAGGAAAAAAAGGAATAAAATAATAAAAGGTCATTGGTGTTAAATTGGGGTTTATTATCCACGTGTACTGTCTAGGGATAGAGGGGACACTAAAACGATTTAAATGTCATCTCGAAAGTCACCATTCCTCCTGCAAAAGATGCCATACACGTCAGCTACTCTTTTTTTATTGATATTTTATATATATTAAAACACTAAATTACTTTTTTTATTAACAATTGAGACTAATAAATTAATTTTTAACTACAGTAATTATTTAATTTGTTTTTCAAAAGAAGAGGTAATATTTTATGTACTCAAGAAATCTCAATATAAGATTAAAAAATATGTTAATCCGTACATTTTTCATAATGATGATATCAATGGGTGAGATATGAATAGGGCTTTTATATATATATATAAGCATGTGTTGCGCATATATGGTCATCAAGGTAAAATTCTTATCATGACTTTTGCTCTAGCCTAACTATAAAAAAAAATATGGAAGTTATTTTATTGGGACTCGATTGACATGATAGATACAAAAACAAGAAAAATCAAAGAAAAAAATGAATGACAAAGAAAAAAAAAGTATAGATGTGTAAATCCAAAAATTAGTATGAATTTAAAAAAATATATTTCAAGATGATATTTTATTAAAAAAACATTTAGATGGGAGCATATTAGATTAATACAGGTCAACACATATTAATATGCTAAACTTATGATCCGGGTTATAGACTGTTTTAGGTTCAATAACATTTTTTTTTCAATTTAATCATATGATTACAAAATATTAATATTAATTTAAAATCAATTAAATATTTGACACGACCAAAAGATTGATGTCTTTTCCCAAGTGCAGGAGTGTCGAAGTAATAAATAACCCGGCAAGACCGGGGTCGAACCACAGGGAGGTTAATTGTATAAATTATAGATAACAATAATACAAAAGTAACAACAACAACAACAATAATAATAGTGTTAATAATAATAGTGAAGAAGAAGAGGAAGAAGTTGATGAGAACTTTTGAGATGGAAGATTAACGTAGGATTAAACAATGATAACAACAAATGTCAAGGTTAGAGGATCCACTAATGGTACATCAAACAAGTATAGTATAAACTCTTATTATTCAATTGGAAACCACACACAAAGGAGGTTCCAATCAGATTATAAATTGTTAACATGATTACATTAGTTATCTTATTCGAATAATGTTAATACTTGTAAATGTTGTCAGGCATTCATGATTATAACTTATGTTAACAACAAATCAAGTTCCTTTCATAGCTCAGGTGTCGGTTATACCATACAGTATGGGCTATGAAAGTGCCAAGTATTTGTTGTACCAAATGTTATACAACATAAATCTAGATTAACCATTTAACAAGCAAAGTATTAAAAGTGAACAAGATAACAAATATAAAGCATGTTAGTATCCAACATTAAGGTCCATGTTAAGTTTATATTATACTTATTCTTACACCATTAGTGTACCCTTTTCACCTTGACATAATTAACTTAGTTAAACATAATGAAAGGAAGAGACATAAATAAACAAGGAAAGGAAATGAAAAGCATAAGCAAGAAATTAATATAAGCAAAACTTAAGCATTACAAAATATAAAGAGAGAGCAAGAGCATGATCTTGATCTCAAAACCAAGATGCCTAAATACATGGCAAATGCCTCCTTTTATAGGCCAAAATTCGGAACTATTGATTTGTTGACTAATTGATGAGTGGGTGGCCACATCTTGACTTGGTGACAATTCTTATCTTCTTGTCTGCCAAAAAGGTCATTGATGACGTCATAATTTGAACAAACTTGAATCATGAAAGTTCTAGGAAATTGTCTCATCTTTCCAGGGTAAAAATTTGAGATCATTTGGACTTCTAGAACTCAAGATATGGGCTGAACACTGAACAGTGTCTGGGCTGCAGGACAGATTCGGACTTCTTTGTTGTTGCTACAATTTGGACTTGAAAACGGCCTTTTTAAATCTTGGGCTCCACATGAAAGTTGTAGGCCTATGTCTTATCTTTCCATCCATATAAAATGGACCTAAATCCAAGATCTACAGCTCTAGATATGACCCAATTACCGAACAGTGTTCCAATTTGGACTGCACCAGCATCTCTTTTCTAAGTTTGGCCATCTCTTTGTCCTTTCAATTTCAGTACTTCAACCCATCAATCAATTCTTTCATTTATGTGATAGACCTGCATTTAAGATGAACATTTACCATAAATTAAAGGTATCTTATATAATTAGATATGTTATTATAAAACATGCTTTAGTTAAGGAGTTATTGATACTTTAAGTGCAAAATGATGATATAAAACCTTGATAAAAATGCACTTTTAAGTACTAATCACACCCCCCAACCAGCTTATTACTAGTCCCTAGTAATTAAAGCGTTAAAGTAGAAAAACAATTTGCAAATTCCACAAAGCAAGTCATTCATCATTCAACTTCCATTAATCTATCCAGATAAACAAACTCTCATTAAATTTATATATCTGCTCAATATCTCTTAAACAAAATATTAATAAACCTTCCTTGTTATGTGCTCAATGTATGAAACATAGATTATGGGGCTTTTGTTGGAAGAAAACAATATTTTGTTCTAATGTTTAAGGTTAACTTCCTTAGGTTGGGATTATTTTATTTTATTTTACTTTTTTTTTTTAATATCTATACATATAACATAAAACACAATGCATCTTTAACCCATGTGTTGTCTCCTTCACCTTCATTTTCCTTGTTTTTTCATTTTTTTTCCTAGTGCTTTGTTAATAACAAATAGAATAGTGAAAATTTTATTTACATGAAGGACAAATGAATACGAGGGAGACGAGAATATAAAATATAAAATGAAAATAGATTGTTTTTAAATAATATATAGTTATATTTTATAAAATAAGCTATATATAAATATAGGATATAATAACAAAAATTTATCATTACACCTTTTAGATTTTATTCTTTTATTGTAAGTAATTAATTATTTATATTTAATATTTTTATATATTAGATAAATTTTTTAAAAAAATAATTCATTAATAAATTATTTTCCAGTTCATTTTTCATAATATAACCAAACACCAAAAAATATTTTTTAGTTTATTTTTTATAACATTATCAAACATAAAAAAATAATTTAATTTTTTTTTAGCAAACAAACAACATCTAAAGTTGAATGGACAGAAGAGTGTGTTTGGTATTGTGATAGCTGTTGTGGTTGTGGTTTGAAAAAAGTTGTTTTATAAAAAATACTTTTAGTTGAGGTTGGTTTGAAAAAATAGGTGTTTAGTTAAAACTATGATTGAAATTAAGATTGAACAAAAAATAGTTTAAAGTGTTTGGTTAAGAATGCTTTTGAAATTGAGATTATAAAATAATTTTAAAAAATATATATTAATATTGATGGTTTTTAATTTAAATATTGTAGATTTAACTATTGTTATTACATTATGAAATAAATAATACTTTATATAAAATATTTTTTATTGTTCCATTAAAATATCTACAATTCCATCACGTATGAAATACATCCTACAAGGACTACAGTTTTTTGGGTTTCTTAAGTGTGCAATAACATCAGGTAAAATATAATCCAGAACAAAATTGGGATTGCGATCAAATTCTGCAAATGTTACGTCATCAAGCGGTCTCTGTCTAATTTATGTAATGTCATTGAATAATGTTAAACACTAGTTTTTCGAATAAAACATAATTAAAAAATAAAAAATAATTTTTATTTTACTGGATCAGATCTGATTTAATGCATTTTAAGCTTTGAATTGAAACCGGTCTGGCTAAAACCGATCTGACCAGAACAGTATAGCTGGTTACACTATTTACGTGAAGAGCGTAGCAAAGCTACATTGTTCATACTAATTAATTAGTATGAACAGTGTAACATGCATTTAGAAGAAGGCATGGCAAGGCTGTATTATACACTAAAATAAAAAATCTGAAATGGAAGCAAACTGAAAATTCGTACTAAACCCTCCCCAATAAAAGAAGATTGAATGGGCCATTGAAAGCAAATCCAGTTGAAGAGGCAAGAACGTTTGTCCAACACCCATCCCAACAAAAAGGTCCCTGAACATCCTGCAAAAATCCCGCTGCCGAGTTGGGAGCCTTTTTCATGGGCAGCCCTTCCAGCATAGTTATTAAATCCAGCTTGGCCTGGCGAGTCAACCTGGAACCCGGTCGATCCGGTGGCTGGACCGGTCCGGATTTAACAAAAAATCAGTTGTGGCAACAACCTAGCCAAACCCGGGCAACCCGGTGGGTCGATCAGGGACCCGGGCGAACCCGGACGAGACCAGGTTTTTTTTTTTTTCAAATGTGGGATTTGAAACACATTAGTATATATACTCTATGTTCCCAAGGAAAAAGTCATGTTTTTTCAATGCGGGATAAAAAACCTTTTGGTTTAAATACTTCAACTTAAAAGGATAACATAGTATTTTTTCAATGTTGGATTTAAACCCCTTTCATATATATACACTATGTTCCCATGAAAAAAACCATGTTTTTTCAATGTGGGATAAAAAACCTTTTGGTTTAAATACTTCAACTTAAAATGATAACATAGTATCTTTTCAATGTGGGATTTGAAGTCCTTTCATATATATACATTATGTTCCCATGAAAAAACCATGTTTTTTCAATATGGGATAACAAACCTTTTGGTTTAAATACTTCAACTTAAAAGGATAACATAATATCTTTTCAATATGGGATTTGAAGCCCTTACATATATATACTCCATGTTCCCATGAAAAAAATTATGTTTTTTCAATGTGGGATTTGAAACCCATTAGTATATATACTCTATGTTTCCATGGAAAAAGTTATGTTTTTTCAATGTGGGATAAAAAACTTTTTTATTTTAAATACTTTAACTTAAAAACTTAACATAATATCTTTTTAATGTGGGATAAAAAAACTTTTTAAAATATTCTTTTAAACTTCATAATATGTATAATCTATATTTACATATATTTTTTCATATGAAATATTATTTTTTTTTTTAAAATTTTTCTGGGTTAATCCGGGTTGATCCGAGTTGATCCGGGTTGACCCCTGAAACCCGGGACCCGGCCTCTTGACCGGGTCAACCCCGGACCGGTTTTAATAACTATGCTTGGACCTTCCAGCGCACCAACCTTTCAAATCAGACACAGAACTCGTCTAATCAGCTCCCATCCCCCAGAAACAGCAAGCCAAAATCGCAGCCAGAGATGACAGAAAAATATTTGGCAAGCCGTGCCAACACTGTAAATTGGAAAGATTCTCAACTCGTGATGGCTTCAATTGCGGGGGGGGGGGGGGGGGGGGGGGGGGGGGGACCAGGTGAAGAGAGGCCGCGTGGATGGCAGATGCAAAATGAGTTGCTGAGCAAACACGTAGCAGCCCAAGCCCAGCCAAACGAAGAGAAAAAAACGCCCAAGAGTAAAAACAACCACGCTACCAGCCCAAGCCCACCAACATCACCCAAAAAGACGGAAAAAAAGAAGCCAGGCAAGATCAGCTGAGCGTGAGGCAAAATGCACTGTTACAATAAATAGAGCGACATGGTGCTATTATTTTTTAAAATGTTTATATTAATTTAAAGTAGAAACAAAAATTAATTTTTTTTAAATCACAAAAGCACAAACAAGCAGTGAACAATGTAAACCTAATGAAAGTGGATGGACCAATGCTCCTTTAAGTCAACTGTAGCTCCTAAAAAAGCAATCCAGGTCTGCCGTTTGCATTAAGCTATACGCTCCTTTAAAATTAGGTTAATGGTTCCTACGATGAAATTCACAAAATGAAGCTTTACATTTTGTCGGTATTGCAGGAGATGGATTCTCCCTAATTTCATAATCGCTCTGGATCTCAAATAGCAGTTGCTTCTACTGCCCAAGATGGGAGCACTGCCAGCAATGGATGTTCATATAATATTGAATCAAGAGAGCTAAACAAACTCGACAGTTTCAGGAGATGGATGGATAAAGAGATTGGTGGATTGCCATGATTCTTTAATGGCCTCTCATTCAAGCAATTCTTGGAATACGGTAGGTGCTGAGAATGAAGACAAGAAAGTTTCCAGTTTATCCCACCATATTTTTACTGTTGAAGATTTGGAGATTTAGGTATGTGAAGTTGTAATCATTAATAAATTAAATATTTTATTTTTACGAGATTTGGATACAGTAAGGGTAATTTAAAAAAAAAAAAAAACATAATCTACCCCTTACTACTTGGATCTCTGAAAATAGTGTATATTTTAGGATTTTTATTTAAAAAAACTAAATGGCAAATTTATTTTTCTTTTTAATTTTCAGGTAAAGATCCCAAATTATGTCAGGTAACGACAAGAACCTTCCATATTCTACTTACACTCATCCTCAACATTATTAAAAAGAAAATTATTGATAATTAATTATTGATATCATTATTTTTATTATGATTATCAATATAATCATTATTAAAATAAACATCATTAATTGATAGTTAATTCCAATCCAAAAAAAAGCTAGAATTATAAAAAAAATGTTAAATTTAATATCATATTAATTCAAATAAAGAGAGGATGCCTCCTCTCCTCTCAACTTTGAAACATGTTCTTAAAGTTGGTGATGCATCCGTGGTCACTTTCTTCACTATCCCTTGATTTTCTAGGCCCCACCAGCTGACAAGTCAATTCAACAATTTTTCTGTGCAGGTCTTCTCTCTATCAGAAATTCCTGAATGCTTCTTTTTTAATGAGAAATCTCCTCATTGAATTGAAGTATAATTCAAAGTGATCAGTATTTTATCGTGGACTGTACAGTGCAGTTTACAGTAAAACGCTGAGCAGTTGCTTGCTTTTTTTTTTTTTTTTTTTGCTTTTTTACTTTTTTGTTATGCTGTTTTTTTTAAAAAAAAAACTGTTTTTTTCTTTATTTTTTTTAATGAATATATTTTTGGTTTAATTTTTTTTTGTTAATATTAAATTTTTTTCTATTTAGTTATCAAACTTTCATGACACGGGTTTCGAGTTTGACGGATTAACCCAGATTTTTTTTCTGGTTTTATTTTTAATTAATTATTTTTTCGAGTGCAGTCCACAGTGAAATGCTGAGCTAATTTTTTTTTTTTGCCTTTTACTTTGTTTTTTTAAGCAGTTTTTTTTCTTTGTTTTTTGTTAATGAATATTTTTTTGTTTAATTTTTTTTGTTAATGTTAAATTTTTTTCTATTTAGTTATCAAACTTTCATGACATGGGTTTCAGGTTTGACGGGTTAACCCGGATTTTTTTTCTGGTCTTTCTTTTTAATTAATTTTTTTTATTTATTATTGTAACATATACTAAAAGGCATCAGTGTTTTACTGTGCACTGCACAGTGCAGTCCACAGTAAAACACTGATTCTTTAGGCTTCTTTTTTTTTTTTTTTTAGTTTTCTAAGTTTTTTTAGCTGTTTGTTTTTATGTTTTTTGGGATTTTTTTTGCTTCTTTTTTTGTTTTTTAATTAATTTTTTTTGTTTAATTTAGTTTGTTAATGTTAAATTTCTTTCTATTTAGTTATTAGACTTTCATGACACATATCCCGAGTTTCATAGGTTAACCTGGTTTCACGGGTGAACCCAGTTAATTTCAGGTTGACCCGTCAATTTTTTTTTTTATTTTCATAAATATTTTTGTTTAATTTAGTTTGTTAATGTTAAATTTTTTTTATTTAGTTATCAGACTTTCATGACACAAATACTGGGTTTAACAGGTTAACATGGTTTGACGAGTTAACCCGGATTTTTTTTCTTTTTAATTAATTTTTTTTGTTCAGTTCAGTTTGTTAATATTCACTTTTTTTTATTTAGTTACCAAACATTCATGACACGGATCTCGGGTTAACTTGGTTTGACAGGTTAACCTGGTTTGACGAGTTAGCCCAGTTAATTCTGGGTTAACCCATTAATTTGTTTTTTTCTTTTTAATTATCAAACTTTCACGATACGAATTCAAGGTATAACGGGTTAACCTGGTTTGAAGGGTTAAACCAATTAATTCATATATTTTTTTTCTTTTTTTCATTAGTTTTTTTCTTCCTGTTGGTTTTTTTTTAACTAATCTATTTAATTATCACACTTTTATGACACGACCTTGCAGCCAGATCCACGTCCAATGCTATTGGGTCTGGTATTGCAGTCCAGACACTTTTATGCTAAGGGTTAACCCAAGTTTAATGTTATTATTAATATTATAAACATTACTCTTGGGTCAGGCGTTGCAACCAAACCTGAGACTCTTGGGTATAACTTTGTAAAAAAACCTAATACTTTTAGATCTTGACTATTTTTAAAATGTAAAAAATAATTGACCCGCGGCATCGCGCGGGACATATAACTAGTCCCTTACTATAGGAGCACATTGTTTTATGTCCTCATTCATTCATGGTTATTCCAATACTTGACACTAATAACCAAGAATTATTACCAACTGAAATAAATAGAAACAACACAAGAAAAACATTAAATACAGGCAACACAAAACAGGAAAAAAAAATCAAAACATAAAAATATTTTTCTAAATTAAATAGGATTAAGATATAAATAAAAAAACAAACAATTTTCCCTAAAAATCTTTGTGCATCAACTTATTAAGGATTTGTGTACTTCAAAGTATTCCATATGTATTGTACTGATTTTGTGCATTCGTAGTCTGAATTTTCATTTTCATCATCCATAATTTCACAAGTTAAAGGCACATTGATCCCATCCAGTAAGAGCTTGTTTGACAGTGTGGTTACGGGTGCTTTTTAAATAATTTTTTGTATTAAAATAAATGTCAATGATTTTTGTAAAAAAAAATTATTTTTGACATCAATACATCAAAACAATCCATAACGTACAAATCATATTAAATTTTAGCAAAAAAAAATTTAAATTTTTTAGGAACACGGGTTGAACCGTGTTCCCAAACATGCTCTAAGTTTGCCTCATTCAGATGGATCAAAATTTAAATGTATTTTTTGAATGCATGGATATATGTGGAGTTCCTTTGGTATTATACTCTGTGAAATAATAGCTTGAATAATTAATAAATTTTCATAGTAGTATTAATTTATAAGGATTAACTTTATTTATTTTAGATTTATGATGTGGCCACTAATTTTACATATAATTGTATATCATCAAATTATTACAAAATTAAATTTGAGTCCTAAAAAGTTGAAACTCTTTAAAGTTCATAAGAATCTACATTTTTCATCCAAAAAAATAAAAAATTGCTTGAATGTGCTCTTTTTTTATTTTTTGAAAAATGACACAGTTAAGTAAAATTAAGTTTTGAGAGCATGACATAAGTTGAAGAAATATTTAGGAAATAATATAATTTAAAACAACCGTTTTGTACATATATGTTATTCTCAATATTAGTTGTTTAGTTAAAATCAAGTTGCATGTCTTATGCAAGTTAATTAACTTTAACAAAAATCAACTCAAAATTTCATGAATATCTAGTGGTCAAAAGATAAGATTTAAAATCTAATGGTTAAGAAATAGAGAGTAGATAAAATGATGTGGCATGAGAGAGATATGAGAAAGAAAAAAAAAGAAAAAGAAAGAAAAGGTCATCGATGACACACCGATGCTCTATTTTTAATATATCCAATACTGTTAGAAGATATCGACAAAATAATTTCAACGACACCTTAGAAGACCACCAAACAAGGTCGCAATTAACTCTAAATTAATTCCAAATAAAACCCCTAACCAATTACGATCTCATTTGGTGGTCTTCCAACGAGTTGTTAGAATCGTGTCGTTAAAATCTTTTTAACAGTTTCGGGTGTGTAAAAAATCGAGCTCTGGTGTGTTCCTGATGACCAATTATTTCTTTTCCTTTTTTTCTTCTCTCATTCTCTCTGCCACCACATTCGCTTATCTTCTTTTTCTTTCTTGACCATTGAATCTTGAATCTCATCTTTTGACCATTTGATCTTTATAAAATTTGAGGATAACTTTTATATATGGTAATTAATTATGGATTTTAAAACAATAGATATTTCTAATAGCGGTTGTGTTCAAATATGCTATTTTCCTATTATTTTTTAACTTGTGATATTTTTCCATAACTTTTATCAAACTATTTTAAAATGTTAAAAGATCCCAAATTGCTTTTAACAAGTATTAGTTTATTTTATTTGAAAACATACCCTAATATATTCTACTTTTACATTCTGGTTTCTAATATCCTGATAACACTATTATGAGTTGGTTTGTGATTTGAAAAATAAAAAATTTGCAAGTCTGATATTCAAGATTAATTTCATATAAAGCCTTCGACGCAGTCTCTTGGGATTACCCGGATAATATCACGGGCTATATGTGGTTTGGCAGGAAATGGAGAAACATGATTTATGAATGTCTATCTTCCTTAAAACTCTTAGTTCTCATCAATGGATCCCTTTCAAATGAATTCTTTGTTCTGCGAGGGCTGCATCAAGGAGACCTAATACCCCCTTTTCTTTTTGACATAGCTGTTGAAGGCCTCTCAGTCCTTTTTCATAAGGCATCTATGGGAAACATTTTCAGAGGGTTACAGTTCGTTTCAAGACTTTTCCTCAGCCATTTGCAATATGCAGATGACAAGTAAATATTCATCCAGACATATATTGACCATTTACTTCAAGTCAAAAGAATATGAGATGGTTTGCTCTGAGTTCAGGCCTTCACATTAATTTCCATAAAAGCTCTATTATTGGTGTCAATGTAGAAGACCATTTGTGTTTGAGTTTGGCTAAGAATATTTTCTGCAAGTCTGACTCTCTTCTATGCAATTATCTTGGCACACCACTAGGGGCCAATCCATCTGGCATCTCCACTTGGAAACTAGTTATAGACAAATTTTGTAAAAGGCTTAATTAGTGGAAAGTGAGGTTGTTAAGCATGGCTGGGTGACTATGTCTCATCAAAAGTGTTCTCAACTCCCTCCCTATCTATTTTATGTCAGTATTCATGATGTCAAAAGGGGTATGCAAATTAATTTCGTCCATCCAAGGACGATTCTTATGGTGCAGCTGTAACAAGCAGAAATCTTTCTGCAAGATTTAATGGAGGCTGGTGATGCACGATAAGAAACAAGGAGGCCTCAGTGTAGGCTCTCTTATGTCAAAAAATAGAGCCCTGCTACTAAAATGGATTTGGAGACTTTCCTCTCCATGTTCAGGTTTATGGAAAACCATTATTGCTACTATGTACAATCCATTTTTTAAGAATGGGATTCCAATCTTTAACAAACACCCCTCCAAAATCTAGAGGGATATTATAAACATTCTTGAAACCAATGGTCATCATGTCTTTACTGCAAGTTTATTGTGGGTAATAGCATATTAACATCCTTTTGGCTAGACAACTGGATTGAAGATTTCCCTCTGAAAATATCCTTTCTTAGTCTATATCTTTTGTCTTCCTCAAAATCTGCTTTGATGGCTGACATGGGTAGATGGATCAATGGTATCTAGATGTGGTCTCTACAATGACATTACTCTCTATTCCAATTTGAACAAGAGTAGTTATCACTATTATCATCCTTATTGGATTCCAAGACTATGCTATGCTTCAAGTTGGACAAGAAAATTTGGACGCTCAATACAGATGGCCTCTTCAAAGTAAAATCCTGTTCCAATATGATGGATCAACTGCTCTATGGTGGTGCCCAACCATTTCATTCTTCAGTTTGGACAAAACAAGCCCCATCAAAAGTGCAATTATTTCTTTGGCTTCTTGTCCAAGACAAAGTATTTATCGAAGATTTCTTGTTGCAGCATGACTTTTTTACCCTTCAGGAATCAAGACGTGTACTTTGCAATAAAAACCTGAAATCTTCAAATCACTTCTTCATCCATTGCCACTTTGCTTGGAATCTATAGATGAAATTCCTTTCAAGATGGGGTATTAGCAGTGTTTTCCCAAAATCTGCTACCATTGATTTCCTGTGGTGAATGTGGTGAAAGGCAAACAACAAAATCTCTCATGAAAGCTTCTTTTCCCCTGCATTATATGGAATATTTGGCTTCATTGGAATGATATCATCTTTAATGGCGCTGCCCCAAATCTTCAAAACTGTTTTTCCATGGTCCTCCGAAGTTTCTCATTATGGCTGAGGCTTGATTCCAATTCTTTGGACCTCGATGGCGAGAATGTTCATATCAGCTGTGATGCCAACGGTTCTGCAGAAGGGAGGAGCTGATTTCTATTGTCTTTTCTTTTCTTTTGCCCCCATGTTTTCCTTCCCCTGTTTCAAAACCTTAAAAGCTTGTCTACTTTCTTTTTCTTTCCTTTGCAGCTAGAACTTCTGTAAGCTAGGCTATTATTTTTTTAGCCATTTTCTTAATAATACTATAGACTATTATCTAAAAAAAAAACTAGAAGTATCTCAAAACTCTAATTGACAGATAATTGCAAATGTAAATCCTGTCGTCTAAAAAACGTTTTGTAGAAAATTCAAAGAAATGTTCACACACAAGGAAAGCAGAGAGAAACGCAGCAAAGAACAGTGATTCATAATGACTCTCCGTACACGTTGAATACTTGTGTCTCCTTTAGCACTTTTGTTGCCAACAGTTTTCACGTAACAAATTTCCACAAATTAATTTGATTAGGATTCTTCCATATTTTTTTTCCATATTCTCATTGAATTTTAGATGAGTCAGTTCTGCACAGCAATGGAGTAGTTTAGAAAGTTGATCGAGACCTTTAGCTCGTACCTATTTTTACAGTGAATGCAAGCTTTATTTACTTCATTGACTTAAATCTTCACATATTCGCAGGGCTAGTAGCGAAAATAAGAGCTGCTAGCTAGAAAACTTGATCACCAAAAATGAAGTCTCTCAATTTCTTCATAGCTCTGCTCTCCTTGCTTAGCCTTGCTACTATCACTAAATCACAGGATCCTTCTTACCTCTATCATTCACGCAGTAACGAGACAACTTACACGGGAAACAGCACTTACCAAGCCAATTTAAATCTCCTTCTTTCTTCACTTGTGTCCAATGCAACCCGCAATAATCTTAATGGATTCTACAACTCCTCTATAGGGCTGGACCCTGATGATGTTTATGGCCTGTTTCTTTGCCGTGGCGACGTTAACAAAAATGCTTGCCAGAATTGCGTCGCCTTCGCTGTCGAAGAGGCAATCCAACGTTGCCCAGTTGAAAAAGTGGTCATTTTATGGTACGATTTGTGCCTCTTGCGCTACTCAAACAGGGCTTTTTTCTCTACCATGGACCAAGACCCAGGAGTGACCTTGGTTAACACTCAGAATATCGCATACGAACCTGAACGTTTTAACCGGCTAGTGGATACCACCATGAATGATACAGCCACTCAGGCTACAAGTGCTCCTTCAGGAGCTAAAAAGTTTGCAGCTATAGAAGTATATTTTAATGAGTTTCTAAACTTGTACAGCCTTGTTCAGTGCACACCGGACTTGTCAAGCTCCGATTGTAATCGATGTCTTAGGATAGCTATTTCTAGTTTGCCCAGTTGTTGTAGCCAAAGGGCAGGAGCAAGAGTCCTGTATCCAAGTTGTAATATTCGGTATGAAACCTTGAAGTTTTATAATATAACAACGGTTGCGGCAAAGCCACCACCACCTCCTCCCTCTCCATTGACAAGACCAAAAGGTAAAGATGGTTTGATTTTTTTTTCTGTCCAAATTAATTAGTTGGACCAACATAGTCTTTATTTGGTTTCAATTTAAACAATTGATTATAGTAGTCATTCCTTCATGATCAAGCAAATCTTTTTGTTGCTAATTTTGACTTGTAAGAAAAAGAGACGTATTAGGTTTTTTATTGTAACTTTAAAAAACGATTAAAAAATTAAATTCAATTCCTTTTCCAATTATTTATTTATGGCATATTTCTAAGAAAAATTACATTTTTTTAATTCACTAGAAAAATAATTTATTATTTTATAATTAAGAAGACAAAAATTAAAGATTAAATATTGCTTAAAATTCATTTTGTTTAATTTTTTGCAATCTTCTGGGTCTTGTAAATCACCAGATAGTCTAACATTATTCAAAGAAGGATTAGGAAATGGATTTATTGATGAAACATGCTGTGATAAATGGATAATATTTCAATTTAAGATTTCATGGAATTTTTTATTGCATTTATTTGAGCATTTCTATCTCTTACATAAAATTTATTTCCTTCCTAAGATTTTTCTTTGGATTTTTTTTTAAATGTGAACATAAATAGTTTTTTTTTTTCAAACAATTATAACTTGAATATAGATTTGCGATGTTTATATTTCCTGTCGGGTACTACACCAATTTTTTTAATTAAAAACAAGGGTGGAGAATTCATAGAATTATAACATTTTACACATCAAAGCATGTTTGTACTAATTAATTTTAAAAGGTTAGTATAATGGTTAAAAGAATTTACTCCTTTTTTAAGAAAAGAACTTTGGAGCCAGTGTCTAATTAAGAACATTTGTTTTTCTCTCTTTATGATTGTAATAATGCTACTATCTTTTAAAAATTATTCTTTAATAATAATAATAATAATTTATTATTATTATTATTATTAAAATATATTTTGAAGAATAAAATAATTAATTTTTTGACTAGGAATATAATATACATATACTTAAACTATGCATGTATTGTAAAATAGTCAATGGATAGAAGTATCCAAGACTTCGGATCAATTTTTATATTTTTTTTCTTGCCATTTCTGATTTTTAACTCATATAAAGTAAAAGCTTGTGCTTACCAATATAATTAATGGGGATCCAACCCTGTCCTTTCTTTTCTTTTTCAGTTTTCGTTCTTTCCATTCAATTGTTGAAGTATTATAGAATCAGTTTATCACATATATTTTATATAGACCTGATATATTTTTTTAAAATAAATGCTTATGAGTGTTGGTTTCGAGATTCAAATTTAAAAAGTTAGGGAAGGGAGTAGTACACTGAACCAATCCCTTTGGCCTTTTGTTCTCACTTTTTGATAGTAATAGCAATATTGCTGTCTCTTTCTCTCGTTTTAAATTTTCACCAAGAGAATCTAGTTTGAAAGAAGCTAATAAAACTCAAAATATGTAATTGTGATTCTTATTTTCTGAACATCCGAAATTATTATTTCATTTTCTTTAAGAAAAATATATGTATTAGAACTTAAAATATATCGTGAAGAATAAAGCAATTAATTATCTGACTGAATTATTGTGCACTGCATATGATTGACGACGCTTTTTTGTTTTCATTCAGGAAAAGGCCATGTTTCAATAATTGTGATTGTCATTCCCATTGCTGTTTCTATGGCGCTTTTCTGCATGGGGTTCAGTTTCCTGAGAAGAAGGGCACGAAAAAACAGAGTTTTCTTCCCAGAAAAAGATGGTAAAGAACATTAGAAATCTTTTCTAATTGGAACAAAACAGTGTATTTTCTGTTGTGTGCACTGCCGATGTTGGATAATAATATTCTCAAAAACTCAATCGAAGATCTATCTGTGTTGTGCAGTTGGAGATGAGAGTTCAGCTGTGGAGTCCTTGCAATTGCAATTTGATTTGAGTTCTATAGAAGCTGCCACAAACAATTTCTCCCCTGATAACAAGTTGGGTGAAGGAGGATTTGGTGAGGTTTACAAGGTAAGCAATTCGTGATGCGTTTAAATTTTGAAGAACAGAAAAGACCTTGTTGCATTAGGATTAAAGAAATTATGAAAAATTGCCTGCTCAGCCATTGATGAAAGTGCATTCTCAGGGAACACTTCCTCATGGACAACAAATAGCTGTGAAGAGGCTATCAAAATATTCTGGACAAGGTGCTGCAGAATTTAAGAATGAGGTCGTGTTGATAGCCAAGCTTCAGCATAGAAACCTAGTCAGGCTATAGGGCTATTGCCTGGAAGGGGCAGAGAAGATACTAATCTATGAGTTTGTTCCCAACAAGAGCCTCGACCACTTCCTATTTGGTTTGACTTTTCTTAACCAATATTTTGCGTGTGATGCATCCTGATTATTTATTTTTCTTAGCTCCATTCTGATTTTTATTTTTTTTGATAAATACATGAAGATCCTGGAAAACAAGGACTGTTGAATTGGTCACGTCGTTACAAAATCATAGGGGGGATTGCTCGAGGTCTTCTTTATCTTCATGAAGATTCCCGTCTCCGAATCATCCACCGTGATCTTAAAGCAAGCAATGTTTTGTTGGATGGGGAAATGAACCCCAAGATTGCAGATTTTGGTATGGCCAAGATTTTTGGAGGGGATCAAAGTCAAGGGATTACAAACCGAATTGCTGGAACATTGTAAGTACTTTGAAGGCCTAAATTCATGTTAAAAACTATATAAGGTCATGCCTTATTGTTGAAAAAATTCGACCAATAACATATATCGATAATCAATTGTTGTGCTTTTTCTTTTTCTTCTAAATATTAATTCATAAAAATCCCTTGCTTCACCAAATGATATAGGCTGAATCTACAAGTCATTAATTTTCAGATTTGATTCGACAATCCATGTAAGATGCCAAAATCATTTGAAAGTAGGAAAACTGATTCAGTTTCAATTAGCTAATTATGGTATATATTGAAGGGATTAATTGTTGATGTTCTTTTTCTGTAATCGATGCTGATTGTTGGATATACTCTAGTGGGTACATGTCTCCGGAGTACGCAATGCATGGACAGTACTCCGTCAAGTCAGACGTGTATAGTTTCGGTGTCTTGATACTCGAGATTATCAGTGGCAAAAAGAACAGCAGTTTCTATCAATCAGACAATGGCATGGACCTTCTACGCTATGTAAGAGAAAATTAATTGAACACATTTTTATTTTGTTCATGCCAAGATCAACGACGGGGAGAATAAGAGAATGTTTCTGAACATAGCTATTGATGGTTGCAGGCATGGAAACAATGGACAAATGGGACAGCACTGGAACTAATGGATGCAAGCTTAGGAGATTCCTACTCCAGAAATGAGATCACTAGATGCCTCCATATTGCCTTATTGTGTGGTCAAGAAGATCCAAAAAATAGACCAACATTGACAACAATAGTTCTCATGCTTACTAGTTTCTCTGTAACGCTACCATTGCCTCGGAAGCCGGCATATTGTGTGCAAAGCAGGCCGGGCTCGAGCTTACCAATAATAGGGCTGGAGTCTGACCGATCTACTTCCACATCGAAGCCTTTGTCCGTTAATGATATGTCAATCACAGAACTATATCCTCGTTAATGCAAAGAAATGAATCTTCAAAACAGCATGCATGTTAGTTTATACAGAAGGTAGGGGGAGAAAATTTATGAAAGCTGTAAGGTAGGGTTCATTATGATATATTTTCTTCCCAAAACAATTCAATGGAGAGCGCTTGTTCTTGCATTTTATGAACGTGGATTTCTAGTTGTCGGAACTTGACTTTGACGCTTATGTTGATTGTGTTCTCCAAAATTCAAAAAATGCAAAAATTTCCTAAAAATAAATGCACATTGACATTTTTATAATTTTTTACCCTTTCGCTTTTCGTTTTCACATTGATTTTTTTTTAAAATCAAACAATGAAAAAATTAAAAAGAAAATAAAAACGAGGATTAAAATTAAAAAAATAAGAGGTAATAATTTAAACATTGGAACCTTCTCTACCACAATATCTCCCACTACCGCCATCTTCAGTGCCTCATGACAACCCATCCACTAATCACCAACCAAGTTTCAAGCTCCTCCTCCCTAATCGCAGCCAACAAACCCAGTAATGCAATCCCTATTTCCTGTTGGGAATTCCGACCGGTGATGTACTGATATTTGCTCATAGGAGGCTTAAGCACAATGACACATTATTTAACGTGGTTCGGCAAAACCGCCTACATCCACGGGAGAAGTCATTGCATTATATAGGGAGAGTACAAGATTTACAACAATAGAGGAGGAGGAATCATCTCCTCTTTGGCAACTCTCAACCTCACTCTATTTCTCTCTTTTCAGTGCTGCAATGGCAGCTACTGCTGGCTGCCTTGGCAGCCCACTCTCTCCTACATTTCTCACATCTTTGGCTCTTCTTTTCATCTCTCAACTCTCTCATTTTGCTCTCACATAATGCCTCTATTTATAGGCATTTCATGGTGCTGCTCCACTTGTTCTTTTCTCAATAATGGTGGTTGCCAAACTTACCAAACTTTGACATTAGACAATGGTTGTTGGCTGCCACCAACAACCCACCATTGCAGCCATCTTCTTTGACAATGGTGGCTGCTGCAATTGTGGGTTGTTGCACATTAATGGCAACCAACCTAACATTCCCTCCATTCGCGGCAATTTCACGACAACTTCAACACCATAAGCCACCGACCAGCCATAATGATGGAAACCCTTAGCAACAAAACAGCTTTAATAACCTATCGAGGACCCAAACCACCACAATAGCGGCCTTGATTATTAATTTATTTTAAAAAAAAAGAGAAAGTTGTTACATTAGAGAGAGAAAGAAGAACGAAACTTTAGGTCGCCCTATCTCCTTCTGTAAGCGGCAATGAACAGCACCGCCAACACAAAAACAAAGACGAAAAGGAGGCACGCCTCCTAGACCCGCGCAGCACATGCAACGACGAGCCAAAAATTTTATTCTGCACTAGCACGTGTCTTGCACGCGCCTCCAATGCATCTTTTTTATCCAACCGCCTCAGCTCCCCTCTAACCACCTAATGAATTCTTGAACAATTTTTAATACATTATTGAATTTATGTTCCTTATTCTTTATGATTTTTATTTGATTGGTGGTTGCAGAAAATTAAAAGTAATGGGGTCCACACTTTTGAGTTAAAAAGAATGGAATGATGAGATTGGAAGGATTAGAATTGATTTTGGTTTTCAAGACGTGATGGTTTTGGCCTTGGTGTGGAAATGTCATGTGTATGTGTAGACATGTGTTTGTTCATTACAATGTCTAAGTTATTTTTTTAAATTAAATCAAAATATAAAAATAAATTTTAGAATCATTGAAAAATTTATATAATTATTAATTTTAAAATGATGCATATGTAAAACACAAATAAAAAATATGGAAAACACAAATTAAAAAAAAACATGAAAATGAAATGCTGACTTCTTTCTAAGTTGGAATGGAAGAGAAGGATAAGGCCCACTAGGCCTTCCATTAGGAAATTAAAGAATTGGGCATGAATGACCTAAGATTGAGAAAGCCCATCTATGTCATCACTGGCTGCTACTGGGCCAAGCCTTAATTAAGGATTGAATTCGGTTGGGCCACGTTTCACATGCCCAACAAGCCCGAATTGTACCCCATTCCAGTGAAGTCAACTTTCCTTGTTGCTTTCCTGGTGCTTGATTTTCTACCAGCGTTAAGTTTGTTTCCCTACTTTAGAGGTGTTCATGATTCATTTTCCTTCTTCTTTTCCACGACTACTGAGATACTTTACAGAGTTTTCAGCGGATATTATACGCATCGATCCGCCGACCATACGATCTGGCCCCCTATTTGACTGATGATTTTAATTTGCAGGCCCTACGATCATTGTCACCTTTTTCTCTACCTTGGAGGTGTTTTTGATGCATTTTTCTTCATCTTATTCCCACAATAACTTTAATTGGCAGACGCTACGATCGGGCACCGTGTTGACTCTGATGCTTTTCTTGTCACTATTACAGATTCAACGAACCCCTGTGTTTCTCACCTAAAACCAAACAACTAATTAAGGCCATTACTTTTCCATTCCTGCATTTGCTATCCTATTTCAAATAGAAGACTAACAGAACTTGATTTGTGAGAGATTGACAATACCCTCATTTTTAAGGCAACGAAAAACACTTTCGCTTTGGCCATCTGGTTTTCCTATTATACTACAACTACTTTAGATCTTCAGGGAATTCATGCTTCACATTTTCCTTTAAACCTCCTAAATGTTGCCAAGTTCAGCTAGTATTTCATTCTTTCAGCTATAAAGAAACCTTTACTCATTAATCCTCAACCTCTTTCACATTTATTGCATACTTGAGTACAGGATGGCCTATTCTATTTGGCTTTCGGTTTTCTATACGGTTATCTTGTACATTCCTTTAATCGCAGCCCAACAATTTGAATATCGATACCATATATGTACGAGTAATTATACTTATACTACGAATAGTTCTTTCCCATTAAACCTCAATGTCACTCTCTCTTCTCTCTACGAAAATGCCTCTCGTAGCGATGATTTTGGCAGCATCAGTGTCGGTCAGAATTCTGATAGAGTGTATGCGCTCTTCCTGTGCAGAGGAGATAACTCCCCTGAGTTATGTCAGGGTTGCATCAAGACCACCAGTGAAGCTATCATGATTCGCTGCCCGAATTACAAAGAAGCAATTATTTGGTATGATAGGTGCATGTTACGTTACTCCAACCGTTCTATATTCTCTGTTAAAGAGGAATCGCCGAGAGCATGGCTGTGGAATGTGAATGATATTGGAGATGCTACGGATCGAAATCAATTTAATGCCAATTTGGGAGGCTTGATGAACCAGCTTATTACTCGCGCTGCGTCTTCTAGTAATTTGTTTGCAATGGGAGACACAAATGGAACAGCATTTACCAGAATATATGGAATGGTACAATGCACTCCCGATATATCTCCATCTCAATGCAGAATATGCTTATCTGGTTGCGTGAGCTTTATTCCTACGTGCTGCAATGGAAAGCAAGGTGGTAATGTTCTCACACCAAGTTGCAGTATGAGGTTTGAAACTTACCCTTTCTACACTGCTCCGCCATCCCCACCCCCTCCTGCAAGTTCCCCATCTCCGCCAACACCACCAGCAACCTCTTTAAATCCCAGTGGTATGGATTTTATTCAGTACCACTTTTAAGACATGATTTCTACCATATTACCAAAAAACTGTTCATTTTTATGCAGGAGAAAGGAAGGCTTCATCACGGACAATTGTATACATTTCAGTTCCCACTAGTGCCTTTGTGGTGCTATTGTTCTCCTTATACTACTGTTATGTGCACAAGAAAGCAAGGAAGGAATACAACGCTATTCAAGAGGGAAATGGTATAGAAAACATATAGAGAAATCTACCCAATATTTTATTTTTGTTAGTCCAATTAATTTGCTATATCGGCAGCTGGCTTTGAACTGTTCTTTTTTTCCATTTCCTGTAGTTGGGGATGAAATCACTTCGGTCCAATCATTACAATTTCAATTGGGAACCATTGAAGCTGCTACAAATAATTTTGCTGAAGAGAACAAGATCGGTAAGGGTGGATTTGGCGATGTCTACAGGGTAAGAAGTTAAACTGACATACTTTTCCTGAGTTCAGTCGTTAAAATCTAAATTCAATCTAAATAATCATCCCGTTATATTCAGGGAACACTTCCTAATGGACAGCACATAGCTGTGAAGAGGCTATCAAAATATTCTGGACAAGGTGCCGCAGAATTTAAGAATGAGGTTGTATTGGTAGCCAAGCTTCAACACAGGAATCTAGTCAGGCTGTTGGGCTATTGCCTGCAAGGGGAAGAGAAGATATTAATCTATGAATTTGTTCCAAACAAGAGCCTCGACTACTTCCTATTTGGTTTGGCTTCTATTAACATATATTTTGTGTGTGATGCATCCTGATTATTTATTTTTCTTAGCTCCATCCGATTATTTAATTTTTTATATAAATTCATGCAGATCCTGCAAAACAAGGACTGTTGAATTGGTCAAGTCGTTACAAAATCATAGGGGGGATTGCTCGAGGTCTTCTTTATCTTCATGAAGATTCCCGTCTCCGAATCATCCACCGTGATCTTAAAGCAAGCAATGTTTTGTTGGATGGGGAAATGAACCCCAAGATTGCAGATTTTGGTATGGCCAAGATTTTTGGAGGGGATCAAAGTCAAGGAAATACCAGCAAAATCGCTGGAACATAGTAAGTACTTTTAAAGCCTATATGCAATATTTTGTTCATCTACACTGCCATATATTAAATCCTTATCTTAGAGTATATATTGAAGGCATTAATTGTTGATGTTATGTTTCTGTATCCTATGCTGATTGGTGGGCACTCTAGTGGTTACATGCCTCCAGAGTACGCAATGCACGGACAGTTCTCCGTTAAGTCGGACGTGTATAGTTTCGGTGTCTTGATACTCGAGATTATTAGTGGCAAAAAGAACAGCAGTTTCTATCAATCAGACAATGGCCTGGACCTTGTGAGCTATGTAAGAGAAACTTAATTGCACAAATTTTATTATATTTATGCTAAAACCAACGAGTATTTTTGAAAGGTGAGAAAAGGAAGAAGAATTTTCCATACATAGCTACTGATTGTTGCAGGCATGGAAACAATGGAAAAATGGGGCAGTACTGGAACTAATGGATTCAAGCTTCGGAGATTCTTTCTCCAGAAATGAGATCACTAGATGCGTCCATATTGGCTTATTGTGTGTTCAAGAAGATCCAAACGATAGACCCACGTTGTCAACAATAGTTCTCATGCTCACTAGTTTCTCTGTAACGCTACCATTGCCTCGAGAGCCGGCATACTTTGGGCAAAGCAGGACCGTCCCGACGTTTCCAACAACAGAGCTGGAGGCTGACCGATCTACTTCCAAGTCGAAGCCTTTGTCCGTGAATGATATGTCTATCACAGAACTATATCCTCGTTAATGCAAAGAAAATAATCTTCAAAACATGCATGCATGTCAGTTTATAAAGAGAGTTGGAGATGAAAATTTATGAATGCTGTAAGGTCTTAAAAATCAAGCAATTATTTTCTTATGATCCTCCAGGTTCATTATGATATATTCTATTGCCAAAACAATTCAATGAAGACTGCTTGTTCTAGCATTTTATGATTGCAGACTTCCATTGATTTTTATTTAATTAATTCTATGTCTTCTTAGTTGATCATTCAACACTAAGGTTCAATTTAGCTACAAAATCTGGAAATGCATAACTTTATGCAGTGTAACCTACTACCAGTTGGAATAGTTCATGGATAAATATCCTATTTTCAAATTGTACTACATTAAATGATAAGGCAATATAATGAAGCGTCAATTTTATTTAGGAAATACGGTACTGAAACAGAGTAAATTACAAACAGAGGAAATACGGTACTGAAACAGAGTAAATTACAAATTTTATTTAGGAAATACGGTACTTGTGTTATAAAATTTCATGAAAAAAATAAAATTGATTGAACACTATTTAATCAAAATAATAAAAAAAAATTAAAAATAGGCCAGGCAATAGCATAAGCATGTGTGCCTAAAGCATTAAAACAACGAGACTTAACCCACCCATTGGGCCTCTTTTATATATACACACACACACACTATCCACTTTTTTTTATATATATATTATCTATTGATATAAATTTCAACTATCAGAGAGTTGCTAGAAAGCCGGGACATGAGTATTTTATGTTAAAATTTAATTTTCAATAAATATTTTATTTAAAATGAATAGAAAACACTCAAAAACCTTTGAAACTCATTTATAACCTTAAATAACCCTAAGATTAGTATAAAAACCCAAAATTCAATAATGACAGTACCAAAAAATACCCTAATAAAACTCCTCTTATCGAATCAAACCTATTAACACTAAGATCAAACTTTTCATGGTTAGAATTGATATTAACCGATATTTTCTCTCTTTTAATTATGAATTCGATGACTCTCTCCATCTCTTCTTTTAAACCAAATATTAAAAAATAAAAAAATAAAATTTTAGACTAAAATTGAATATTAAAAAAAAAAAAACTAAAAATCTATAACTTAGAAAACAGAAGAACCAAAGTGAACTTTCTCATGAATTTTGAAACTGCCATCTTTTTTTTCCTTTCCACTTTACTCCTATTTCTTTTAATTGTTTCCTTTTTTAATAAATCTACTTAAATTTGTCATCAATTTAGCCCTAACAATTGAAATCAATAAAAAATTATTAATTATTTCTTAAAATGTAATTTTCTTTTATCCATAACTTGATATTAAAAAAAAATTGTTATTTTCTAACTAAGCTAACAATTCTGAATTTGAAGGCAACAATAATTTACCTTCTTTTAATATATATATATATATTTTTTGTAATTGTAATTTACCATAGGGTTTTGTTACTCCAAGTCTTCAATATCCAAGTTTTGAATTTCCAACACAATAAATGTAGTATTGTAGGTCATCGTGAAGGCCCAACTTTTATGAGAAAGTAGACAAATAATTTTTTCTTTCTTGACAAATATTCAACTAGACAAGTCTTCAAACCATAAAAGAAGTTCTATATATACGACAGAGTCAATTGTTTTTTTTTTTTTTTTTTTTTGCCGTGGCCAATGTGTTTAAATTTTCCACAAGGTTTTGCAGAATTTTTGAAAAATCTGATTTTCATGGAAAGTAGGGGACAATTTTTTCCAAGGAAATTAGGCCCTCGAGATCATTGGTCCGAGGAAAGCAGTCAGGAAGAGGACAAACATGAAAGTCACCACTTCACATTGTGATTGTGATCGTTTATCACTCGCCGCTTGTGCCATGAAACTATAAGCCAACCCACTTTTACCCCATCAAAATCACAGAGAAAGTGAGGTTGTGCGATGGCAATGCCACCATCAAAATTACTTACCTCTTTTTTTATGTCATTTTCGTTCTCCTCCTTGTCCTCAGTGTTTCACAATCAAAACAACTGTTTCACATTTGCTCAGAAAATGGTAACGTCACTTTTAGTAGTAACTACAAGTCAGACCTCAGTAACCCTCTCTCCTCTTCCTCTTCCAATACCAAAATCGATTACGGGTTTTACAATGCCTCGTATTGCCAAAAGACCAACAAAGCTACTTTTGGATGTACAGCACGAATAATGTTACCAAGGAATATGATCAGTTCCATGAGATGCTAAATGTCTTGTTAGGCAACCTACCAGGATTAGCAGCATCAGGTGATGCCAACATGCTGTAAGGGTAGGCTAGGAGGAAGGGTGATCAAACCTAGCTGTCTTTTTCGATACGAAAGAGACCCTTTCTATGATCTTGCAGCCACGAGAGGAGCACCAAGAGCCAGTACTTCGGACAAAATAGGAATTGCAACAATCATTACAAAAATCTCTTCTGTAAAGAAACATGGTATATCTTTTTACTGCTTCCAAATTTAGTTCAGGAATGATGAAATGCTCTAATTAATCACACGCCATTTTCTGGTCCATTTGCAGCTAAAACAGCCAGCATAGTCCAACCTACCAATTCCAATGTTTTTCCGGCGTTGCTTCTATGGTCCTTACAGCATGTATGAGCCGCTTGATAGCAAGTCATCTACCTGACGTCAATTTCTTATTTTGCAACCCTTTTTTTGGCAAAAAAAAATACAGTTGTTGTTCGTATGTAGTATGGTCATCAGGCGCTTCCTTCATACAATAAAAAATAAAATAATATATGCAAGCAACAATTGACTCAAATGTTTTTCCGGCGGGTGAAAGCAGCATAATAACAAACACCCCCTTACACTACGATTAGCATGGTCGGATGAAAGCAGCATGTGGCAAAAAAAAAAAAAAATTCTGAAAGATTAATAGAAATTAATAACTAAATTGAAAATGCTAGAGATACTTATAACGATTATTCACTACGATTAGTGTTTTATTAGTCATTCAATTTTATAATTATAATAATCACAATATATATAATAAATTTTAAAATCTTTCATTTTATTTAATAAATAAAACTTATTAAAAACAATTAGTGCACCCTACTATATATTACCCAAAAATATGTATTCAAGTCAAAATTCTTCAAAGAAGATTTTGAATTCAAACATTTAATGCCAAATTACACCGTCAAGAAAGCTTTGTTTTCTGATCTAATTAAACACATTTAACGCTCCAAGTGCTCTTTCTCTCTTTTATCAATGCCAGAGGCCTTCGATTTGGATTTATAGCCTGGATTCTTTGGCTGGCAGTGATTTGTATTTGATGGGAACACAAATTATAGTCGCTGTTGATCGATGATTATGTGCTGGATCGTTTTGGGTCACTTAGTAAAGGTGCCATTCAATAGTAAAAGCCAAACTTATGACTTCAGCTAGGAAATCAGCCATGCCTTTGCCAAGATGCAAGGTCCTTAACTTAGGGTGCCTCAATAAAATTTGAAAGGTTTCGGAAATTTCAGAGCTTTCTCCAATTTTTTTCACTTTTGGTGTCAAATTCGGTTTGCCCATTAACCACACATAGTGTTCGAACTTCAAATTCGTTTTCAATTGGCCCCATGACGTTTTGGAAAAAAGAATTTCTTTTCATCGTTGATAGCTCTAAGCTAGCAGCCTTCAATCGACTCAATGCTGAAATGTCAAGCAATGAATGCAAAAAAAAAGTGCTTAATTGACAAAACATGCAAGTGATTTTTTTTTATTATATTAGAAAATAATATAAATTATTTTTTATAACTCATCTAAGTTTAAACATTTAAGTTGGAAGGTTCTTTAACATGGCATTAAATTTATCATTCTTATTATTTTATTTGATAAAAATTAAGTATGAAATAATATGACATATATATACAAGTTTTAAATTTAAAATATTTTTATTTGAAAAATATATTAAAAATAATATAAATTATATTTTAAAATCTCACTTAATAATTTAAATTTTTAAATTAAATAATTACCTTACAAACGGGAATCCAAAGCAAAGGAGACAAAAAGTCTTTAAGATAAAACCAACAAGGACAATTTATTAAAAGGTCATTCAATTTCACGCGTATAGCCAATGACGAAGACATCCACCGTTTTTCCAAATCAACAAGGACAATTTATTACATGAAAATATCATGTATTTTTCACATATCTTGTTTTAAACAAACAATTCATATCTTTACTATATTTAAAAAATCTGAAACGTTAGATATATAACTAATTGAAAAGGTTTTATATATATATATATATATATATATATATATATATATAAGTGGTTAAGGATGCTGTCTTTCTTGATATAATAGCAGCCATGGTGTAATTAAATGTACTATATCTTTTGCATATATTTTTTTAAGAAAATTGCCATTGAAGACTACATTCAGCATAGCAGTGAAAGGAACAATTTTTTTTCATTACTTTCTATTTTAAAAATATATAAATTCATTCGTAAATTATTTTAATGATAGATTTATTTTTATGTTTGATAGATTTAAGGATAAAATTAACAAAGGGTAAATTCTTGTATAATTTTAGTAGATAATTCAACGCATATTTTCTTTCCACCGCGAGTCCACATTATAGACGGGGGCGGCGTGTAGGTGGTTGTGAGGGGCCACAGCCTTCCAATTTTTGCAGTCTTACATTACAATCCTTACACTTTAGTTTTTTTTAATAAGGTCTTATGTTAGCCCCCACGAAGTTTTGTGTGTTACATTAAAGTCCCCATCTTGTTCGTAACTTGCCCCTAAAAATTACAAAGTAATTTACCTATCCGCAGCTACTCATCATACATGTTATTTGATGTTAGAAGAAAATTCTTGGACACCACATATCATGATTCGATTGCTTGGTTCTTAAATATAGGTATCGCCATAAGTTGATTTCTTCGATTCAATATATATATATATATGTTGAATGAAAACTTGTTGGATATAAAATTGGAAAATTTTAGTAATGAGTCTTATAACTATTCTTGTATTTATTATACATTTTAACGAATAAATTCATTCAATTTAATTTAATTTAAACCGAATTATTCCACAACATGTAGATTGTTTACACATTGTATAGACAGCGCAGGGGCAAGCGCATAGACTTAGTTATTTTTTGTAGTGTGATGTAAGGTATTTCTTAAAAGAATATTTTGGTAGAAAATATATTAAAATTATTATTTTTTTATATTTTTATTTTAATATCAACACATTAAAATCATCAAAAAAACTAAAAAAAAAACACCAACTTGGGACTGAAGTGGAGGATAGATAAATTTACATGACGGTGGACATTTCCCTTTATATTTATTATGTGATTTCTTCCACAAAGACGATTGAACTTGAAAGAATCAGCCATCTATATAATCCAAGGAAACATAGCAGATTAGGATACAAATCCTTTCACATTAACTAAGTTCAATTTATTCCACGCGTGCATGACGAAGACAACGGCCAAAGCTGCTTTTCCTCATGGAAGACTGAGTTGGTTGAATACTTGCAAGAAAATGTTGTTTATATGCCACGTATACCAAGTCAAAGAAGACGATCAATCTTCATACCATAAATTTGTTTATTTAATTCGGAGATTCTTAGCATCGTAGACAAGTTTGCAAAGGAAGAGTGAGCGTATCATTAAGCTTATGGCTTTTTTGCAAATGCTTTTCCTTCTTTGTCCCATTTTCATGCATTTTATTGTTCCCATTACTGCTCAGCCTGATATCAACTTTCAACTTTGTGTAGCAGAGAACGGTAACTACACAGAAAATAGCACCTACCAGGCTAATCTCAAGTACCTACTCAACTCTGTTTACAGTAACACAGAAATCGATTACGGGTTTTACAATTTCTCTTACGGAGAAAGTTCTAACAAGGTTTATGCAATTGGACTCTGTCGAGGAGATGTCAAGCCTGATGCTTGCCGCGACTGCCTCAATTATTCTAGCCGGGTACTAACTGCACGCTGTCCAACTGAAAAGGAGGCTATCATAGGTTTGGACAATTGTATATTACGATACGCAAGCCGTTACATATTTGGCCTCAATGAAGTTGCGCCATACTTTTTCGTGCACAGCTTAACAAATGTCTCAGACGAAAAAGGATTCAACAGGTCTTTGAATAGCTTGTTGGATAGCCTACAAGATGAAGCTGCAGCTGGTGATTCTCGTCGTAAGTATGCAACGGGAAAAATCAGTGCACCAAACTTTCAGACTATATATGCACTTTCGCAGTGCACTCCTGATTTGTCACAGACAGAATGCAGTTCCTGCCTCCGAAATGCTTCCGCACGTGTTGGACAATGTTGTCAGGAAAGTCAAGGAGGAAGAGTCATTTATCCAAGCTGTAATTTTAGGTACGAGATTAACCAATTCTATGAAATCCCAACAGGTGAAGACCCATCTCCTCCTCCATCGAAAGGTACATATCCTGAAAATTTTAGCATCATTGTCTGCCTTAATTTTTAAAATGCTGTGAAAATGTCTAGCTTATACTGTTTCCAGTTATCAGACTAATTCCTGTGAAGTGACAATAGACATGTTATAACTGGATAATTTCATGGATTTTGCAGGAAAAAACAATACAGTCATCGTCATCATCATTCTTTCAGTTGTTATTTCTGTCATGGTGATTCTTATCATCAGCTTCTACACGTTTTCAGGAAAGAGGAAATCAAGAGAGAAAGTTAAAAGTAAGACATAATTTTTCTTTTTTGTTCATCTGGAAGCCCATTAGGTCTTGGACTATATATTGAATATTGTTTTTGGCATTTCAGAGCAAGTTTTTCCCTGGGCTGTTGAAGATTGATTTCTGAATATTCAATTCCTTTGTTCAATTCAGTAACTGCTTAAGTTTACGCCACATAAGAATCTGGTTCAATTCAATAGTTTTTTTTTTCTCTCCTACTTGCTGCTTCAGGTGGATCAGTGGATGATGAAATTACCAGAGTGGAATCCTTGCAATATAACTTAGAAATCATTCACCTTGCAACATATAATTTTTCTGAAGTTAATAAGCTTGGACAGGGTGGATTTGGTTCTGTGTACAAGGTACAGAATATCAAAATGTTATATATCAATTAGCATCCATCAAAAATGAGTTGACTGTGTTAATATATATATATATATATATATATATATATATATGCTAGAGATATTGATGTTTTTACTATATTTATTTTCCTAACTAATGAGAATCGAATTCTTGGAAGGTTAGTTTCAAGCATTCCTACATGGTTGTGGTCATAACTCCTAACACCCTTGTTGCTTTCAGGGTACCCTTCCCAACGGACAATACATAGCCGTGAAGAGACTATCTAGGGATTCCACGCAAGGAGAACAAGAATTCAAGAATGAAGTCCTGCTGGTGGCCAAACTTCAGCACAAGAATTTGGTTAGGCTCCTAGGCTTTTGCTTTGAGCAAGAGGAAAGGCTTCTTATCTACGAGTTTATGCCTAACTCAAGCCTCAACAACTTCATTTTCGGTGCGGCCATGCCTCCTCTTCCAAAACATTTCGATGGAGATTACTGTCTAAAAATAGAAAAAAGAGAAAGAACTAATTCCTGCAAACAAAGCATAAACCAGCAGTTCCTTTATTAAAGCATAGTACTTTTCGATTCATCTAACTGCCATAGTTTACTGAATTTTTAGATCAAACCAAGCGTTCACAATTGGACTGGGAACGACGTTACAAGATCATAGAAGGCATTTCTCGAGGACTTCTTTACCTTCATGAAGATTCTCGTCTCCGGATCATTCACCGTGACCTGAAACCTAGTAACATTTTGTTAGATGCAGAAATGAATGCTAAGATATCAGACTTTGGCATGGCAAGGCTGTTTGCAGGGGATCAAACCCAAGAAAGTACAAGCAGAGTTGTTGGAACCTTGTAAGTGTTTATCAGAAATCAGGGAATACCAAAGTTCCTTTGGTTAATTTTCTTTCTATTTGACTTCAACTAAAAGAATGCAATAACAAATTATTATTTGCAGTGGATACATGCCTCCAGAGTATGTAATGCGCGGACACTTCTCTGTCAAATCGGATATCTTTAGCTTTGGTGTGCTTGTTTTGGAAATTGTAAGTGGTAGAAAAAGAACTTTTATCAATGAGGGGGAGATGGAAGACCTTCTGACATATGTGAGTATGATACTGTCTGACTTGCATTTTTCTTGATCCAGATTGCCAGGAAAGACATCGAGCTAAGCACTTTCCTTCTAACACTCTGCTGTTCTTTTCTTAAAATTTTGCAGACGTGGGAAAATTGGAATAGCGGACCAAATTTAGATAAGCTGATAGATGCGACATTAAGGGCTGGCTCAAGAAATGAAATGTTGAGATGTATCCACGTTGGTTTACTATGTGTGCAGGAAAATGCACTTGATAGACCAAACATGGCTTCAGTTGTTATCATGCTAAGTTCTTACTCCGTCACTCTTCCAGTACCTCAGAAGCCTGCATTTTTTGCTCGCGGTACGGTACTGCCTGGGACATCATCAACTTGGACCGAGTCTGATCAATCCCGAAGTGCATCTGTCCCATTTTCAATCAATGAGGCTTCAATCTCTGAGCTCTACCCTCGGTAGAGTTTGCGGATGGAGGGTCCACCGTTAAGCATGCTATAATTTGTTCTGTATCTCAGGACTATTCTCTTGCATTGCAATGCTTGAAGTGTTTGCCTTTTCCTTTATTTTATTTTTATTTTTTTTGATTGCCGGAATAAAAGCATTTTATAATATTATAATGGGGTGATGGAAAGTGAGGTAACGGTTATTTTTTAAAATATTTTTTGGTAAAAAATACATCAAAATAATATTTTTTATTAATTTTTAAAATTTATTTTTGATATCAGCACATTAAAACAATTTAAATATATAAAAAATATATTTTAAAAAAATTTAAAAATTTTAACCAACTTGGTTTAATATTTTTTTATCAAATTTTTACTCATTGTTAGTTAGATAAATTTAGAATCCATGTAACATTCCAGGCTTTTATTTATAGTCCTATTTTCTTTTTCTTTTTTTTTTTATTCACGTGGGGTGTCCGGGCCAGCTTGTGCGCACCACGACTATTCCCCACGGCCCACTGGACATCCTGCAAGCCCAGGGATAGGTTAGGCACCGCGGGGGTGACAGACGTGCACATAGAGGGTCGAACCCGGAACGGGGGGGAAAAAGTCACACAATTGACCACAACAGCTAGGCCCTCAAGTACATAGTTCTATTTTCTTTGAACCTATTAAGTTGGATCACTGGGTCTAAGAAAATTCTTATAAAATTAATTTAGGTAATGAGTCAAGGAAGAAGAATTCCAAATTCACTCCGTAAATCAAGTTTAATAAAAATACTAAATAATAAAAATATTTTTTTAATATTTAAAAAAAAATATCTAATTTAACTTGTATCATAGCACGAAAAAAATAATAATTAGAATCCAAATAAAATTATGGGGTTTTCAAACTCAACTTTATATTAATTCATGTATTTTAATAGCAGATAGGATAAAATATTATTTCAGATATACCATTTAAAGCTTAAAATGTAAATCACACGTATAAAAAGAAGGGGGCTGTCTTTTAAGTGGCAGCAAAAGAAAACAAAAGACAGATAGAAAGTTTAGGGCCGGCTATCACCCGAGAGAGAAGCTCTCTGGACTGGATTATGGGTTAGAAGCTCGATGCTGAGTGATTCACGGAACTTCGGGCATAGAAGTTCGGAGTTCAACTTTTGGGGTATGGGGCTAGTGCTAGCTGGGCGAGACGAACTCTTTAGGAGGACCATTTTTACTGAGACGAGACAAGGAACCACCCATGTACTCGTAAAACATTTATAGTGTTTTTTTTAAATGAACCTATATCAATTTATGATAACATATGTTAAAAGGAATTGAATTTTCAATATAGCAATTAACAATGAAAACCCAAGCCCTTTTTAATTTTGGTCCTCAAAATTTTTTATGACTCTTTGTTTTTAATTTTGAATTTTTTTTTTTTAATTTTATCATTCATTAGGTTTACTAGGTACGAGACTTCATAATTTATTTTGATTTATTTTTTATAGAGTTATCTTAATCTTATGACTCAGGTTATAAATTTTACGGCGTGTTGACCCAAGTCATTATTTTTTTTCTTTTTTTAATTAATTTATTTCTCAACTTAATCATTCAACATTAAGTTGATTGAGAATTGAGTTTTATAATTGTTTTTAATTTTTTATGAGGTTATCATGGTCTCATGACTTGGGTTGTGAGTTTTATGAATTAACCATGTTGATTTAGGTAATTTTTTTAGTCTTTTTTTTATTAATTTATTTTCTCAAATCCATCTTTTAACAATGGAATAATTGAGAATTGGTCTTCAAAAATATTTTTTCATTTTCTTTCTATGAGGTTATAATGTTTTTATGATCCAAATTACGAGTTTTGCTGGTTAATCGGGTTGACTAAGGTTTTTTATGGTCTGTTATTTAATTGGATTTTTTTTTTCACTTTCATCTTTTAATATTAGGTTGATTCAAAATTAAACTTTATAATTTTGTTTATATTTACTTTTTTATAGGGTTATATCAGTCTTTTAACTCAGGTTTGATAAGTTCATCTAAGTTGACTCTAGTCATATTTTTGTTTTTTTAATTGATGTTTTTTAATTTAATCATTTAATATTAGATTGATTCGCAATTAGGCTTTATAAATTTTTTTATTTGCTTTCTATAGGGTTATCTCAGTCCCACAATTTAGGTTATGGATTTGACAAGTTAACTAAGGTTAATCTAGGTCAATCCAATATGTTTCGGTTCAATACTTTTTTAAAAAAATAAGATGTTATCTTAAGATTTTTTTAGTCCAATTACATTTTTAATGGTCATATGAATTGTTTTGAACCTGTCTAGTTGACTGAATCACATTACATGAACCCCTACACGATTTAATTTTTTTTACTAGAAATCATATTAGTAATATCAAGATATTTATTTACGTTAAAAATATTAATCTGACCCACAATATAGATAAGATAAGACAAATAATCTAGTATCAATCTATGATGATTAATTATCAAAGCATAGAGAAAAAGAAAAATCTTTAATGGCTGAATTTGTTCATGGACCAAATTGGTCCTATAAGACAGCCTGCTTTAAGGATATCAGAAAGGCCTGGATATGAGTCATGTAACCTAGACCGTTTCAATCAGACCCCATCTCAACTTGAGCCCAGGGGCGGAATCATGATTTTATACCATGGATCAATACCAATAAATTATAAAGTAGTCCCTCGTTGTTTACAAAAAGAATTAAATACCCTCTTTATTTTGAAATGTAATTAGTTAGTCCCTTTTATTCATTTCATGTTATTTTCAAATTTTCTGACAAATAGAAAGTTAAAAAAAAAAGTCAATGGTGTAGAAATAAAGATATTGTTTGAAACAAAGTAATACTTAAATTAGATATAATGAACACTAAGCAAAAGACTAATTAATTAGTTTTTAAACTAAATATACTATTTAATCCATTTTTCAAAACTAGAATGACTAATTTATTTATAATTTAATATATTTGCTAGTGCTGCAATTATAGCAAAAAACAATTAACAAATATTTGAATCAAAATACCTAAAAAACTCTCTAAAAACTTTAACAAACCATTTATAATCTTAAATAACCCTAAAATTAGTCCGAGAACCCAAAATTAACCCTAATTTAAAAACTTCTTAAGGTTATATCTATCATCTTAGATGATGAGAATGAAAAATAATACTCTAGTGGAACTTCTTTTATCGAATAATATCTGTTGCTCCAAAGATCGAACTTTTCATGATCAAAATCAATTTCAATCAAGATTTTTTTTTCTCGTCAACAAGAATCTGACAACTCTCCCTCCCCTCCCCTACCCTCTCTCAAATATAGAACTGAAAATTTTAAAAAATAAATAAAGGTTTGGACTAAAATTGAATATTAGAAAAATAAATAGACTAAAAATCTAAAAATTAAAAAGTATAAGGAGTAATGTGAACTTTCTGCATTAATTTTGAAAATGCCATCTTTTTTCTTTTCTTTTCCCTTTACTCTTATTTCTTTTAATTTTATCATTTTTTTACAAATTTATTTAAATTGGTAATCAATTTGATCCTAGAAGGATAAAATGTTTTTTTTTTAAAAAAAAATAGTGTGTTGTGCTATGGTAAAAACACCATTCTTTTTACCTTTTTCTACAATAATTACTCCCAGGTCTCGCTTTTCATTTTGCATTGTTGTCTTCGTAGCTGTTATTTTTTAAAAAACACGTAATTGATTTTTATATTGTTTTATGGATTTATTCGTATTGTTAATTGAAATTGAATTCGGTAGCTATTTATGAAATGTGTTGATTTTGTTTTTACAGTTTTAGGAGATGGAATGCTTCTCCGTGAGGGGAATTTTTTGTCTTTTGGGCATGAGAAAATAAATAGATGGAATCGGGTTTGGTTGATGGGCTTGCACCCTTTCATTTGTTTTCTCTACTCTCTTTTTTCCTGTTTTTTTCATTTTTCTGAATTTTTCATTTTTTTTAATTTGTACCTTCTTCTTTCTTTTTCCTCTATTGATTTTTATTTTCTCTCATTCTATCTTTTATTCTTTAATAACAGCAGCATGAAAAAAAAAACCTACTCACTTCGATAAATCTCTCAGATTATTTATTTTAAATACTACTCCACACCACTAGATTATTTCTATCAATTTGGTCTTGTTTGACTTTTCACTCCAATAAAAAAAACATAAATAATTAAAAATATCTCAGGTTATTTATTGATATTTTGGAAATAATATATTTATTTTATTTTAGAATGAATTATTTATCAAACTGATAGCAATAACCGAGTGGTGTGGAGTTTAATAATTGCTAAAAAAAATTGAGATGGGATTGAATCTTAATGCATGTTTCAGTTTTTTTCTTTAGGATTAAATATAATGCTTAATAGTATAATTGCATATCGTTATTTTATTTTAGAATGAAATATAATGCTTAATAGTAGAATTGTTATAATGGGCGATTATATTTAGCATGATTTTTTAAAATATGATAAATATGAATGCAACAATAATTTACCTTCTTCTTTTAATTTATTTTGTAATTGTAATTAACTACATGGTTTTGTTAGTCCAAGTCTCTAATATCCAAGTTTTGAATCTCCAATACAACTGCAAACGTAGGTTAGTAAAAGTGTAGACTCTATTTATTTTTGGGTTTTAAAAATATATTTAAAAAAATTTAAATTTTTTTATTTCAAATTAATATATTTTTAAATAAACAATATTTTTTTTCTTCTATGTATTCGACCAGACAAGTTCTAAGGAAAAAAAAAAGTTCTCTGCGACTGAGTCAATTGCCACAAGTCTCTGCATATTTTTTTTTAAATCTGATTTTTCTTGAAAGCAGGGGACAAATAACTTTTTCAAGGAAATTAGGCACTCAGAGATTGGTCCGAGGAAAGTAAGGGACCCATCGTTTTTTCCAAGGAAATTAAGCTGTCATAAAATGGACCAACAGGAAAAGACACCACTTCATATGGTGATAGTGACCATAAAGTGGACCAACAGGAAAAGACACCACAATAATTTACCTTCTTCTTTTAATTTATTTTGTAATTGTAATTAACTACATGCTTTTGTTAGTCCAAGTCTTTAATATCCAAGTTTTGAATCTCCAATGCAATTACAAAAATAGATCAAATTCTATTTGTTTTTTCATTTTAAAAATATATTTAAAAAAATTTATTTTTTTTTTATTTTTTTAAATTATATTTTTGATATTCATAGACAAACCAGTCTCTCTTTCTTCGTAAGAATTCGACCAGACAAGTCTTAAGACAAAAAAAAAAAAAAAGTTCTCTGCGACTGAGTCAATAGCCACAAGTCTTTGCAGATTTTTTTTAAATCTGATTTTCCTTGGAAAGCAGGGGACAAATAGCTTTTTCAAGGAAAATAGGCACTCAGAGATTGGTCCGAGGAAAGTAAGGGACCCATCTTTTTTTCCAAGGAAATTAAGCTGTCATAAAGTGGACCAACAGGAAAAGACACCACTTCATATGGTGATCGTGATCATTCCTCACTCACTACTTGTGCCGTGCATGAAACTGAGGACGTGAGGCTATGCAAAGGCAATGTCACCATCAAAATTACTCTTTTTTTATGTCATTTTCACTCACCTCCTTGTACTCAGTGTTTAACAATCAAAACAACTGTGTCACAGCTGTCCAGAAAGTTACGTGCGTCCAAATCAAACCTCAGTAACCTTATCTCCTCTTTCTTTTTCGATAACAAAATCGGCTACGGATTCTACAATGCCTCGTATGGCGAAAACACCAGGAAAGTTACTTTTGGATGTGATATATATGAATTTGAATGTAATCTTCATACTGATTGTTGAGGTTGGAAAAACTACAATGATTAGGGGGTTATTTGCAAGGCTGACGTGGAATTGATATTTTTGGAGAAAATGGTGATCTTGGCTGGAGAACTTGTAAACAAAGTCCCTCTGGTAGGGTTGGGTACCCTCAAATGCCTAGTTAGCTAAAGTAAAGAAGAATGAGCTTGAAAAGGGAGTGTTTTAAGTGTGACAGAGTTTGCATTTGAAAGAAAAATAAGATTAACGAGAGTAAGAGGTTAAGATCATGGAGTCCTTGTCCTAAGATTCATGGTTGTTTGTTTATATAACCATAAGTTTTGGAAAACTTGCTTGGAGAAAAAGGTCAAAAGATCAATCTACCCATCACCTATAATTTCATATATATAATGATCCAGGGATAAGTATTTTTGGAATTGACGAATGATCACTATTGAATTTAGGTGTTGACTAGATTATGTTTTGCTTAACGTTGTAGGTTGGATAAAATGTTTTTACATTAAAAAAACATCTAGGTATTGTTAATGTATTTTTTAGCAAAAATATTTTTTTTAACTATATAGTAATTGATTTTATATGATCTAATTAACTTGATATATTAAAAAAAAAACTAGAATAATAACTGATAAACATACAATTTGATTTAAAAAAATTAGGATGATATTTTTTAAAAAAAATATTGAAACAATAATATATTAGATTGACTTGGATCAACTCAGGTTAACCTGTAAAATTCATAACACAGATTATAAGACCATGATACTCTATAGAAAGCAAATGATATTTTTTTATTAAACTTAATTTTTAATCAACCTAATGTTAAAAGATGAAACTTAAAAAAAACTCAACTAAAAAAATGAATCGGATCAACTCGGGTTAACTTACCAAACATAAATCATAAGACCGAATAATCCTATAGAAAACAAATCAAAACGAATTATGAAACTCAATTCTCAATTAACTCAATGTTGAAGGATGAAATAAAAAAATTAATTAAAAAGAGGACATAAAAAACCACATGAGTCAACCAAACTCGTGACTTAGGTTATAAGACTAGGATAACCTCGTTGAATGCAAACTAAAATAAATTATGAAGTCTAATTCTTAATCAGGCTAATATTGATTGATGAAGCTAAAAAAGAATCAACTAAAAAAAGATAAAAAATTTCAAGTCAACTAGCCTAACCCACAACCCAGGTCATAAGACTGTGATAACCATTTATAAAGTAAATAAAAAATTACCAATTCTCAATCAACCTAGTTTTGAAGGATTAAAATGAAAAGAAACTATTAAAAAAATAATAAAAAATGACATAAGTCAACTCGAGTTAACCTACCAAACCTGAGTTAGAAGACTGTGATAATTCCATAGAAAGTGATTTAAAAAAGATCATAGAATATGATTCTCAATCAACATAATGCTGAGAGATGAAATTGAAAAACAATAATAAAAAAATAGACCAAACAAATGACCCGAGTCAACACGGCCAACTCATAAAATTCACGATCCAAGTTATGAGACCTGAATAAATTTATAGAAAGCAAATCGAAATAAATTATAAATTAAGATCCATACCCAGTAAACATAATTTTTAAGGATAAATATGAAAAAAAAAATAAAATAAGAAAAAAAGGCCCCAAATATTTGAGGACCAAAGTGGAAAAAAAAAGCTTGGCTTTTCATTGTTCATTGTTTTGTTCAACCATTAATTGATGAATTGAGTTAGTTATGGTCATTTGGGGCTTTGATGTACAATGCTTAAGAAAATAGAATTTTGATGTGGACTACAAATGAAGACACTCTCTCCGCTAGAAGACAATGCTCTCTCTCTCTTCACTACTTAAGATTTAATTTTTTTTGTTTTGTTCTTATATTCATTGGTGCTTTCATGTTTGTTTTGAGTTAGAATGCATGTTTTTGTGATTAAATTGGCATGAAATAAGAGATAATAAGGATTTTCAAAAGAAAAATTGGAAAAAAAAATATAATGGTTATTTTGCTTGCATTGTGGCTGGCTATAGGAGGTAGCTGAGGGAGATGAATACTTGTTTTAATTTTACGATATTGAGTGTTAAAGAATTAATGTGAAGGCTTAATAAATTGTAACTGGGATAGAGTTTTAGTTGGGTGCATGATTTACATGTTGGAGGGTATGCTTTGAAAAATGTGGATTAGAATTTTGAAACCTTGATTTGGGAATGTTAATTGAACAAATAGAATTTAGGATGAAATTGTACTGTTGATAATAAAGGAAGTTGATGTAAATGGAATAAAATTGAAACAAAAACATGGGTTCATTGTTTGTCACATGGTTAACCTAAGATTAAAAATTTGGGAGAATTGGATTTGATTAATTTTGTGTAATGTGGAGTTTTAATTAAGGAAATGTGAGTTTTCTCACGCACTGCACACGCCATCCAAGTCATACCTCCCCGATAACTTCAATCCATCACATTTCTTTTAGTTTCAATTACCCCTTAAACCTAAATATCTGTAGATCAACAAGATATTGTTTGTTTGGCAAGTATCAAAAGTTTTTCTTAAATCCAAACAACATATCAAAGGATACATTACATGTGCTAATTGGACCTATTATAAGGTAAAAGAGCTAAGAAAGCTAAAGAGGCATTTAATGAGTTAATTCAAGATATTTGGGTTTATTTCCTATAAGACTTCCTAGCTCAATTTATTTTTCTACTTACACAAATTATGTTTAATTTTTATAATATATTGTTTTACCCTGACAAGTATTATTTTCAATTTGATCGTTGGATTATTATTAGATTTTACTAGAAATATTCAGAGGTCTTGTTTTATATTGAGTTAAATTTTCAAATCAATCATATATTGAGAATGTCTTGCGATAAAGTCTAGAAGTTATTGTGTGGGAGTTATATTTGTTTCTTACTTGATTTAGGATTCATTTTTCTATTTTATTTAGAACTCTTTTTTTCTATTTTATTTAGGATATTTTACCGAGTATAAATAGAGTTATTTAGTTTGTATTTAGGTTTTTTAAAATTAATAAGACATGGATTAATTATTCATAAACAAAACTTGTATGTGAGAGTTTACTCTTAGTTCCTCATGGAACCACTCTTGACTTATAAAAAAATTAACTAAGTTTTGTGGCATCTTCTATACTTCTCATTCTCGTCTCGATTATAGACATTGGGTGATGGTTGGTTACTTATAGTTTTAATACCTCAGTGCGGTTTATCGTTGTGTCAAACTCAAGTCTAAATTTATCTTTTTTGAAAATGGTCAATTTGACTATAGATTTCTAAATTTTTATATCTACGGAGTTTGTATCACTAACCTTAAAAAAGGGTTGAATATTTGTTAAAGATTCAAATTAGATCTCCAAACCTCAAATTATTTTAAACCATTGAAATTAAATTTTATCTTGCTAAATTGAACAACAAAATATTTTCTAGACTTTGTGAGATCTCCCTATGTAGACATAAAAAAAATCACCAAGACCACTCACAAACTAGAACAACATAAAATGATCAAATTTTTTTAAAAAATTGATGATCAAAATATAAAAACCCAAAGAAAAAAACCAACTAGAAATTATACTGTGATCCACTGTGATTACTAACAGGGGCCACAGTAATTTCACATGCAATCTTAGTTTTTTAAATACAGCATTAAATCTGAACCTGTTGATCAAAAATATATAGGAGCCAAATTTATGAGCCAACTAAAATACTTTTAAGGTCAACTCCAAGGTTTAAAAAACTGTACGTTAAAGAGAATAAATGCTGCTTTTAATTTGGTTGTTAGAGATATATTTCTTTATCAGTCATCATATCGGTGCTCAAGAAAAGTGGTATACCATATACCCACTTCATCTTTTTTCTGTACAAATTAGAAAGAAAAAAAGAAGAAGCTACAGATCTCAATGCTCAAGATGTAATCTGATGAATTATGAATTAAAAGTTTCATTCTTCATTTTGAATATATTGTTCTTGTCATTGTTATAATGAAATCCAAATAAGTGCTGTAAGTTTTATTCACATATTTGATATTATATTCGAAATAAAAATGATATGAACAAATTTTATAAAAATGATATGTACTAACTTAATTGAAAAACAACATGGAATTGACGAAAGGAGTGAGCTATGAACAAATTTTAAACACATCGTTGAAACATATAGGTTATAAAAATATAAGGATTAATTAATTATTTTTACTAGACAAAAGGAACTAAATCAATTAACTCACAATGTGATGTGATCGTTGACTCATTTGCTTCTACTTGATCATAGACTCATGGACGACCTGACTTTTCCAGTCCATCCCAGTCTCAACACTGTTAATTGACGAGTGTAAAATGCATGATTGTCTTTCCTTGTTTAATGAATTCATCAGCTCTCCATCCACTACAAATCTAATTTAGTGTCTTGAGGAAGAGAGAGCAATGGTGCCCATGGATTTTTTAAGACAAACAAAGTTGTTGTCATTTGGTTACTTCATTGTGCACCTAGTTTCTCTAACCATAGCTCAACCTCAGGTCTTCTTGTCTTATAGCTGTCAAAATGATGTAGGTAACTACACTACCAACAGCAATTTCCATAGAAACCTCAGGAGTCTCCTGTCTTCCCTGGATTCCAATACCCAAATCGATCAAGGATTTTACAATACATCTGTTGGCCAAACTGGTCCTGAACAAGTAAATGCAATCGCACTTTGCAGAGGAGATGTTGATGTAAACGAATGTCGAAGTTGTATTGGAATAACTGCGGGTAAGATCTTACAGGTTTGTCCTAACCAGAAAGAGGCAATGGTAGTTTATATTACCTGCATGTTACGATACTCAAACAGATCCATATTTGGTGTCATGGAAGACCGTCCACTATCCCACTTTAACAACAGGGACAGTGTCACAGATGTGGATCAGTTCAATCAGGTTCTTTTAACATTAGTAAGAAGACTTAGAAGCACAGCTGCATCAGGGAACTCTCTTCGAAAGTTTGCTACAGGAACTGAATTAATAGCCGGATTTGGTACGTTATATGGACTTGTTCAATGCACGCCTGATTTATCTAAGCAGCAATGTGATTATTGCCTCGCTGGGGCTTTTCGGGAGATTGCAGTATGTTGTGGTGGAAAACAAGGAGCCATAATTATAACACCAAGCTGCAATATCAGGTTTGAAGTCTACCCTTTCTTTGGAGATACTCCTGCCACACTACAGTCTCCAACACCGCCATCACCAAAAGCACCATCAGCGCCTCCTCCTCCACCAGCAGACGGTATGCCCTGAAATATTGTTAATTTACATGGATTCCATTCTACAAGTGGTCTAATTGTGCAGCTCTGAATTAGCCTCCTTCCAGAATTGGTTACAGTTTAAAAAACATTAATTTATATTTAAATATAACTATTTTTCATGTCTATTTTCAGTTGAATACTCGACAAGTTGTCACTTGTTTGGCAAGAGCAGTAAAATAAGATTGAATAATGTCAACCAATTCTTCCCCTTCTGTCTTAAGTTCGTAGTTGGGGTCATCAGTTTAATTTTCTCTACTATTTTTCTAATTAAAATTTAGCAGTCAACTTACTTTTATTTAATACGGCTGCACTGGTTAATTTGTGCAGGAAAGAAGAGCAACAAAGCACGAACTACCATTATCATAGTTGTTCCAATAGGCGTTGTAATACTTATTTTTTGCATCTGCATCTTTTTAAAAATCCAGAAGCCAAAGGAAGCAGTACAAAGTAAGTAAAATGTTACATGTTGTCGGTTCTTTTCCATACAAGGCTTTCATATCATTTCTTATGCAAGCGGAAGCTAAAGATAACAATTAAACAAAGAACACATAATATTTTAATGGCCAAATAAAATTGTAGACGTGAGCCTTAAATTCACAAGTTTAGTCTCTCTAAAATAATGACAATGAAGTTTGTTTTTTAGGAGATTTACAAAGCCTAAAATCAAAAACCATATCTCAACTAGGAAATTAAAAAAAAAAACTCTGAAATTATAAAGGAAAGAAGCATAAAACAAGAAATATGAAAATAAAAAGGAAAATCACAAAAACCTGTCAAAACCAGAGGGCCTTTGTGAGATTTTCAATATCTAAAGATCTGACGGTCCACATAGAGACATATTAGCCACTGTAACAAAAATAAGTTTAGAAGCTATTGTAAAAATTTGAGTATGATCCAATGATCGGATCAAAAGTTATGGCCCTTTTAAGATGTTATTCTGGTCTGACATGACCACACCTCCTATTGGTCCTTGACCTATCCCATTAGTCTATAAATGCATCTGATAGGTTATCCATATAATCTTTCTACGGCAGATCCACATCTAGTTGTGGCATATTCATACATGACTACCCAGAATCACTTGTTATCGCAGGCTTAACTACATCACTTTCTAAGGCAAATCCTCATCTAGTTGGTCCTTGACCTTTTCATCAAGTTCTATTCCTCCCCTAAATAAGAAGTCAAGTGCTAGACATTGAAGACATCATAAGAACTTATATGATGAGGAAGGTGAATCCTGTAAGAATTGTCATTTATCTTCTATAACACCTTATAAAGATGTATCTTCTTTTCCTTCAAATTGTTATACTCACCCACTAAAAACCTGTCACGTGTAAGGACTGCCTATACCAAATCACCAACCTCAAACACCACTCTTTTACTATGAGTATAGGCTAGGGCTTTATATATATGGCATTGTTGTCATCGATAGTTTGCTTGACCTACTTGTCGCACCCTCGCGAGCGGGTCGCGACGTCGCGGCGATCCTCGATTGGTTTCGGGGTCTTTTGTTTTGATTGTGGATAAAGGGAGTCGCCACCTAGTATTATGGTCACTAGGAAACCTCACTGGTCTTTCAGAGATTCTAAGGCAAGGGACTGGTTGCGTAAAGGGAAGGTATTAGCACCCCTAGTACGCCCTACCTAAGGTAAGCTGCTTGGTGTTAATTTGGTTTGTCTTATAATTGCTATGGTGTTGGTGTTTTCTAATCCCATCAATTTTCCTAGGTTTGATTCAAACTAAATTTATTAAGATAGAAATCCAAGGAGATTCCATGTGCTTTAAAAGCTCATTTTTCCCTTAGTATTTCATACTCTTACGGCTCGTAAACTGCGGAGTAAAAAAAAAAAATTGAAATGTCCACGATTACAATCAAGGCTTCTTTCAAGGATGTGTAATGACTTATTATTCCTAGAAAAATATTTTGGATATTAACCACTTTGGGTTTCTTTATCCAAACATTAACAGCGAATAATAACAAATTATTCCCAATAATATTTTGGATATTCATCCCTTTGGGGTTTCTTTATCCAAACATTAACGGTGAATAATAACAAGTTATTCCCAATAATATTTTGGATATTCATCCCTTTGGGGTTTCTTTATCCAAACATTAACGGTGAATAATAACAAGTTATTCCCAATAATATTTTGGATATTCATCCCTTTGGGGTTTCTTTATCCAAACATTAACGGTGAATAATAGATTAATTCCCCCCAAAATAAGATTTTTATATTTTTTTGAATATTGGCCAATACCCTTTGGAGTTTTACAAACATGTTGTAAAATCCAGAAATGCAAGAAAACAATTTTTTTGTTGTGTTTAAGAAATCCATGCAAAAACACATTTTCAAAACTTCCAATATATTTTTTTTATATAAAAAAACATTCAAAACATGTTAGGGTATTGGCCGTATGCAACACAAAAAAAAACATTTTTCATATATTTTTTATTAAAAAAAAAAACACAAGCATCACAGTTAATGACAATTAATTGTGGGCTTGACGGGATTTAGCAAGGCTCAACCCGGTTACTGGCTCACACCAGTAACCGGTTCTGCCACTGTTGCATGCATATGCATGCTACAGTGGCAAGGTAATTAATTTAGCAAAAACCAGTGAAAGAGAGACTTACCTGCGAGGCAACGGCTGGAGGCGAAGTGGAGGGAGACGACTGGGCGCTGCTCATGAAGGACGCCCCTGCTCGCTATTCCCAGTGGAGACAGGTTTGCTGGCTGAAAGATGATTGTCTCAATGGTGGCCCTTCAGTGTTGCTACGAACAGTGCAATTTCTGCAGGGAAAAGAAGGATGCTGCTGGAGGAGCAACCTATGGCCCTGCTGCTTCTTGCACCCGGTGCAGAGAAGAAAACACGGCTACTGCTAGGGCGATGGGGAAGAGATATGGCAAGGAAGGCGACTAGGACCAGCTGCTGGTGCAGAGGCGAGACTGGTCACAACGCTGTTGCTGAAGGTTACAGTGCAGAGGCTGAAGCTGCTAAAGCTTGCAGTGCTGTCATGTTAATTTTTGGTGTTGCTATTGCAACGCTGTTGCAGAGGAAATAGCCAGTGAGGAGGAAGATTGCGGGAGAGCCGTTTCTGGGGGCTGTGTTGACAGAGAGGGAAGGTCGGTTGGCTGAAGAGGAAAATGGTGGGTTGTTGATGAGAGGGAAAGGCTGTTGGAGGCTTGGGGGTTCTGTGACCAAAATCTCCAAAGCTGGGGGAGCCGCTGGTGGCTGGCTTAGACTTGAAGATGAGAGGATGAAGAAGAGATGGAAAGGCAGAGGGGCTGGTGTGTTCTTTGGTCGGCTGAGGGGAAGAAGAAAACGAAGGGAAAAGGCTGGACTCGGGGAGAAGGGACTGTTGGTGCTGTGGTCGGGTATCTGTGGGGGTGCAGTGGCTGAGATGGAGAAATAAATGGGCTCTCGCTGGTGGCTGGCTTAGAGAGGAAAAAAATTAGAAAGATGGGGGCGACGACTTGGTTTAGGCCAGGAGAAAAAAATTAGATTTAGGGTTTTTTGTGTTTGCCCTAAATTTCTCTCTTTAAAAATTTGTCCTCTGTAAATTTTCCTCCTCCTCGGCATATGGCTGGATGTTCACTTATATAGAAAATCTCTACACATTTTATTTAAGGAAATATTGCAATAATTATTGTAGAGATTGTCTTCTATAACTAACACCAACAAATCCTATATATATAGTATTTTTTATTGCAGTGATTATTTTCCATAACCAGCACGAATCAAATCATATATCTATGGTATTGCAGTAATTATATATGATTCAGTAATTATTTCCTTGACATATTGCTTCTTTAACCCTGATGCTCTATGGTAACGCCACATGTAAACCCTTATTATTATTATTATTATTATTATTATTTATTTTTTATTTGAAAATTTATCAAAATATGGGTCAAAAATTGGGTAGCAACACTACTCATGAATGCCATGCAAGTAATTTGCCATATCAGTAGCTTGGATGCTTAATCATCCGATGCGAGGAACAAGAATTAGCTCTAATATTTCAGAAGGATTTTGTCCATAAACAATCTCAAAGGGACTCAGTTGGGTTGTCTGATTACGAGACCTATTATAAGAAAACTTCGCCTATGACAATGCTATATCCTAATACTTTGGCTTATCTCCAACCAGGCTTTGTAGTAAGTTGCTGAGGCTATGATTAATGACCCCTGTCTGCCCATCTGTCTAAGGGTGGTAAGCACTGTTAAAGTTCAATTGAGTTCCCATCCTTCCCCACGAACTCTTCCAAAAATTACTCATGAATTTGACATCTCTATCCAAAGTGATGGACTTGGGAATGCCATGCAAAGGAACCATCTCACTAAAGTAAAGTTGGGCTACCCGAGATACATCCATGGTCTTTCAGCAGGCTATAAAATGGGCCATCTTTAAGAACTTACTTAGGCTGCGTGATTGGTGTTTTAATGAAAAAGTGAACTCTTGCAAAAACAACATCCATTTTGCATGTCGACGACTTAGCTTATACTGCCCATTTATATACTTCAGAGCTTCGTGACCAGTAATTAAAATAAACTCCGTCTGCATAAGGTAATGCCTTCAATGCTTTAGAATATAAACAATAACGTAAAACTCTAGATCATATATGGAATAGTTCTTATTTAAGCTGGATAGTTTCTCACTAAAGAAGGCAATGAGACACCTATCCTGATTAAGAACTCCCTCAATGCCTACCCTAAAAGTATCATAATTTACTTCAAATAGCTTTTTAAAGTTTGGTAATGCCAAAAATGGAGCTTCAGTCATCTTCTGCTTCACTAGTTGAAAACTGGTTTCAGCCCCATCTATCCACTGAAAACTACATCCGTTTAGGCACTCAATAATGAATGTGATAAGGGAATTGAAGTTTGTGATAGATCTTCTATAAAAAAAATACAAGGCCATGAAAACTCCGAACATCATGAATGTTTTTTTGATGTCAACCACTCAAAAATCACAGACATCTTACTTTGATCAGCCTGAATACCATTAACAGATACAATAAAGCCTAAAAAAGAAACAGTATCAGTGAAGAACTTACATTTCTTTTAGTTGACATGCAATTTTTCCTCCCTCAAATTATTGAAAACAACTCGTAGGTGCTCCAAATAAGACTTCGGAGTGGGACTATAAATTAGGATTTAATCGAAATAGAGCATAATAAATCTGCCCATAAATGACCTCAATACCTGATGGATTAACCTCATGTATGTGCTTGGAGCATTAGACAATCCAAATGGCAAGATCATCCACTCATATAACTCATGGTGAGTTTTGAATTGTCTTCCATTAATCCCCTAGTTTGATTATGTTATGATGATGTCCACTTTTGATATCAATCTTGGAGAATACCTAGTCTAAAATGTCATCTAGATATGGTATAAGGTACCTGTATTTTACTGTAATATAGTTAATGGCCCAACTATTTACACACATATGCCATGACCCATCCTTTTTAGGGACTAAAAGGGTGGGCATTACTTAAGGATTCATACTTTCCTAGATATAACCTTTTTCCAGTAACTCCACTACCCGTCTCTGTAATTATTCGGCTTCTTTAGGGCTAAGTCTATAAGTTGTTTTATTTGGCAGGCTAGAACCTGACATTGAGTCAATTTGGTGTTGTATCTCTCTCATGGGAGGTAAATCTTAGGGCAACTCATTTGGCATTAAATTTGAAAATTCTTCCAACACAACCCATGCATCCTCGGGACAGTCATCCTAATCTTCCTCCTCCCTCATTGTACTCCTAAGTATTAGGGCAAATAACACTCGCTCACTCCTTATTTCCTCCATAAATTATGATGAAGACAACAAGTTCTTCCACCATCAGCCTTCGTTTCCATCTTCTCTCTCACAAGTGCCAAAACTATATGCTTCCCTTTAATGCTAAGGGTATAAGTATTCTTTTTTCCATCATGAACAATACTCCTATCAAACTGCCACGGCCTACCTAATAAAATATGACAATCATCTATTGATACCATATCACACCAAACACTATCAAAGCATTTTTTACCCATGGAAAAAGAAACAAAGCAGCGTTTATCCCCAATTACCCCGGTATCTCTATTCAACCATGTCAATTTGTAAGGTTTAGGGTGAATTCAGTCGTTAGCTAAAGTTTCCTCACTGCATTCACAAAGACCATATTCTCGCAGCTCCCACTATCTATGATCAAACTGCAAACTTTGTCTTTAACAGTGCATGTAGAGTGGAAGATAATACTATGCCTCCAATCCTTATCTGAATTACCCTTGGAAGTCAAAAAACTATTTCTGATTATAAGGGTTGTATTGCCATCTACAAGAAAAACATCCATATTGTTATATGAATCATCATTATTAGTGAAATTCATGGGCTCTTACTGCACTAGCATATTCTTTCCTAGATGACTCTTTGGTTTTCTACACTCATTAATCTGATGTCTCACCTCACCACATCTAAAACAGCAAAATCTAAAGCCAAAACCTTGCCCTATTGCCGTTGATTTTCTTGATTCAGCAAAGTCTGGTTTGTGGTTTGCCTTGGATCACTACTATGTCCTTTATTATTCTGTTCATCCCTATTTTTTTTTGCTAAAAGTCCTAGTAGCTTGCTGCTTCTCCACCATTAGAGCTTTTTGATATGCTTATAAAACCATCCACAAGGCCTAAAGACACGGTACATCCTGAATAGACTGACGTAAACCACTAAGATATCTTGCCACTAGATGCTCTTTTGTTTCTACAGATCATTCATGGAAACTAGTTGGTAGAACTCACTAGTGTAGTCATTGACAAATTTACCTCATTGTTTCAGCATGTGGAGCCTCTTATATAGAGTTTGGAAGTAGACAAAGGAAGAAAGTGTTCTCTCATCTTATTTTTCATCTTGTCCTAGCTTCTAGCCTTTCTTTATCTCTCTTGTCTGTTCATCAATTACTCCTACCATACAGATGACTTGCCCTTTAATCTAATTACAATCAATTTAACTAGTTTCTGTTCACACACTTTCTTATACTAAAAAAATCCTCTCAATCTTTTTCATCCGGTCTATGAATTCTTCCACCAGTAATTGAAAACTCAGGAATTTTGACATGAAAGCCAAAATCCCCAGATATGTTCTCTTCTCACTTAAAGGGTTATCTCTTTTGAATTCGCCTCTAATTTTCAGTAATGGCTAAGGACCCTAGGTCACTCTCCTAGTCCTAGTCACGCTGCTTCTGATCTTGTAGGTCCCTCTTCTTTAGCCTACAGATTAATTCATTGATCTGCGCGCCTTTATATGTCTTCAATGATATGACCTCCTGGACACAACCATGTCTTGGCTCCTCATCCCTTTCTTGGCTATGCCCTGCTCCACAACCATTTCCCATTATGGTTTGTTAGTGCACACAACAACAAACAAATCCTCTTCCACAGGATTGCAGCACACAACACAATAAACCTAGGATTATTGGGCTCTGATACCAACTAATAAAGGTAGAAGCTAAGGACAACAATGAAACAAAGAAAACATAATATTTTAATGGGCAAAAATACATACAGACGTGAGCCCCAAATTCAAAATTTTATTAAACTAATGATAATGAAGTTTGCCTCTTTAGGAGGTTTACATAGCCTTAAATAGGCCAGAAACCCTACCTTAACTAGGAAGAAAACAAAAATTCGAAATTACAACAAAAAGAAACATAGAATGAGAAATCCAAAAATAAAAAGGAAAAACACAAAATCTACCAAAACTAAAGGGTCTCGATGAGATTTTTGATATCTAAAGATTCGACGGTAGGGAAAATGACATTCAAAAACTCATGTAAAAATTTAAGCGCGATCGAACGATCGGATCAAAAGTCATAGCCTTTTTTAGCCGTTATTCTGATCTGGTATAATCAGACCTCCTCTTAGGCTTTGACCTATCCCACGGGTCCGTAAATATATTTGTTAAGTCATCCATGTAATCTATTTGGAGTAGATTCTCATCTAGTTGTGACAGATCTACACCTGACTGCCTGTCTAGGGCATAGTTTCATCTAGTTGTGGAAGATCCACACCTAACTGTCCAAAATCACTTGTTATCTTAGGCCTAATTACATCAAATTCTTTGTCCAAAATCATAAATTATTGTATCTTCAAATGCTTGAAATTTATGTTGGGACGAAATCCGCTAAATCCAAAAATAATAGAAAATAAAATTTATTGTAGTTTGACAATTTATTGTAAAAAACTTTTTGTATAAAAATAGGAATTATGGCCACTAATCAATCTCTCACACAAATACCTCGCTACCTAAAATCTGACTACATGCAAGGAATCTCTCACCACGCAACTATTAAGCCTCTCAAAAACATCACTTTGTGCATCAAAGAATTTCCAGGTATCCATACTAGAAACAATCACATCTTTTGACCTGTCCTTAATTTCCATCAAGATTTATGGTTCTACTACTCATAATTAATATTAAAAGCACCTCTAAAGTAGCCACTATCATAATCTATTTATACTAGCAATTAGGTTATTACTTTCTTAGTTAAGGAATTCTTTTAATATAATCACATTTTATTATTATTTAGAACATGCAATGGAATTTTATCCCATATAACAAGGCTATAATAACACACCGCCAATCTAACCTAAGCCATTTCATCAATTCAAGCAGCAATTCAACAAAACTCTCTCTTGGATTAAACTGAGACTAATCGTATTCTACTTGAACATTGAACATACTTCTTTAAAAAATTATATTTGAAATTTAACAAAGCAAAGTTCCTACGGACAAAAAATGCTTAAGAAATGCGTTGAATGTCGTATGCAAGTGTGTTAACTTGTTTGTTTTGTGAAGCTGTGGATGAAATAATAACAGCAGAATCCTTGCAATTCGACTTCGGTACTATTAGAGCTGCAACAGATAACTTTTCTGAGGAAAATAAGCTTGGACAAGGTGGATTTGGTTCTGTTTACAAGGTAATACTTAATTGAAGGATATCCATTGAGAAGCATAAATGCAAGAGAAATTCGCGGTGTTTGAAATGTAATATTTTCAGGGTACTCTTTCCAATGGACAAGAGGTAGCAGTCAAAAGACTTTCCAAGGATTCTGGACAAGGAGATTTAGAATTTAAAAATGAAGTCGTGTTGGTTGCCAAGCTACAACACCGGAATTTAGTTAGACTTCAAGGATTTTGCTTGCAAGGAATCGAAAGGCTTCTTATCTACGAGTTTGTGCCTAATGCCAGCCTTGATCACTTCATATTCAGTAAGGCTACAAGTTAAGCTGATTTTATTTTGCTTTCAGAACCTAATTATGTGCAAGACTACTTCAAAACTTTGACAAACTTTAATCTCTACAAAGTTAGATCCATATAACATTTAATCTCGTCCAATTATGTTGTCTCTAGATCAAGTGAGGCGAGAACAGTTGGACTGGGAAACGCGTTACAAGATCATTGGAGGCATTGCTCGTGGACTTCTTTACCTTCATGAGGACTCTCGCCTTCGAATCATCCATCGCGATCTCAAAGCTAGCAACATTTTATTGGATGCAGACATGAATCCTAGAATTTCCGATTTCGGGATGGCAAGATTGTTCGTGATGGATGAAACTCAAGGCAATACAAGTAGAATCGTGGGGACATAGTAAGTATCTAGACAAGCAGAGCATGTAGTTACAGTGATTACAATTATGATAACTTCTTACTGATAGCCTGCTTCAAATAGGGTAGCACAATGAAAACTGAAACTGCTAGAATCATCTTCAAACATTCGAATATAACCATGTTGGAGACAGTATTAACGTTAATTGAAATTGACCTCATCATTAATGTTGATACGCAGTGGCTACATGGCTCCAGAGTATGCGATGCATGGACGATTCTCAGTGAAATCAGACGTGTTTAGTTTCGGCGTGCTAATCTTGGAGATTGTGAGTGGTCAGAAAAACAAATGTTTTCGTAATGGTGAAACCGTAGAGGATTTATTGAGCTATGTAAGTATACACTCATCTATGGTTTTATAGATGCAACTTTCTTTTCTGCATACTGGCTTGTTTTCAGCTACGCAAGTTTGATAAATTAATGGTGACTGATCAATGTTGTAGGCATGGAGAAATTGGAGGGAAGGCACAGGTTTGAATGTTATAGACCCTGCTTTGAGCACTGGTTCAAGAACTGAAATGACGAGATGCATCCATATTGGTTTACTGTGTGTTCAAGAAAATATAGCTGATAGACCAACCATGGCTTCGATTGTTCTAATGCTAAGCAGCTATTCTCTTACTCTGCCAGTACCTTCTCAACCAGCATTTTTTATGAACAGCAGCACATATCAATCAGACATATCATCGTCAATGGACTACAATTCAAGGGTGACTCATTCCTCAGAGGCCAAAACAGCTCTCATTGTCAGCAAATGAGGCATCAATTACTGAGTTATACCCTCGTTAATAATGGTCTAGGAAGATCACAACCATATGTTTAAGAAATAGTGTTTTACACACACATTCTTGTGATGCCCGCGTCATTCGTTAAGAACTCAAATATAGTTTTCACTTTTGGTAGAATGAATTTCTATTTATTTTGTGGTTTTGACATCATGAAATACTTATAAGTTGGATTTACAATATTCTTGTAAAGGGGTAACTTGTCTAAAGTTTATTTGAACTCAATACCTTTTATTGATTCTTGTGTTCAATAAAACAAATTTAGTGGTGTGAAGGATGTTTAGTGGGCAAACAATTTTGCAAGAGTTTTCTGAAAGAGTCTACATTAAGAGCAAATCAAACCCTACAAAAAATACATATCGATGTTTATGGTCCTATCAAACCATGTTCGTTTGGTAAAAACTTATATTTTCTACTTTTTATTGATATTTATAGTAGAAAGCCTTGAGTATACTTTTTAAAAGAAAATGTTAATGTGTTTAGTTGTTTTAAGAAGTTTAAAGTATTAGTTAAAAAAAAAGTGATTATTTTATAAAATCATTTAGGACGGATAGGAGGGTGAATTTTGTTCTAATGATTTTAATGAGTTTTATGAAGATCATGGTATAAAGAGACTTCTAACGGTGCCTAGATCCCCACAACAAAATGACGTGGTGAAGATTGTGGTAGCACTACAAGATTTCACAGTTTTACCGACGAACATATTCCGTCGGTGTGTGATTAGAAGTTTGTTGGTGATTTATTTACCGACATCCTCACCGACGGAATATGTCTGTCACCTTTCCTTTCGTCGATGATTCCGCATTCCGTCGCTATATCAGTCGGAAAAACAAAAAAACCATTTGCCGATGGTTTTACAGACGAAATTTGTGCACCAAAAAAAAGATTCCCGCTTGAAATATACCGACAGATTTTTATTCCGTCGGTGATATCGTGAGTTACCAACGGATACAAACCGTCGGTAACTCTGTCGATAAATACCGACCGAATATATCCGTCTGTAAAGTCGTCGGTAAGTGTTGTAACTATTGTCAAATGCCGACAGATTAAGTCCGTCTATAAGGCTGTCGGTGAGTGTTTAAAATACCGACCGAATATATCCGTCTGTAAATGCGTCGGGAATGCTACTGTCAGTTGCCGACGGATTTATTCCGTTGGTAAAACCCTTGGTGATAGTTTTTTTTCTAATTTTGTTTTTAAAAAATTATTTAGAATATATAATATAAAACTATATAAATTAATGGTAATACAAACCAATTATGCAAATAAAATTTATATTGAACATCCAAAAGAAAAAAAATCAAAGTTATATAATATTCATTACAAACTGAATTTGTTTCAAAAAAAAATATTAAAGGAAATTTTGAAGGTAAATAATGTTTATTAAAAATTAATATAAAGGTGGAGCTGGAGGAGGAGGAGGTCCTGGAGGAGGCTGGCGGTTATACGGCCAAAAAGGATTAGGCGCACACGTTCCACTCTGTGTTGCCATGTTCATGACCATTTCGTGAAGCTCTTGATACTCCGCTTTTTGTTCTGCATGAGATGCTTTGAGTTGTGCGTACTCCGCTGATAGGTGGTCGTATTTTTTGGTGAGCTGAACTGTGTGTCGCTGCAAGGCCACGAACTCCTTCGATTGGGAGCTCCCAACCGTTGAAACACTACGGGTCGACCGCAAGTTGTTGGCTGTAGTGTTGGAGAGCTCGTAAAACCGATTTTTATCGGGTCCACCTGACGATCCAACCTCCATCCACAAATCCGGATTAAATTCCGGAATGGTCAAAATATCGTTCCCGTATCTCTCCCTCAACCGATTATTATTATAGGTCTCCTGAAAATAAAAAAAGTAATCATCATATTCAATTCAATAAACATAATAACTTACAAAACAAAATGGTTGAACAAACATACCACGAAATGTTGAGCACGGTTATCAACGAACTGTTGCGCCTCCTTTTGGCGGTCTTGACTCCGCACGTGTGTCTCCACAAACAGCTCTATCGGGCTCGGCTCACGTCCAAGAGACACAGCCTATAATGAAAAAAGATATATTAACAACAACTTAATTTAACGATATATTTCATTTAAATTAATCTTACCATCCATTTCGCATGTGCAGCAAACGGAATGGAGCCGCCAGTGTGCGTTGTCACCGAGCCATGAATTGGCCGATTCCGGTTGCCAGCACCGGACTGTGAGCGTCATGTGAACCGCTCAGACGTCACGTGCTCAAGATAGTGTAGCCATATATCTTCCGGGATGTATATCGGTTTGAAATCCCTCCAAACCGCAACATCATTCCAGCCTTGGAAACCCCTATCCCTCGCGGTTTTTTTTGCCCTTTTTTATGCTTCATACCAAAAATCACGCAACCAAAAATTACATTTCGAAATATAAATTTTTGTCTAAAAAAAATATTGTATTGTTTTCGATCTTACCTAGTTGCCGCGTGATTTTCCCACACCCTCCTCACAACAATGTTATGCTCACTGTCCCAGCAGAATTTATGCTGTGTATAAATAAACAAGTTTAAATAAAAATAATAATTTATTTACAATTATATTAATAATTTATTAGAAATAAGCTGAAAATTATAAATTAACACTAACCTGAAATCTGTCAAACCATGCAATGATTTGAGGCATCCATTCAGGATGCTTGGATATCTGACTCCATTGAAACAATGGAATCTCCATCGACGATTTAAACGCCGATGATATTACTCAGGCGGCCTCAATGTTTGTGAACCTGAAAATAAATGAAATAAATTAAATAGTGATTACTTCATAAATTATGTTGTAATTTTTGTTTTTTTTTAAATACAACCTTAACAAACTTACATTGAAAGGTCGTCCTTCCACTGTGCCTCGTACTTGCGGGTAAATTGATTCCGCTGCGAAGGCACGCTGCCTCTGCGCTGTGAAGTAGCACTAGAATAGGCAGCATCGATTGACGGCGCGGGTGGTGTAGGTGCCTCTTCTTGAGAGACACCTAAGGAAATATCATCATCGCTGCTAGACGAACTAGTTGCGACCGTACGTGAGCGACCAACTCTAGTTTTCATTCTACGCATCTCCATAATTTTATACAAATAATTCTATAATTAAATTAAAATGTTAAAAAAAAATTCGACAGCACCTCCCTTATACCGGATACTACCCAAATCCACAAACCTGCACATATTAACAAAAGCCACAACCAATTGACCCAATCTACACTAATTATTCCAACATATTCAATTACTAATCCTAAGGTAAATTCAACATTAAGAATTACAATTCAACAAATTATTCAATAATTATGCCAATACAACAATAAAATATATTCAATAAATAAAAAAAAACTGTAGACTAACAATTAAAATTAATGAAAAAAATTAAACATAAATCATGCAATAATAGAGTAAAATTAACAATTATTCCAAAATATTCAATTACTAATACTAAGGTAAATTCAACATTAACAATTACAATTCAAAAAATTATTCAATAATTATGCCAATACAACAAAACAATAAATTAAAAAAAAAACTCTACAATAACAATCAAAGTAAATGCAAAAAATTAAACACAAATCATGCAATAATAGAGTAAAATTAATAATTATTCAAACATATTCAATTACTAATTCTATGGTAAATTCAACATTAACAATAAATATTCAACAAATTAACTAATAATAATTATGTCAATACAACAATAAAAAAATATTCAATAAATTAAAAAAAAAACTATAGACTTTAGCAATGAATTATGCAAAAAAAACTATAGACTTTATCTACATTACAAAAAATACACCAAAACAAAAAACATACCAAAAAAAATAGCAAAAAAAAAAACCCTTAAAGTAAAATGAAATAGAAGACATACATACCTTTTAAACTGATGGAGATTCACGAGAAAAATTGATAGAGATTGCTGGTGAAACCTTTGAAGAACGGAGAGGAAAGAATCAGTGAAAAACTGAGGAGAAGAAACAATGAACTGAAGCGATATAAAATTAATTATTATTTTAATTTATTCCGTTGGTGAAGTGTTAAAAAGCCGTCGGTAAATTTTGAATTTCGCACCAAAATTTTTAATGACCCTCCATATTTTTCATGGTCCGTCGGCAAGATGACGCGGTCAAAGATGCATTTAATGCACAACCCTTTGGAATTCGTGTGGTCCGTCGGTAATGTCGTCGGTAAACTTGACCCGCCGACAACGTACTGACGGACATATATCCGTTGGTATGTCCGTCGGTGATGGTGGCATTTAAAGTAATTATTTTCGAACTCTCTGTGAAATGCCGACGGATATAAATCCGTCGGTATTAGGGTCGGTGATTATGGCATTTCAAGTAATTATTTTCAAACTCTTTGTGAAATGCCGACGGACTTATATCCGTTGGTATTAAGGTCGGTGATTATGGCATTTCAAGTAATTATTTTCGAACTCTCTATGAAATGCCGACGTACTTATATCCGTCGGTATAGACGTCGGTGATTGTGGCATTTCAAGTAATTATTTTTGAACTCTCTGTAAAATGCCGAGGGACTTATATCGGTCGGTATGGACGTCGGTGATTGTGGCTTTTCAAGTAATTATTTCGTGTTACAAAATATATCATCCATGATCTATAATTATTTCAAGTAATTATTTCGTAATTGTGGCATTTCGATCTATAATTATTTCAAGTAATTATTTCGTAATTGTGGCATTTCAAGTAATTATTTCAAGTAATAAATATTTTGTGTTTCAAAATATATCATCCATAATCTAAATTACATAAAAAAGGGTTTACACAGGGCTTCATTTTGGTAGTTAGTCAGAATTTTCTTCTTCTTCGTCATCAATTGAATTGTCATCACCTTCATCGCAATCTTCAATATGAATATCATCTTCTTCATCGATATTTGCTTGTCCGCTAGAGCTCAAAACAAAATTTAACTCCTCTGCGTCAACATCAACAAGACTATCATCGAAAACATGAAAATTTGAATTTTCTTCCAATTCAATCGAAGGAGCAACTCGATATGGTTCAACCAACTTACTAACTTGAAAGACTTCATCTCGCACACTTGTGTCTTCGTTCTCATCCTGAACAACCTCGACACGACCCCGAGGTTTCGTTTTTAAAACGGACAACCAATCCACTCTTGATCGATCCTTTCTAAATGAAGGGGTGTATGTGTAATAAACTTGTTGACATTGCTTTGCGAAAACAAAGACATCGTTTATGTTGCGGAGTCTAGCTTTTGAGTTGATTTCGACCAGACCATAGTGCGGATCAACTCTGATTCCTCTGTCAATCGTGTCATACCAATAGCATTTGAATAAAAACACTCTATTATGCTTGTTATGATATTGCAGTTCGACGACCTCTTCTAATCTACCATAGTAGTCAACTTCTAACTCACTACTAGTGAATCCCTTAACACAAACACCGTTGTTATATGTCTTTCTTCCTTGCCTGTATTCTTCAGTATGGAAAACATATCCATTGACAAAATACCCGTTGTAGCACTTACATTTTCTTTCAGGCCCCAGGCTTAGTGAAGACAATGACTTAGGCGCACTCCTTCCCATTTGATAAACCTTGTATGTAATGTACATCAATAAACAATAAATGAACGAGAATCTCGTAATGACATGCATACGTACAGTAATTTTGCAAGTTAGAATGAGTTTGTGATAGTGCTTACATGTGTTCTGAACCACGTGGCAAACTATTCATCTTGTAATTGAAAGATCTGGGATTCGGTCAGCTGTGAGTTATTGGAGAGCAAATATTGTCGATGTTGCCTACAAGTGATAATGAGTGTATGATATTACAATATATAATTAACAGTATATTACTAACAAAGTTTAATTAGTATAAACTTACTGAATAAAAGGTCTCAGCTCATCACAGTTAAATAGAACATAGTTGTGTGCTTGTTTGAACTCTATTTCCAACAAATATCTTCCTCTTACGGCATTTTTAGGTGTGGGTCGTCCAATATTGGAGAATATTGACAAGTTCCCACTGGAAGGCACTTCACCGCCATCATCATGCCGTGGAACGCGATTGATTCTCGTTCTCAGATGAGGTTCGAAATAATACGAGATAAATGTTGAGATCTCCTCAACAATATAGGCCTCACATATTGAAGCCTCAACATGCGCCTTGTTCTTAACCTTTTTCTTGAGATTAAACAAGTACCTGCATTGAAATATTAATCAAGTATTTTCAATTAAGAAAAACATATAAAATACTTTTATATATGAATTACATTGCAACTGTAATATCTAACTGTTTGAATAGGTACATCCATCTATATTGGACCGGTCCTTCAGCTTTTGCCTCGAACGGTAGATGTATAGGGAGATGCTCCATTGAGTCAAAAAATGATGGAGGGAATATCATCTCAAGTTTGCATAGTGTCTCGACGATATTCGTTTGAAGCCTCTCAATGTGATCAACATTCAACTTGCTGGAGCATATATCTCTGAAGAAATGACTGATCTCCGTGAGTGCATCCCATATTCCCTTTGGCAACAAATCACGAAAAGCTAATGGGATGAGTGTTTGCATAAACACGTGGCAGTCATGACTCTTCATTCCATACAATCTGCAGTCCTCTATATTAACCAGCCTTGATTTGTTCGATGCATGTCCATCCGGAAAACGCAGACTCTTAAGCCATTTGTAGACTAGCAGTTGTGCGTTTTTCTCTAACACGAAGCTTGCTCTTGGTTTTGCGACCCGTGACTCATCATAAACCAACTCCATATTTTTACGGTTATAGTATAAAGCTACATCCAATCTAGCCTTGATGTTGTCCTTTATCTTCCCCTTCACATCCATAACAGTGTTGAAAATGTTCTCAAATATGTTCTTTTCGATGTGCATGACGTTAAGGTTATGGCGGAGCAGATTGGTCTTCCAATAAGGAAGCTCCGAAAAGATACTTCGCTTTACCCAATTATGGGTCAAACCAAAATCAGGAAACTTTTGCTTACCTGATTGAAGGCCAAACATAATGTCACCGTACTCTGAGACAACATCATGCAATTCTTCACCAAAAAGACACGGGGATGCAACATCTTTTTCAACTCTGCCAACAAAGAAATCTTTTCTGTTCTTTCTGTACCTGTGATTAAGTGGCAAGAAGCGACGGTGACAGTCAAAAAAAGAAGCTTTACCTTCGTTTGCTAGCGTGAATGCCTTGTTGTTTTCCATGTAGTATGGACATGCGAGTTTCTCATGCGTGCTCCAACTAGAAAGCATTCCATAAGCTGAAAAATCATTGATAGTCCACATCAAAGCCGCCCTTATAAGGAAATTTTGTTTCATCGATATATCATAAGTCAAAGCTCCGGAGGACCACAACTGCGCCAACTCATCAATCAACGATTAAAGACAAACATCTATATTCCGCCCCGGGCTGCTTGGACCGGGTATGACAGTAGATAAAAACATGAACTCCGGCCTCATACACATTCTTGGTGGCAAGTTATAAACTGTGAGTATGACCGGCCAACAAGAATAAGGAGCAGCAAATGACCCAAATGGGTTGAATCCGTCTGTACACAACCCAAGACGCACATTCCTTGATTCAGCTGAAAATTGAGGATGCACACTGTTAAAGAGTTTCCACGCTTCGCCGTCAGAAGGATGCACCATCACTCCATCAACCGCATCATGTGCTTGGTGCTATATCATGTGCTCAGCAATCCTTGGTGACATGAATAACCTCTTCAGTCTAGGTGTGATCAGGAAGTATCTAAGTTTTTTATGTGCCACTAGAGTCTTTCCCCTGCCAGTTCTAGGTTTGTAACGGGAATGCCTACATGTCATGCACTCGATCATCTCAGCATTTTCAAGGTAGTATAACATTCAGAAGTTAGGGCACATGTCAATTTTCTAGTATCCTAAACCGAGGGGTTTCATCATGGACTTCGCAGCATAAAAGTTCTCTTTCAGCCTGTTCCCTTCAGGTAAAATGCTTCTTGCCCATTCAATAATCTTGTCATACCCGGCCTCACTCAACCCGTGATCTGACTTGATGGTGAACACCTGTGCTACGACCAATAATTTACTGTGGTTCGTGCAGCCATCCCATAATGGTTCGTCGGAATCTTTCAACAAATCAAAAAACCTAGCTGCATCTGCATTAGGTTCTTCTTCTACGATTGGACATTGATTGACATTACCTTGATTCATTCTCATTGCATCCATAACCATATTTATGTAAGGATTAGTGTTGTCATTTGCTGCTTCATGCACGTTGCTAGCACTAGAAGTAGACCCGACCACCGTTTCTTCCATTCTCCTCTTACTACCAAATACTTCTCCATATGCATACCAACACTGGTAATTCTCCATAAACCCTTTGTGTAGAAGATGCATCATTACAACATCTGGATGCAAATACTTTTTATTTTGACACTTCCTGCATAGACACCTAATACCGCCTCCAGTAACATTTCTGGGAATAGATGTTGTGAAATTAATAAAATCTTGAACCCCGTTACAATAATCCATCCTCAGCAATCCTTGGGGTGAATCTCGATACATCCATGAACGATCATCCATGACTTATATCGAACCTCTATAAAATTATGATGACATCATGTATTAATTAACTAAGTTAGGTAAATAAACTTGCAAAAATATTACTTTACCTCAAGATTATCCAACAAACCAATCACAACTTCTCATAAATATTAAATATTCATTATCATTTATCAACGTCCATACAAATTAAAATATATAAATTTACGGAAATTATCACTCCGCAATACCATTGATAAAACTTTAAACAGGCTCATTAAGCAAGCTATTAATTATTTCAAAACAGCACATGTACTTCGGTAGTTCCATAAAGTTTTAACAATTTACAAACAAATACAATCTTACAAAATCTAAAACAAACCATAACAGGTATAGAATTATACATTCATATACTACAAGTTTGTTTGAGAAATAACAATAAAACATGTACATCTACTAACAAAATACATATACTAAAAAAACAATAAAATTGACATTTAATTAAATGTTAAAATTTAAAAAGATAGAATTACGTACTTACAAAAATTGATAAAATCCGTCAGTAAATCAGAACACGGATGTTGTGACCACAAAACTTCAAGAAATATAACTTGTTGTGCTGATATAAGGGAGATTTTTGTTTGGGGGGAGGGGGAATGGTTGTTTGCAGATGGGGAGAGTTGGGATTAGGAAGAAGAAGGAGAAATAGGGGAGGAGAGGGTCGACAGAGCTGACATATATTAACTTTTTCCGACGGTTTCACCGACGGAAACTCTGTCGGTGATTACGTCGGTGATTCTGACAGAAAAATCAACATGTCACCGCACGGATCTACCATTTCAAATCCCTCAGTGAGTCCGTCGGCAATTTAAATGGCGAACCGGTCACGTCACTGTACGGGCTGTCGTTTTGAATCCGTGATGCCGTCGGAAAAAATAACCCTCCAAAACCTCCACGTCAGCGACCCACCTTTTTTTTAATTCGAAAACTTTTCCATCTGTAATTCAGTCGGTAACTACCGACAAAAATTTTCCGTTAGTAGTTACCGACTGAATTACGGAGGAAAAATTTTCCGTCGGTAATTTCAACCTCAAATTACCAACAGACATATTCCGTCGGTAAATCCATTGCTATTTAGCGAATTTCTGGTAGTGTAGGATTACTTTCAATATTGATAGAGAATAACATAAATCATATCTTGAGAACTCACCTAATAGCTTAAGTTTTTTGGTTGAACTAGTTTTTTGACATGGTATCAGAGCCTTAATGACTAAGTAGTCATGAGTTTGAATATCATCATTCCTATTTATTTGATAAAAATTAAGTACAAGATAATATGGACTTGTGTCAGCCTAAGCTTTTGGATTGAACTGATTCTTTGACAAATCTTAATTTTCATTTAACTATAGTATTGATAAAAGAAAAGATATTGTTGTGAAGTAAGAATCAAAGGTGGCAGGATTTGAGAATTTTTTGAAAAACTAACCCTCATGTTTTATAAAATTTATTTTAATAAAAAAATAGATTCTATTCATTTTATGTTTGTAGTTTTGTTAATTTAAATTCATTTATTTTTATTTTTATTTTAATTTTTTTGAGAAATTTCATAATCTTTAGGGAAGAAATTGAAATTTACACATTATGGAATTGGGTGGAGGGGGGGAATTGGAACAAAGTGAAAGATGTAGAGGCTAATTGGAGTTATAATGAAAGATACAAGGGCTTGTTGGAACAAAAACGAAAGATGCAAAGTGTGATCGAAACAAATCAATGGTTTTAAATGAAATTAAGATAATAAATACTCAAATGAGGTAAATTGAATATATATATAAAGGTTGGACGTTAAATTCAGTAATTTTGCTTCTACTCTGAAATAATATTTGTAATTCCACAAGTCTCAATATAAGCTAGTATATTGACTTCCAATCTCCAGGACACCATGCGGCTCTTTCAAGGCAGATTCTGATATTAGTTATTTGGAATATTTTTCAGGGTCTCATGACGCTTGAGAATATATGTCTAGACTACTACAAGTTCTACCTTAAAACAGCTGGATTCACTTCCATACATGTAGTAATATCATATATATGTCTAGACTACTACAAGTTCTACCTAAAACAGCTGGATTCACTTCCATATAGTAGTATATCATACTTTCCAGTGGTAAACGTGTTTTTCAAAGTTAAAAATTCTCAGTCCTTTAGAAAACCAGTAAAAGAGCCATTCATATACAGTCCACTCTGAATGGCTCAAGTTTCTATAGGTTCTGACTATATGAATTAAACCGTTAATTTATTAGCAAGTTGACATGCTTAGTTAAAATGAAATAAGAAAAGACTAGCTAGAGGTGATCAAGCCACGATGCAAAATCAGTCTAAGTCTCCTTAGTGGGTGCATGCATAGCATTTGAATGTAAGAAAACTAAGGAGGTCATAGGGCTCAAGTCGTTTTGTATATTAAAACTTTAGAAACTAGGGCCAACTAAAACAAAATTAAAGGTTAGAGATGGGAGAATATATGTGTTTATAGTATAATATTTAGTTTTTAATTATAAAGTAGAATATATAGTTGCGTTGCATCTTTGAATAACACCATTTTTTCATACGAAAGACCCTTAACAAAAAAAAAATTGCAAACAAAACAGGGTATAAACCTTTTGACCCGACCCAACCCGACCTGGTTAACTCGACTGGGATGACTTGAAATCCTTGGTTTGATCATAAATCGAACAAAAAATCTTGGTTTAACCTAAAAACAAAACCAAAGCAAAAAAAAACAAAAACAGATTACTTGCCAAAAACTCAAAAAAAAAATTCAAACAAAACAGATGAAATGCACAAAAAAATAAAGAACAACGAAGAACACCCTAGAAACCGAAATAAAACCCATCAACATGGAACCCAACACAAACCATATTTGGCAAAACAAAAAAAAAAAGCAAATACATGTTGGAAATCATGCAAGTACCAATAATCTAGCACCCAATCACTTCAATTTTCGCTTAAAATTCTCAATTTTTGTCAAAATGGATTTTGGTTCAAAACCGAAACCCAAAAATTAAAATCTATTGCAAACATGTTAGTGATACAAATAAACACTAGATTATTTATTAATCGAGTCCGAAAAAGTGTTTTGGGCAAAGAAATGGATCAAAATTGATCCAAATCATGTAGCTAATGTAATGTTCTTGGAAAGAACACGAAGAACCCCCCCTAAACCGACATGAAACCCAACATAGACTAGATGTGGTCAAAACAAAAGCACATACTTGTTGGAAATCATGCAAGAACAATAATCTAGCATTTGATCACTTTAATTTTCACTTAAAATGCACAATTTTGTCAAAATGGGTTTTGGTTCAAAACCGAAACCCAAGAATTAAAATCTATTATAAACATGTTATTGATGCAAATAAATAATGGATTATTTGTTAATCATGTCCAAAGAAGTGTTCTAGACAAAGAAATGGACCAAAATTGATCCAAATCAAGGGTCTAAGACAATGTTCTTTTCAAGAACACAAAAAACATTTCTTAGAAACCCAACAAAAACCCAGCAAAGGTAGGTATTTTCCAACCTAGAAATGGGCACTTTTGGCTTCTAAAACATGCTTTCTTTATCCCAACAAGTCATACTGACATACACAAACATATTTAAATTCAAAACACTAATAAAAAAACATCAAAACACCAAAATCAAGCTTGAGGTACCAAACCCAGAAGACAACAACTTAATACAGCCTATATGTTCATGCAACATGGATTAAAATTTGGTTTTTTGAACCCATTTTGTGCATGAACAGGCATAACAAAGCTAAGGTAAACACCTTTACATTAACATGCATAAGTTAGGTAAAAAACACAAACTAAAACAACATTATATGGTCAAAAACAAACTTAAATATATATATATATATATATATATATATATATATATATATATATATAAAACTTAAAAAATAACATCATTAAATGAAAAACACAACAACAAAGAGGGGAACACAACATTATTTATTAAACATTTCAAATCTCTTTTCTATGTTTGTAAATATAAATATATAACAAAAACAAATAAAAAAACAACTAAAACAGGCCACAAGAGCTTGTTTTTGGATTAGAAGAATACCTAAAACAGCTACTGTCTCCTTTTGTTTTCTTTTGAAAACTTTTGCCTCTCGTAAACTTGGTATCATTTTCTTAGGTTTCTAAATCCTTTTTTTTTATGCTAATAAATTAATATTTTTTTCTTTCCTATCCTTTTCTCCTCCCTTTTTTTTTACCCCCTCCCTTTGATCCTAAGGGATATTTATAGGGTTTTTTTGGGAATTTTCAATCCATTCTCGACCTTTTAATTTTAAGGGAAGGGTTGTAGACTCTTGATAAGAACCCATGAGAAGCATTTGAATGTAAACACATGAAAAGAAAGTTGGTTTGTTACACAATTGTATTTCATTCCTGGTTGACTAAGTTGCTCACTTTCGAGGCTTCATCAGATCAATTCTGATATCATCATCACTTAAAACCACCTGAAGTTTGTAGAGGTGATGCGCACCTATTATTTAAATCCAACCTTACTCAATTTGAAAGTCTTAGCTCCACATTCAATGATTTGAAGTTGTCAACTCTCACTCACCTTCTCTTTTTTAAGTCTGAATGACGCATTGTCTGTGTGAGATTAGGTTTTTTAATTTAGGATTTAGCAAATTCCAATTATGTCCTTGTTTTTTCAATTATGACACACTCTTAATTGTCTCTAAACTTTTAATTTCTTGTAATTTCACCCTCGCCAAACTCAATTGTCAGCCCCTAAGTTGACCGTCTTTTTTATTTTAGTCCTTCGTTATGAATTTGTGCATTCGGACCCTCAATTGATCAACAAACTTTAATTTTTTTTAATTTGGCCCCTGATTTACTCAATTTCAACCCCTACATTCACGTGTCTTTTCCAGTTTGGTCCTTGGTTTTGGATTTTTTCAATAAATTCCCTAATTGTCCATTAAACTTAAATATTTATGCAATTGAGCTCCTGATTTGATCAAATTAACTCTTAAAAATTACATTTTGACCCTTATACTTTAATTTCTTTCAATTAAAGCTTAAATTGACTTTAAAAAATCAAATTTTATTGCAATTAAGCTCTCAATAAATTCAATTAAACCTTGAAAATTCTAATTAAGTCCTTAAAAATTTAATTTTGAATTTCTCTTCTCAAACTGAATTTTCTTTGCCAATAAAACCTTCAACAGTCAAAAATATATTGTTAAATTTTTTAATATTTGATTTCTCAACCAGTCTTTAGCGATTTTTTAGGCGTTTTGATATACGCTTCCCACTGGTATATTTGTTTTCAAAATTTTTCAAAATTTTTGTATTTTTTCTTTTCCCCTTTTTGTTTTTGTTTATATAGTAACAATAAATCTAACAGGCATATCATTCAACTGGGACCATCTTCCAGGTGCCTTAAAGTGATGAAATCCTACTATACATCCACTTTCGAGCCATCTACCAACCAAATGGGACCATCATCGTGGCCACTGAAACTTGGCAGCAAACATCAATTTTTACATGAAACTGATTATATATAATCGAGTGATGCATTAAATTTATAAGATAGAATAAATGATTTGATCCAATGAACAAGGTCCTATAGACTCTGCTTGAAATGACACACGTGATAGAAAGGACAAGAGAGTAAAGACGAAATAATACGAGGTGGGATACTGAAGACAAGACTGGTTTGTGTTTGGTATGGTAAATTAATCATAAAATTTCCTATTTTTATTTTTATTTAGTGATGAGTATAGAATAAAACAAAATACAGAGAATGTATGTTTTTCCATATTATATTTGTTATATGGTTTAGACATTTTTTTTATTGCTATTTCATTTAAATATTTTAAAAGGTAAAATTTCTTTCACTCTATATATATATATATATATATATCCTTGTATTCTCTTATATTTTTTTATTAGGAAAAAAGACATTTTTTTATTACGCTATATTTTTCCTATTTAATATTTTTTATATATTTTTATTTAAAAGATTATAATAATTTAAAAAATTGCATATCATAACTCTAATACATAAAAATAAAATTACATAAAAATAAAAATGGCAGGAAATGAAAAATTTATGGTGAATGCACTTCTAAGATGGATAAGGACAAAGTGTCTGAATTGGAAATCTTTGAACCTTGAGGGATGCAATTGAAATGCAAATTGTTTTGGTGATTCAATGTAAAACATAGGTTATAGGTTGTATACATATTCTTAAGATCAGAATATGGAACCTTCTTCTTTTTTTTTTTTATTCTATTAAAGAGCTTCGCAAATGCCTGTAATGCTTTACAGCTATGAGATTTCTCTTTATGGAAGTATGAAAGAAAGGGCTGAGCATAGTCAATCCTAACAGTGAAGATGTTCCATGATGCCTGGACTGCAACATTATACCTTGTACTTTGCATTAAAGATTTCCTTGGAACATGTTTCCTATCGGCCATCATTTTATTCTTCGTTCTAAAATTAACAAGTTGTTATCGTAACACTAATAGTTGTAAAACAATTGTAGCAATTATTAATGAATATTATAATAGGACAAAAACTATAATTAATATAAGATTTAATATGGTTTGATAATATATCTATGTTTACAAGAACAAAACTATAATATATCAAAATAGAGTTACCTAGTATATATGTATTTATAATAATTTTAAATTGTTTAAAAAACCCTAATCATTCAAAAAATTCTAACCTTTCAAAGAATATTAATAATTTTTCTTAACATCTTTTTACTATATCACACGAACGTTGCCCCCAACATCCCTAACCTAGCAATTATTCCTAGTAACAAAAAAGAAGAGAAAAATCTACCTATGAGCCACAAGCAAGCATAAGAAATTTGACTAAGACGAGAAACAGTACCCACCCCAAGTTTGAACTTAAATTTGTCTTGTGATGTTGAATTAATAACCGTACTTGGTGAAGAAAAATCTTTAAAAGCATAGTCGACTTGATTGCATGTCAAGCTTGTAGTATTAAAAAATTATAATTTCAAAGGACGAGAATTTATTTCTTGTTAAGTTCTTTTCACTGTGGCTTTGTTCTTTGATGCTTTAATGAATTCCATTGACTAACAAAAAAAGCAATTAATGGTCTAAAATAGCTTGCTAGCAACTGCATTTCGTCGTAGATATGTTCTTATTTTGAAGTTTAACATCTTCGACTCCTCTTTTCATAGTAGCTACAAATTTTTTGATCATCTTACCATTAATTTTCAATTCCTTATTTTTTTTTTCTCATATTTAATATTTAGAATTGTGATCTACATGCAAGTCATTTTTTCAATATTAAATAAATCAGGTTTTTTCCATAAAAAATAACAAAAATCTTTCTTTCAAAAACATATTTTTTTATTTTAATCTGTATATGGTCAAGTCTCTCAAAAATAAATTATACTTGCATGTTTTATCATATTAAAAAATCATAAAAAATAGTCTTTTTATTTTGCATATATTTTTAGATTTAATAACTAATTTATTAAAGCCATTAGAACTTGGTCTACATTTCAAAAACACCAAAAACTTTATTTCATTTTCTATTAGTATCAGAGATTATGAAACTTATACATAAGACATATTCTCAATATTAAATAAAAAGACAGTTTAGTTTATTTTTATGTTTTGGCATGAGAACGGTTATGGTTTAAGGATTTTTTACCGAGAAAGACTTTTCTTAAATCTTAGACAGATTAACAACTAGACAACACAAAAATATATTAGTTTATATCAGACAAATAAACAATGCAGCTTGTTTTAAATGAGATTTACTAGGAGTGATATGTTCTCCCTATATACAACTAATCTTCTTATCCAGATCCTAAGATTAGTTAAGGTTCATAGTAACCAAAATAAAAGATGATAACTATATATTTTTTTAACTGATAAAAAACAAAGAATTTCTTCTTTTTTTTCCACCATAAGAGAGATCTCACTTCTGAAAGATGATCACCACAATGCCAATAACCTCAAATCTGTTGCTTATATTACTAGATTTATATCCAGCAACAAATTAACACGATTATATATGTTCGTTGTGTGGGCAAATGTATAAAGAATTTGAAGTTAAATCTCTAAACCTAAACATATATATATACATATACACATATATATATATACATATACACACACACACACACATATATATATATATATATATATATATATATATATATATATATGTGTGTGTGTGTGTGTATATATATATATATATGTGTGTATATAAAATGTTGGCCAATTATATATATAAAAAAAAAATTATGTTCACACACCCGTAGAAACTTCGAAAAAGAAATTTCCATAAATCAATGTCAATATGATAGGAGCCTGATTAATACCTAACAACGAAAAAAAACGTAATTTTGGCATAAAAAGCATATTAGAAAATGTCCTTGGTGTAAAATTAATAAAAATAGCATATATAAATACCAGAATACCATGTATAACCACAGGGACGTAGATATAGCTAGACTCCATGCAATAGTTCTTGGACCCACATTTCAACTGTGCAGGTATCTCCATAATCCTCCACCCTGCATGTTTGACCTTCAGTTGAAAATTGCGGACCCCATAAACATTGTTCTCCATTTGATTCAAGTAATCCAACGTTCTCTTCTATGATCTGATTTTCATTAATTATGAGATCATTCACAAGATTAAAGCTTGAAGAAAAATAACTGATAGGCAGCTTCGATGAGCCCTCCGAGTCTTCTGGCTTCAATATTTTTGGAGCAGTGGGAAGTGGAACGTCAATATTTTCATATAACTTCCTTTTCTTGAATTCTGCTGTGGATGTTTGTGTTCCTTGCAGTTTCGGTGCTTGCGCTGCAGTATTGATATTGTTCTTTACGTAATTTTTCTTCAAGCGGGTGTTCCAGAAATTTTTTATCTCATTATCTGTTCTTCCAGGTAATTTTGCTGCAATTGCAGACCATCTGAGACAGGTGAAAGAAAGTAAAATCATTGAACTTATGTAGAAGCTCTGAATTATTGTTCTTCCTGATGATCAAGAAAATAAAAACCTTGAAATACATCATACTTGTAAGTCATAGTAAACTAAAAGAAGCTGTTAGTAGTGAGGTTAGAATTTTGAAGTAGCTCGAGTATATATTTGAGTAATATTCATGGAATCCCCCTGTCTATAGGGTTGTTGGATCAACAGGAATTATCTCACCACTCAGAAGGTGGAGGAACTTTGTCTTCAAAAAGTGCACACCTCATGGCTGTGAGAGATTGAACCTATAGTTACCTACATTAAATATGGTCTTTAAGAAGTGCAGAAAATAAGTGATATTGGAAAGCTTGGAAAATGATATAAAACAAATAAAAAAATGGAGTTAAATAAAAAAAAAACACTGGAACTTTCGGTTTAAATGCAATATTTTTTCATCTAGAAAACTAAAAAAACTAGGTTTTTAGTTTTCCATATTTGCACTGGTTTGAAAAACACATTTTATAGATTCTTTAGTTTTTCAATATAAGTTTTTCATTGTTTTTCAAATAAGGAAAAAAAAAGTGTCCAATAATTTTTTTTAATAAAATATTGGTTAGTTTTCAATTTAATTCCTATAGGCACTTGTGAATCATTATTGTGATTTTGCATGAAATCATGCATCTAACTTGTCATGTGTTTAATAATTGTTCAAGGGGAACTAGGTAAGTGGAACTTGTGAAATAGATCACCCAAGATGAAGCAGTAAGAAATGGAATTTGAGGAACAAATCTTGCCCTAACGAAGAATATCCATATTTTAGAGCATTTAATTTACCTGTTTCCAAGAATCCCATGCAGCTTGAGTATGGTTTCCACTTCTTCCATGCTGAAGTTTCCACGCTTTATATCCGGCCTCAAGTAGTTCATCCAACGTAGCCTGCAACTCTTCCCTGACCTTAACAAACCTAAGAGAAATCGGAGAACAAAGCAATGAAACCTCACTGTCGCCATTTTCTTTGGTGAAATATTTGAAATTCAACTAAAGATGAGTACTAATTGTTCCTTACCGGCAGCTTTCGGCATCTCAATCCAATTCCGAATGCCATGTCTGTTAATATAAGCTATCAACTTCTGATCTTCTTCAGGACTCCATGCCCCTCTTTTCAAAGGCAGATTCTGAGAGTTATGTGCAATCTTTCTCATCGTCGCCAGCTTGATGCATGTAAAATCCATGTCTATCTGGATTACCAGTTGTTCCAGTTGATTAATTCTTAACTTCAATTTAATATAACACCTGCCGGAGTCAAGTCATTGCCCATATATATATATATATATATATATATATATATATATATATTCCAGTGGGAAAACGTGTTTCAAAGTTCAAGATTTCCAAAGTATTCACGGACTAGTTGAAAAATGAAACTCCTGACTAGAAAAAAAAAATTATATATATATATATATATATATATATATAGAGAGAGAGAGAGAGAGAGAGAGAGAGAGAGAGAGGAAATTAACTAGAAGAAATTATCTTCTAAATCTAATTTAAAAGTTTTCCGGACCTTGGCTGGTTTATTACAGCGATATGATCTCCCTGTAGACTAGGCCTATAAAGTTTTCTAACGAAATATGTGCAATGAGCTTCATTATCTATCTTATCCACAAACATATTATTAACACATTCCATGTCAACAATTAGTTATATATATAAATATCATAAATGTTGTTGAAAGTTGTGATGAGTTAATAAATTTAACCTTTAAATTACCAACTTAATCTGATAAAAAAAAATAGTTTGAGTATGCGAAAAACTGAGTAACTTGATTGTTTAAATTAAAGAAGAAAACAAAGCAAGGATTAAGAAGTTGAGGAGAAAAAAAATAAGAAAAGACTAGAATATATTGCACTGCAACTTTAATGAACTGTCTCAATAATTACATGCCTGCTACCTCGTCTGGTTATAGATGTGTAAAACCATTATTTAACCAAATTAATATGAAGAATAGAATATATAGCATATAAATTGTTTTTTTCCCATGCACATATTCATCACATGAGTTAGTGATTATGTTTTGAATTTGTTTTTTAAAAATTAATATCAAAATTTTAAAGTTATTGAAAACTTATATAGTTAATAACTTTAAAATTTTTAAAAATTAGTTGAAATGCACGTAAATTAACCAGAACATTAAAATAATAAAAAAACAAATATCAAATGGCACACTGTTTTTAATAAATTAAAAATTCTTCAAGTAGAATATGATATGACCACAACATTTTTATTTTTGATTTATTACACAAGACAGACATGCACAGTCTAAACCAGTCCTGTCTACTCCTATGTGTTCCACAGTCAAACTCTCTGTTATCGATCGGCCTTCATTTGAGGACCCTCCAGTACCTTTCCTTTACGCGGCCTGATCTTTCCTTCGCCATCAACAAAGTCTATCAGTTCAAGCATTATCCACGTGTCTCTCTCATTGACAGGCTGTCAAGCGTATTTTACGCTATCTTCATCACACGTCTAACCTTGGTCTCTACTTTTCCTCATCTTCTTCGTTTGAACTTACTGCCTTCTCAGATGCCGATTGGGCAGGGTATCCAGATGACCGCAAATCAGCTCAACGGGTGGTTTTTGTGTCTATTTTGGCTCGCACCTCGTTTCTTGGGGCTCTAAGAAGCAACCCACCATAGCTAGATCTTCAACAGAGGCTGAATACAAGGTAGTGGCGATCACCACCTGTGAAATCCTTTGGATTCAGTCACTGCTAAAAGAATTAGTTATCTTCTTAGTTGATCCACCACCTTCTTTGTGGTGCGACAATTTAGGTGCTACTTATATGTCCGTCCGTCAATCCTGTATTACATTCTAGAACTATTACATTCTAGAACTAAACGTGTTGAGCTTGGTTTTCATTTTGTAAGAGAAAGGGTTGCAGCCAAAACACTTAAAGTTGCATTTGTTTCAAGTGGCAGACATCCTGACAAAGCCACTATCTCTCCGATTCGATTCAACCTACTTTGCTCGGCTCTTACTATCTCCCACGTGTAACTTGACTCGAGGGGGACCATTGAGGCACTGGACCATGCCAGCACCAATTCAACATGCCAGGACGCCTCTGGATGAAAATAACAGAATCCCATTTATGTGATCCTCTAGAATTGTTGTGCGCATCAGAAAATGATGGGGTGTACAGCTTAGATTTAATCTTGTAATTGTTTGTTATGATTTGGTTATGTAATGTTGGCTATAAATGTTCACTATTCCAGCTCCATTATATGAAAGCAAAAAAAGTTAGAGAAAATACCTTTAGGAAATCTCTCTCCGTTCTGGCATTTTGTCAAACATGTTTCGTGTGTGTTTATTCTTCTTCATTTTCTCATTACTGTAGACGGTGAAGAAAAATCCAAGGAAATCACATTCAATTTCATTTCGTTTTAAGAATTACTAATGGACAGGACGGTGGACAGCTAGCACCTTCACTTTGTAAAGAGACATTAAAAAAACACCAATAATTCTGACCGTTATAAGGTCAAGATTAGTCATCCATGGATAACTACAAAACCTTTCATCTTAACTATAATATTTGCCAATAACCTCTCCGGTTTCAACGAACAAGACACCGACATTGTGGAAAATATGGTGCAAGGACAGAAGCCGTGCGTGTAGCACATGGTTTGAGTTGATTGTGATTTTTAAGTTCATTGTTCAAGAACAGAATATAGAAGAGCAAGCCCTTGTAGCAGTCAACCTCCATGGTTAAATCACATGGTCTAGGTAAAAACTAGATAAGATAGCCACATTAAGAAAATGTGGATGTTGATTAAATTATTTAATTTGATAAAAGTGGTTAAAACAAATAATAAATCAAATCTAAGAGCTCTACATTGGCAAAAACTAGTTCAACTCTTTGATGTCGGCATTCGTGGAATTCCCCATTATATGTTCCCTTCTTGGACGCTTAATTCAACGTGTTTTCATTGCAAACTTAGAATATTTTTGTTGGGGTTGAATTCAGAGAGAATTAATTTCAACAAAAAAATAATAATAATAATTTAAAAAAAATGAATGCAATTGGGATGTATGGGACGTATCTTTCTTGTTTTAAAATTAGAGAGATTCATTATAAAACTGTAACAGATACTTTTTATGCTTTTGTTTTTGTTCATCTACTCAAATATATTTTTGATTTTTTTTTTTTTACTAAAATACTAACCAAATACAACTTATATGTTTGTAAAATTAACTCAAATGAAGCCAATATTTAAGTATAATTCAGTTGCTTATTTTAATCATGTATATTATATAACAAATAGATTCAACATTAAAAAAAATATATAATACCTAACATCGACCTTTAAAAATAATAATAATAAAAGAAAAGGAACAAATATATAGCATTGAGATCTTATTTTTAAAGAGAGTTTTTGTTTAAAAAGCTGTTCATCATTTTACTCGGACTAGAAGCCTCTTAATTCACTCTACTTATAAGAAAAGCATGCATATTTAAAGGCAGAAAGGATGAAATAAGCTTCCCCAGAATTGTTCATCATTTTGATTAACATATGCTCTCCCAAGAAAAACAGATCAAGCAATGAGCATAGAAAATTATCAAACATATACTTATAGATAAGATGAAAAACCAGAAACTTAAGCCAAAATACTAGCCACTGTCAATAAATATCTAAGGCTCTGCATTCCAAAATGATACCGGTTCTCTAACAGAAGAGAAACTGAACTTCCAAGTGAAAAAAAAAAAAAAAAACCATCACATGCTCTGAATATACACTTAGAATACCATCTGAACTAATCAAACACAGACCCTAATCATATTCTTGTACCATAGCAGGAAGGCCTAAGAGTTCGAAGAAATAAAGGGGAAAAAACACACCCGTTGTTGTGCTGCTACTATTTCTCTTTGCTTTCCTTCCACTAATCCAGACTAGTTTTTAGAAAGGGTTTGTTGCTTAGGGTGTTGTAAACATGGCTCTCAGTTTTTTTTAGGAGTGTGATGGATGTATTGTTGCCGGGAAAAAATGGAAGCCAGGGGTGCTGGTACTTGTGATTGGGAAAATCAAGAAGCAGGGGCTAGTTTTTATTTATTTATTTATTTTTTGTGTTCTCTCCACCCTTCCCTACGGTTTTGTCATTAAGTTCTTATAGGCCAAAAGGTATCAGCAAAATCCCCATTAAATCTGATTTCCTCCACTTTTCAGGGAGAACGAAGCCTTTTGAATGACTCATCTTCTTAGACTGTCAGGGACAGCTTCTTGTTGTGCCACGAGAACATTTTAGGGGAGAAGGAAACTGCAAAACTTAGTGATATTTGAAGGCGGTGATTTGGGCTATGATTTCAGGAAGCTTTAGTGCGGTTTGGTGGGAAGATTTGGTTGAACCATGGCTGCTAACATAACCACTCGGGCAGCTTCTACGGCTCAAAAGATAGAAGAAAATAAACAGTATTTAAGCGACATGTCATTTGCGGCCTTGGTTTACAGCCAAACAACACGTCGTCTGTTAAAAGGGAACTAGATTAAAATTAAAGTCATATTTCAATTTGCCCCCTAAACTTCTGAAAACTTTCAACTAAGCTCCATATTGTTCTTATCATTTATTATATTTTCAATCTCACCCCTTTAATTTTGAAATTGGACTCTTGGATTTTAGCATTTCTTACAAAATCATAATTGGTTTTGGGTTTTTTCAATTCAGATCTTAATTGACTCTTTAAATTTTTAATTCTTTTAATTTTACCTCTGATTAAGTTAGTTAAATTGTTAGAACCTCAATTTATATTCATTTTGGTCCCTGGATCCTTATTCCTTGCAAATTTAACAAGAATTGACTCTTGAAATTTGATTTAAACCAATCCAAAGTTCAATTTACATCCTTATACTTATCAATTCTTTCAATTTTGAACAAATTAACTTTCAAACTTTATTTTTCTTTCATTTTAGCCCCTAAATAAACCATTTAAGCTCTTCCAAAATTCAATTGAGTCATTGGCTTCTTCTATTTTGCAATTTTTCTCTTATATTCAACTTTATTCTTAATTAAGTTTGTCAAAATTTGATTGTCAAACTTTGCAATCTTGTCCATATTAATCCTCAAAACTTTAATTTGTGTAACCTTGACCACTTTTTCAATCTATTTTCTAATATTTATTCAACAAGACTCCAAATTGTCCATCCACCTTGCATTTTAAACAATTGTGTGTGCCTGATTGATCTGGAGTATCATTTTTTTTTCTTCTTCTTCTTTTTTTATTTTTTTCCTTTGAAAGAAAAGTATTTTTTACATGAAAAAATAATAAATTTTGAGAAAACACAAAACTGAATTATGACAGACTCATATGACAAATAAATGATATCAAATGCTCGACATGATAAAAAAGAAAATCTCACACTTGAAAGAATTATGATATATTTGATGAACGATTTGTTCGTCCTATATAAAATAGCAAAAGTTAAATTAAATAATTAAGTCTAAACCAAACCAAGATGATAATAATGTTCTAGGATTTTTTATTCACCATAATTAATTCTATAAGGCATTTATGATCGAATTAATTACTATATTTGTTATTGTATATAATTGATTTTTTCTAACCTCTATTCATCAATCTTTATTGAGCATTAATATAATATCTTAACAAATAATTTTCAGCATTTCTAGCAAAAATTCTAAACTTGTTAAAATTTCTTAACATTAATGAAACTCAAACGACTACATAAGGCCATTATCCTATTAATTTCTTATAGTATCTTAAACATTAGCAGAATAATTGTTTTTCAGTCCATAGTTAATTCCCTAATCATGTAAATAGTGATTAATCATTAACGGGCAATACATTTAGAGAGAGATAGAATTAATTCAATTGCATAAGTATTTGCATAATCATAATTAAGCAATATCATTATCCTATAAAAGAAAACTTATTTCATAATTAAACTGATTCCAACGTATTTGATACATTTAACATCAGAAAAAATGATTGCTCCATGATAAATGTAGCTCCTTGAGGCTCACGCCTCCTTGAGGAAATTGAATTCCAAGTTGTTGGCTCCTTGAAGAATTTGTTCTTCGCTTTTCTACTGAAAGACGTTGCCTCCCTTTCAAAACCAAAGAAAACCTAAGCAACCCTCAGCAGTTGTCGTAAGAAGCCTTTAAACCCTTGGTCCTTTCCTTTAAAGGAAAGAAAACAAATTTTCTCATCTGTCAAATAGTGTCGTAGATTTTGATTTCTGGATTGCGGGCGATGAAAAACATGTGAATTACAAAATTTCTATTTCATAAAGAATTTTTTTTTTTTGAGTCATATTTCTATATATTAGCAGTTAAAAGAGAAAGAACATCATTAGAACTTCAAAGTTTACCCATGTATGAGCACAGAGTCATGGAAAACCAGCATTAATTGTTTTATGCACTCTATCAAAGATGAATTTATCCTCATATATAATATATCAGTTTTTTTTTTTCATTCTCTTCCATTTTCTTACATTTACTCTCTCTTCAGAAAAAAAACCAGTTCATCCTCCCCAGATCAACAGCCATAACCATGCCATCACCCACGAACAGTAGCCACCCATTGTTGACCAACCCAAATAGTCAACGTCAAAGACCAGTCCAGCACCACGCTGTCGAACAACCCCACAACAACCAAGGGACTCCAACTGAGAATTCAGAGCAGCAGACCCATACAACAACCACCACAACCAAGACCAGCAATCCCTCAAGTAGTCTTCCCCTCTCCCCATCACTAACACCGGCAAATGCAACATCAGTGACTTTATGGGAATTTTTTTTGGAGAATCAAAGGATATTATCCTGACCCAAGAACACCATATTCAGTTAGGTGCTAGTGCATGCCCGTTCCAGATTTTACATTCTCCAATTCAGCTTAATGCATCAATTTCATATAAATGAAGTAATTTATTTCGGTTGGAAATGGAAGAGTGCTGGCTGGAGTTGGTGTTTTTGATATTGTAAGGATTGCGTGGTGGTTGTGGAGGAGATGGAAGAGAGAGGGGTAGATGAGAGGGAAGCTGCTGGTGACCCTGCTTGAATGGAGGAAAAAAGAGAGGAAGAGTTGTTAGTGGCTAGGTTTTATGTGATTTACCCATTATAAACACATGACAAATTTGAATAATTGAGAGAAGGGCTAATCGACTAAGTGTATTCAACTCTTCCTCTGTAATCCTAAAATACTGAAAAGGGTCATTCAACCAGCCCAAAGAACAAAATTTTAATGGAGTCCCTACACACAAGTATACCTTCAAAGTATATGGAATCTGGAATATGGAATCTGAGGTGTACGAGATTCAAGATCTTAGAGAGGTAAATATAATTTGGGACCTAAAAGTTTTACTTTAAAGCTTTGCGTACCTTGATCATGTTAGCGTGTACCATTGCATTTCATAATCTATAATGCTCTCAATCTGCTAGTGCATTAAGGGCCGAGTAGATCAGTTTCTAAGCTATTATCAAGAGAGCTTTCAGGGAAGACAAAAGCCAAGGCTGTTGATACACTTGATTTCTCCTGATAAAATCTAAGCTGTAGAATCGCACTCCGCCAGAGTGAAATAAATAGTGTTGCTTCACAGAATAAACGTAGCTACAATATTTACAATTTTCACAGCTAAGCAAAGCACATTAAGAACAGGGGTCTAACCGATAACCAAACTCTTGTTAAATGCAACTCTTAGTTGTCCGCATGGACTGGAAAAATCTTCTTTATCGGATACTCTAAAGCAGGCCATCTTCCTTGATTTGAAAAGGCAGCGTTCTTAGGATAGGCAGCAAATGCTCCACGCTGCCCTCTGATGGCTTCTCATAAACAAGATTGGTGATACAGCCTGTGTATCAACCCTTTCTTCAGGGAAACAAACAAGCGGAAGCTGATAATATGTTGATGCAGAGATCAAAGGTCATGGATGCCCAAAAACCTCAAGTTGAAGATTGGTCACTGAGATCAGTGCTTTTTTGCATGCTGCAAATGTCAGGGGACTTTGCTGCAACAGCAGAAGGCGGGTGCAATTCCAGGAACACTTTATTTCCTTCACTATAACTACCTACACATATAGTATCACCCCGACCATGCCAGATACCATCTTGGACATTGTTCATCTCCAATGTCCTGGATTCCTGCTCCATTATAGATGAAATGCTTATAGTAAGGTTTCAGAATCGTCCAAGCGTTTGGCTATGATTAACAACAATCAAAATTTATATGTAGGTCGGCAGAAAAGAACCTGGGATAATGAACAGCAGGAGCAGATCAGATGGTAGACACAATCATCCAAGGAACTATCACTACCCTAAAATGAACACATTCCAAAAAAAATGAAAATAGAGTCAGTATGATTTAGTTGCAACTTATAGTCTAAAAGATAGAAAGTTTCAGAAACAAAAGTTGAAGAATCAGGTAGCCTCTAATAACTAATAAGTAACCAATGAAAGAAAATGAGAGAGAAAATATTTTGATAATCTCCGTGGAGGTTGTGTTAAAATCAAACTAAAATAGATCTACTTGACAGAAGTTCAATTCCTCCTCAAATGTGGTTAATGCAAAGCACAAATAAGATAATCTGACCAAAACTTGAAATTGATGAAAAAGTAAACTGCAACCATTAGGTTTATAATACAGATGTTCAAAGTGATACAACGATATAGAGAAAATAAACAAAACTCAAACAAATGAGAAAGCACTGTCAACACATTTGAACTGACAAGTTTGGAGGTCACACAGTAAAAGTAGTTGTGCCTATCAAACCAATAACAGTTGAAGTCATTCCTTCTAGCTCCACTTCATATGCACTAGCACTCGAATGTCCAGAACAAAAAAATCTGCATGATGATTCTCATAGATGCCAGTAAACTTTGAACACTTATATATGCAGGTCTTCCAACAAATTCCCATTACATTTGACAATTGAAGGCACAATGTATATCAAATACACTTAAATGTCAAAGTTCGATTCACAAAAAGAGAGCTAATCTGAATATCAAATACAAATGTGAATATAGCTGTGCTTCTACGCACATAATCTAAAAGATAAAACAAGAAGCAAAGATCTAAGAATACAGCCATCTCATGGTGCAAATAAACCAAATAATCAGCAAAAGTTAAACACAATGATATAAAATGCTCACCCTGATGTTAAATTTCTTTTTCATCTGTGTGCGGAAGAAACCCAAATACATTCCTATAAAGAAGGTAATTGCAACTGAAAAATACAGAAAGTAGAGATGCTTCGTCACAATAAAGGCAACAACGCTGAGAAGGGCACTGAAAGCAAGAGCGTAATATACGACTCCCTGCAAAATCACATTTATGAATTCAGAATTCATTTGCATAAAGATCACATTTTGAATTTGTAAAAGCCAAAATCTTACTTTAGTTATCTAAATTCTTAAAATTTAAAGAATTGCAAGAAAATGCCACCTGAAGAAAACAAGAACCAAAACCAGTTCGTCTCATGTTTTTTCCAAATCTATAGCATGGACAGCTGCAACATCAAGTGCACGGTTACTTGAAGTCAGAGCAAAATTCAAACACATAATACCAATAAAAAAAAGGAAGAATCCAATTTTGCCTGAAAAACTCTATGTTCAATGGCCCAAAGACGGCATCATTGACCAGAATAAACAAATCAACATTGAAGATAATTCATCATAACACACACAAAAAAAATCCCTTCTGAGCATTGCCTTTAACTATTAAATTCCCATAAAATTAAAGTCAATATCCACACATAAACAGTTTTTTAAAGAAGAATTACAAATATATATTTAAAGCTACAAACATGAATTCTTCACCTCATGTTACACAAAATTATTATCAAATAGTAACATGTATAAACCAAACTTTTTTTTAAAAAAAAATACAAATTTAAAGCTGCCATCATGAAATTTCCATATCCAATTAAACTCCCCAAACCCATTAACATTAAAAGACTCCACACAAACGTAAACTAAACTAAAATAATTTTTCATTAAATTTAACGCAAAGCAATAATTAGCTAGAAACACAACAAAACCAAAGGAATAATTAAAAAAAAATGAAAAGTTCCATCTTTTCTTAAAGGGTTTAGTTTCTCCTTGTAAATTCTAATCACGGAACACTCGGAAAACAGAAACAGAGATAGAAGATTACCAAAGAGATTCAATGGCAATACGGCGGTCATCAAAGCAATCAAGAACTTCACCTTCCCACATCCTGAAACCACCACCACCACCGCCACCTCCAACTCCATTATTATAATGACGCAAATCACCTTCTTCCTCTTCTTCTTTGCTTTCAAGTTTGGCCCAGTATTTGCCTTGTGTTTGCATAGCCACAGTAGAACATAACATATCAAAATCCAAAACACTCATTCCTTCCAATAACAGCTTCTCCTCTTCCTCTTCCTCCTTCCTTCCATTCACCTCTACTTGCTTTTCCAAATCCCCCATTTCACAAACAAAGAAAGTTTGACGAATCTTTTACCAGTAAGCAAACACACCAAAAGTTTTCCTTTCTTTCGTTCTCTTCCTTCTTATCCTTCGTAGTTTGTGCATTAAAAAAAGGGCTTCTCTCCTTTTTATATATGGCAACGTGTTTTCAGTTTTACTTTTTATATGATAAACTACATTCTAGTCCCTATAGAGTGCGCAATGCTCTACTTTGTCATCTATAGTTTATAGTATTTTTTTCGTGTGGTATATAAGAACTCTTTCTTGATGGTTTTATTTAAGTTTATAGTAGGGCTTTTTGTTTTTTTGTTTTGTTTTGTTTTGTAGCATTATTGAAAACTTAAAAGGGTTATTTTGGGTTGCACCTCAAATCTCACGTGAAGACATTTCATACTATAAGGACTATTCTGAAATAGATATGGATATAGAGGACCTAAATATTAGTTTACCTTTGTTTTTTACTTATGGGAGGCCGTTGCTTTTAGGTTTTCTAAGAGACGATTCTCTTTCCTCTAGTAGTTCGGTGGGGTTGGCGGGGAATTAATGAAAAGTGGGACCCACTTGGATTTTTAGACGGTACAGCTGTTGCCACGTAATAAGAGTAATTGTTTAACACTTGTTTCCTAACCGTAAGAAAAAAAATTTAATATTAATTGATAATTCTAAATTCTCAAAAAAAAAAAAAACATAACGAAAAGGTTTATTTTGAAGATTTTTTTTATTTTTTTTATTTTAAAATATATTTTTTAAAATCTTGAGACTTATGGCTTTGAGTCTAAGTTTAGAAAAACGAAATTAGAAGGAGTTTATTTAAATATATATATAAATATACCAATCCAATAATGAGATGACCTAATTAAGAGGGAACTTGGAAAAAAAATAATCCTAATGCATGAAAAATTGGAAACCGCTTTGCTATTGCATCAACCATTAAGAAAAAATACGATTTTTATTCTTTGATGTTGTCACCTTTGAGTCCATTGAATATGAGAGATATGAAAAAGAGAGTATCCATTTTTTTTGTTCCTTTGACTGGTCCATGTATACTAGCAGAAAAATACATAATTGATAACACTCCTTGATTAATTCTCTGGTTCTCCAACAAACATCTTAAAATAAAATCTATTATATAACTGAACTCACATCAATTGGAACAATATTTTTTCTTAGTTTTCTTTTTTTTTTGGTAACCATAATATTCCGGTCAAATTATAGACACTTTAATTAATTTTCCAAGTATTATGAAGTTAACAACATGAAAGACTCTAGTAATACTGAAATTTATGATACTCAAATTAATAATCTCTATATAGTAAATTTAGAATTTAACCAATTAAATTACAACCAAGAAAAAAAATAAAGGCAAAATAAAAACACACTTTTTTAAACCTGAGGAATGGCTATCTCGGCTAACAACTCTTTTTAAGAATCCATGTCTTATGTAAATGTGAATACACATCATCAACAATAGCTCTCATTCATTCAAATTGGTGGCTTGCAGCTAACCAGTGGGGAAACAAGGAGATGGATGTGTTTTCTATTATTGGAAGGAAAATAAGGTATCACGTTGAGTGGAAGGCAACGAAGAGCATGGCGTCAAGTGTTCACTGAAAAACAGGCCATGCCCATGATGAACTAATTTTACAGGCGGGCAATTGCCTAATCAGATACCATTCATAATTAACAAACAAATCTGTTGGTTTACCTGTTTAATGAATGAACGCATCATCAGCATCTCTATCTCACCCTTGGAGAATTCCTTCAATAGAAGGCCAACATGGTGCTGATCATGGTGGTGGGACCTTTAGAAAACCATGCCTGCACGGAGTTTTGTTTTTGCTAAGATAAGCTTCTGATTCCCGATAAAGGTCACTTTTTGTGCACCTAGTGTGAATTTCTCCACAAACCCATGTGCAAAAGGCCATTTTGTAGTGCTCGTTTGACAAAATCAAAGGAAAATGATAGTGGCAATTGGAGCACCAAGGGCCTTGGCATGTACCATGTGTATCATGAAAGGTGTTGCGTTATATGATGTCACCAACGGCCAAAGAAGGGCCGCAGGCTGGAACCAGTCGAAAATGCACCAACAAGCTAAGAACAGTCCTTGCCCCTCCATGGCCTTACCAAAATTGTGCAGTCAATCGATGCATTATTCCCAATTATAAGCAACAATCCCAACCTAAGTCATTTCTCACCCTAGTTCTTAGTTCTTGGCATCCCTATGATCATACACGAGTGCCTATCACTCTATTCAAGTTATCTTAGTTTAATTGACAACGAAACTGCCTAACAGAAACTATATAATATATCCCGTCAAAATATTTAAGATACTCCATTACCAATTAGGTCTGCCCACCGTTGTTCATATAAATTTTTGCAAGCCACCTGAAGGTCCATCTTCATCCATCTTCATAGGATGAATGGTGCCCTAATGATGCAAGTCTAAGCAGCCAAATGGGGTAGAATTGTGAACCCAGAATTCATCATAAATGATGTTTACGCCATGACATACCAAAATTTATCAGCTTGATATAGAGAAATGTATTACCAATAGTTATCTGACAGTAAACGAATGATACATATCACACTGCAAACCAGATTGATGCCAGTCTAGGCAAAGGACCTTGGTTTGCCATTTTCAGATGATGCAAAAGTAGCTAGAACAAGATTACCATATTAAACAATTGCTTGGAGTTTAAGACTTTGCTGCTGGTCTCACAAGTCCCAATCCCGAACCACTACCCAAATGCTTGAACTCTGTTGCCATGAGATGATCCCCATGGCCAGCAAAGCCTGTTCCACCTTTTCCCAAGTTCACCAAATTGCGCTCTTTACATCCCTTAGTGCAAACCAGACAAACCTTGTCTACAGCCATAAATTTGTCAGAGCACTTCTTGCAGAAGACATGACCACAGGAACTAAGTGCCACTAGTGATAGCGTGTTGGTGAGAGTAACCTTGCAGCTAGGACAAATGTAGGTCTTATCAAGAGAACTGGATGATTTCTTTTCACTGGTGTCTTCTGTAAAGTAAACAGGGAACAGGCTCTTCAGCTTGAGCTTTTCCTTGCCTTCTGGGCAGACAGTACTTGTGGAAGGTGCGTCTACTTTAACAGGAGCATCTGGTGTAGCTGAGGGTAGCCAAAATGCTTTCATTGTCCGGAGAGCTTCCTCTTCATACGAAGTGACCTTCACACTGTTTGCCCCATGGAACCCTGGCTTGTCTTGGCTGTGGTTTCTATCGCTGTACTGTGGAACTGCACCATGATTTTGCTGATCAAATGCATCAAGCTCCCTTGCTTTCTGCAACATTAACTTCTCTTTCTCCTCATTCTTTTCCTGCTTCTTCTGTAATTCATGGGCAGCTAGCTTCCTGACAAGTAAGAGATAAACACACTTCTCATCGCAGCATTGGCCCTGTAAAGAATAAAAGAAGATCACACAATACATGGAAACAGCTAAAAAATGTACGAAACAGTTCGATCCTTCAGGTAAAAAGGCTGAGATAGCACAGGCTCTCTTATCTTTAATTGATGTTCCAATCTGCTCTTTAAGTTCATATCAAAAAAGAAAGGGGAGGGCAAATTGCACTTAAAGCCAGTTCTAGTTCGGGTATAAAATAAAATTGTCACAAGACCCTTTTCCATCTAAATCTTTACCATGAATGCAAAGATTAATATCTTCCTAAATTTTTGCCCTGATAAGACTCCTATGCTTCTGACAAAAAAGTCAGTAGTAAATAGCTTTGCAGACCACTCGTGCCCACAAAGACAGTCACCATGAAAATTGTAGAAGCTGGCTGGTGACCTAAGATGACCAATTAGACTGTTAAAATGACCAACTTTCTTTCACCATGAATTCCAACCCACTCAATTGCCCAAGATCCTAATTTCCAAAATTCCAAGAAAAAGATCCTAATTTCCAAGATTCCAAGAAACAGTGTATATCAGATAAAGCAATAAGGTAAAAAAACTACAACAGCACACATTCAGAACAGATAACTGCTTAAATGAGGGTAAAACTTGAATCATGAGTTCTCTTCGCAGTTTAACACAAACCTTCTCCCCACACCATGTCGCAAAATAATCTATAAAGGCAGGAATACTTCCTCACGACATTTTAGCTCACACACAACCAAACAGTTACTACCCAAATCAATCAGAGCACAAGTACATTCATGTATCATCATTCGTCGCAAAACTCAAAGAGCCTAAGCTTCTCAACACACAAAACCATGGCCTGCCGCAAGAAAAGTTCCCAATTTAATCTCCAATTCAGATTGCAACCTTTCAATCAAAATTTAAACAATCATCTCTCACTTCTCCAAAAAGAGCTACATTAAACTAAAAATTTACTTCATCGAGGTCCTATTTCACTTCACCAACAAAACAAATCCCCCGCTAAACCAAGTCCAAAAAATAAACATTTAAAACAATAACCAAAATTCAAAAAAGAATCTTCCTCTATTGTCAACAAGCAAAAAAAAATAAATAAAAAAAAATCCAAATCACATGAACAACAAAGCAGAAAAATTCTTAAGAAAATAGAAGGAACCCAAGTTTCTGTTACCTTTGAATGTCTTTCTTTTGGGCTAAGAGGCATTCTAATATGCATTCTTTACAAAAGACATGACCTTTCTGACAAGACATTGGATCAATAAATGGTTTCAAGCAGAGACAGCAAGCATCGAATGGCTTAATCGAATCCTTTCCAAGTCTCTCCTTTTGTGTCCCATAACCTAGCTTTCTCTTCTCATCGTACGTGAAAAAAGCTAAATCGTTGTTGTTTTTTGAGTGTCTTTGAGGCATTTTTCACGTAAACCCTAAATATTATTTTGGGTTTGAGAGAGGTGAAGTAGACGAAACCCTAGGAATTAAGAATTTGGGGATTTGAAAGTAGATTTCGGGTTTTCAAGTCTGACCGACATGCTGGAGGGAGAAAAAAAATTGCCTAAAAGCAACAAATCGTCTCAAGATGAACTATAAAATTAGAGTTGTATAGCTCCCTCAAATATATTTTTTATCAAAGTAACTCTTTTAACTATCAGTATTGGTAAACCTTTACAAGGGACAGAAATAAATCAATATCCAAATTTATTATCAATTCTTGATTTAGTTGAATCGGATAAAAAAATTTCTATAAAGTTTTTTCAAATTAATTTTTAAAAAAATTAAAAATTAAATTTCTTCTTCATCTATGAACCATAAAACTAAAAAATAAACTAAATTTTAACTATAAATATAAAAACATAAAAATAATTCATAAGATAAAAATACATATATAATATTAAAACAGTTCTCTACTATAACAGCTCTATACTATAACAGTTTAAGATTAATTAAGTTAAGACAGTACCAACTCAAAGTTAAGACACTAACAACTCAAATTGAATTAGTATAAGTTTAAAAAATAATTGTAACATGTCAAATATCAAATTCTAAACCGTAATATATTAAAATTGAGAGAGTAACAGATCAAAATTGAGAGAGTAACAGTTTAAAAGTTGTATTATTAGTAGTAAGTTTAAAATTAAAAAATAATAGTTCAAAATTGATACAGTAAATTATCAAAATTAAGAGTTATAGACAGTAACATATTAAAATTGAAAGAATAACAGGTCAAAATTAAGAGTATAAGTTCAAAATTAAAAAAGTAACAGTTAACAGTAACAGTTAAAACAAAATACAGTAACAGTTGAACTAAAGAGATATTAACTGATAAACATTGATTTTAAATAATATATTATCAAATAAACTTATATTTATTTGAACATTAAACAAAATATATTTCTTTTTCTGAATAAAATATAAATTCTTCAATTAATAGAAGTAGAATTGCAGAAACATAAACATGTCAATAGAAAAAAAAACAACAGAAACTTACTACTGGTCCAAGAATGAATTCATTAAGATGCCTCTATAACATTTGTCAGGGAGAACTGTTGCATGTTCTTTTATCGTCTATTTTTCATTAGTTATCTTCAGCTTCACATCATGAATACAAACGATACTTCTTTTTGCAGTAAAAATGGTAAAAAAAACTTGAAGAAGTTTCATCCATTTCAAAATAATATAATCTGAACCCAAATAAACTAAAATTAGAAAAGAAACTATTATTTCATGACTTAACTTAGATTGACACACAAAACATTTTCTCTGAACTTGCTATCATGCATCTATACTATTATTATAGATCTAAATTCAAAAATATATTTATTAATATTTATACAGACAATGATAAAAAAAGAAATTACCTTGCTTGTCGTCGCAGTTTTCTTGTTATCAATACTGATCGTGCTCGTGCTCGTGCTCTTTCTGCTATTGTTGTGTTCCTTAGTCATTGTGAAAAATAGAAAATAATAAATGAAATTTATTGGGTAAAACAAATTAGGAAACGTCTGTTATCGATAATTGAAAGATGTGTTGGTGATGGGACAGAAGCTCTAGTGGTAAAAACTTGGGAGAAGTGGCAGAGGTGATGTAATAAAGGGAAAGGATGGAACAAAAAAGAGACGTTATAAGTTATTAAATAAATTATTACCAGATATTTTACTTCTTTTTTGTGTTACATTATTTCCCTCCATCCCATCACCTGTCGCGTCTCCTAAATTTTCATCACTGCAGCTTCCGTCTCATCACCACTGCATCTTTCATTTATCAATAACCAGCGTTTCTCAATTTTTTCCATACCCAATAAATTTCATTTATTATTCCCCATTTTCACAATGATTAAGGAACACAACAATACCAAAAAGAGAGCATGATCAGTAGCGATAACAAGAAAACTGCAACAACGAGCAAAGTAATTTTTTCTTTATCACTGTCTGCAGATATTAACAAATATATTTTTTAATTTAGATCTATAATAATAGTTTAGATGCATGATAGCAAGTTCGGGGAAAATGTTTTGTGTCAATCTAAGTTAAGTCATGACATAGTGGTTTCTTTTCTAATTTTAATTCATTTGGGTTCAGATTATATTATTTTGAAATAGATGAAACTTTTTCAAGTTTTTCTACTGTTTTTACTGCAAAAAAAATATCATTTGTATTCATGATGTGGAGCTGGAGATAACAAATGAAAAATTCATGATAAAATAACATGCAATAGTACTCCTTGAGAGATGTCCTAGGGCCATCTCAATGAATTTATTCTTGAACCAGTAGTAAATTGTTGCTGTTTTTCTTCTATTGACATGATTATATTGATGCAATTCTGCTTCTATTAATTAATGAATTTATTTTTTATTCAGAAAAAAGAAATATATTTTGTTTAATGTTCAGATAAATAATATAAGTTTATTTGGATAATATATTGTTTAAAATCAATGTTTATCAGTTAATATCTCATTAATTCAACTACTATTATATTCTGTTTCAACTCTTACTTTCTTAATTTTGTACTTATACTCTTATTTTTTCTAAGTTATTGTATCAATTTTGAACTGTTACTTCTTAATTTTGAACTTACTGCTAATAATGACTTTCAAATTGTTACTGTCTTAATTTTGAAATTGTACTCTCAATTTCAATCTGTTACTCTCTCAATTTTGATTTGTTAATGTCTATAATTTTGATATCTGACTTGTTATAATTATTTTTTGAACTTGTACTTTTTCAATTTGAGTTGTTACTATCTTAACTTTGAATTGTTACTGTCTTAACTTAGCTAATCTTGAACTGTTATAGTATAGAGCTGTTACAGTAGACAATTGTTTTAATATAATGTATGTACTTTTATCTTATGAATTATTTTTATAGTTAAAATTTAGGCTATTTTTTAGTTTTATAGTTCATAAATGAAAATGAAATTTATTTTTTGATTTTTTTAAATTGATTTTAAAAAAACCCCATAGAAAATCTTTCATCTGACTTAACTAAATCAATGATTGATGATAGATCTGGATTTGGATTTTGATTTATTGTCATCCCCAGTATAAGTTTATTTTTGCCAATACTAATACTTAGAAGAGTTAGTACTTTAATCAAAAATATATGTGAGCGACCATATATTTTTAATTAAAGCAACTCTTCTAAGTATTAGTATTGACAAAACTAAACATATGCTAGGGATCTATGCAACTCCTCTAATTTTATAGTTCATCTTGAGACGACATGTCGCCTTTTAGGAACATTTCTGAAAAAAGCACATTAGTAGACTGCAACTTTATAACATTTCACACACACACACAACCAAAATAAAATCCCAATGGAGGACAACTTCTTATTGACCTATTTTGATTGATCCTAATCCCACAAAAAAAACCTTGATTGTAATCCTACTCGACTTACTAAAAATGAACTCTCGTGGATTCCTACTTTTTATTGCCTTTTCTAGATATTATTTGTGGAGGAGGCTAAGACTTCCTCCTCATGTCATAACAAAAACTTAAATATAAGGAGACAAAAGACAGCAAGTCCTATACTTTGTGAAAGGTAAATTTTGATCCTATTATCGTAAAATAAGATGTGCTACTTAAGAACTTGGCCAAGTTTGCTATTAAAACAGAAACTGAACTATCCCGTTAAGAACTTGTGATTATAGCACCAAAATTTATCATCAATCATTGATTTAGTTAAGTCGGATGGAAGATTTTCTAGAGGGTTTTTTTAAAATCAATTTTAAAAAAATCAAAAATAAAATAAAAAAATAAATTTCATCATCATCCATGAACCATAAAATTAAAAAATAGTCTAAATTTTAACTATAAACATAAAACTATAAAAATAATTCATAAGATAAAACGACACATTATATTAAAACAGCTCTCTACTGTAACAGTTGAAGACTAATTGAGTTAAGGGAGTAAGAACTCAAGTAATTGTAACAGGTCAAAAGTCAAATATCAAAATTATAAACAGTAATAAATCAAAATTGAGAATACAAGTTCAAAATTAAGACAGTAACAATTTGAAAGTCATGTATTGATAATAAGTTCAAAATTCAGAAATAAACGTTCAAAATTGATATAGTAACTTATAAAAAATAAGAGTATAAATTAAAAATTAAGAAAGTAACAATTAAAACAAAATACAGTAACAGTTGAACTAATGAGATATTAACTGATAAACATTGATTTTAAACAATATATTATCCAAATAAACTTATATTATTTATTTGAACATTAAATAAAATATATCTTTTTTTGAATAAAAAACAAATTCATCAATTAATAGAATCAAAATTGCAGCGACATAAACATGTCAATAGAAAAAAACAGCAGAAACTTACTACTGGTCCAAGAATGAATTCATTGAGATGCCCATAGGACATCTCTCAGGGAGGACCATTGCATGTCATTTTATCGTACATTTTTTATTGGTTATCTCCAGTTCCACATTATAAATGCAAATAGTACTTTTTTTTGCAGTAAAAACCATAGAAAAACCTGAAGAAGCTTCATCAATTTCAAAATAATATAAAATGAACCCAAATGAAATAGAATTAGAAAAGAAACTACTACCTCGCGACTTAACTTAGATTGACACATAGATTACTTTTCTTGAACTTGCTATCATGTATCTAAACTATCATTAAAGATCTAAATTTAAAAATATATTTGTTAATATCTGCACAGACAATGATAAAAGAAGAAATTACTTTGCTCGTCGTCGTAGTTTTCTTCTTCTTGCTACTGGTAGGGGTGAGCAAAAAAACCGAGAAACCGAATAAACCGAGAAAACCGAGAAAAAAATAACCGAAAAAACCGAACCGAAAAAAAAAACCGATTAAACCGATTAATTTTTTTGCAAAAAGTTTCGGTTCGGTTCGGTTCCGGTTTCAGAAACCTGAAACCGAAAAAACCCTAACCGAACCGAACCGGTTCGGTTTAAGGGGTACTATAAATACAAAAAAAAATCGCGTTATTTTCTTAACCCTAGCATCCATACTCCTGCTCCAGCCGTCCTTCTCCAGTTCTCCTTGCTCCTGACTCCTGAGCCGCTCCCTCAACTCACAATTCACAATTTCACATTTTTGACAAAATCAATCCATCTTCTGATCTTCATCTACTGGACCACAGCCAGCCACATCTCTTTCCCAGCATCTTCATCTTCAAAGTTCAAACGCCAGTCAGCCACATCCCTCTCCTACCATCTTCATCTTCAAACGCCAGCCAGCCACATCCCTCTCCCACCGGCCACCATCTTCATCTTCAAACCCCAGTAAGTCACATCCCTCTCTCACACGGTCACACCCGATCTTGAATCGCAGGACACACACCACACCGGCTACAAGCCTGAAAGATGGCTCAATGAGGATGGCGTGTTTCAGCAAGAAAGCCCTTTCAAGTTTACAGCTTTCCAGGTTAGTGAAAATAAAGATCTGTCTAATTCACTTGATTAACATTCAAATAAATTTTCTGCTGCCTTTGCTGTGCAAATCATTAAGATTTATTTTCAGTGCTTGCTCAGCTTAACTTTATGGACTCCCATCTCATTGACCAAATGACTAAAATCAGACTTTCTGTTGGTTAACAGGCAGGGCCACGGATATGTCTTGGGAAGGAATTTGCTTATAGGCAGATGAAGATCTTCGTGGCTGTCTTATTGGGCATTTTTATTTTTAAACTTGTTGAGTCCAACTCTAGATCCAGTCAGGCAGTCACCTCCCTCTCTCACATCCGACCTTGAATCATGTCACAACAGGTATGGTTTCTTTTTTCTGTCAATCTCTGTTTTTTTTTTGAACATATTCTGTGATTCTGTTTATTTTTTAATAAACTTCTTAAGAAGAAATTTATGACAGAGACAATGTGTTTTTCTTTGCTGAGAAAGACTATATGTTAATGAATTCGTGTTTTATTAAGGTCATGAGTAGCAATGAAAAAATAATGAAATCTAGATTAATATTGGAATGAGGGTTAATTTAATATACAAACTATTGCATGTTAATTTAATATACAAAACGTAGATTGATTGTTCCAAATGCTAAAGCTAACGACACATCACTGAAGAAATGGGAATAATTGGCACTGGTAAAACTTGATCATTACTAAAGAAACCTCTTTGTGCCGTTTTAGCTAGAGATTAGAGATCGAATTCCACTTATACTTTGAGGTGGAGTACTGGTAAAAGATTAGAAAAATTATCTCATTATGTCAATAGCCAAGCAACTGAAGAAGAAAATGATACTAAACAAATGATAAAAGCTTGCAATACAAATGCGGTGAATTGGTATTATGAGCTTGATGTTATTACATCAGGGAGAAAAATAGGAAAAAACAGTTTCCCCGATAGGCATTTGTTTTAAATATCATTGCTAATCCATTATTATGGTATGCTGTTGCTGTGTGCTAAAAAAACAAAGAATTATGTTTATTATCTGTGCTAAAAAAAGAGGGGGGGGTTCGCTGGATTGTAATTTACCAATTCTGAAAACTAAGTTTTTTTTTATTTTATAAAAAGAGAATAATGTGTGTGTGTGTGTGTGTATGTGTAGAACCCAGCAGCATCCAGCATATATTGTATTTTGTAATATATATGCTGCTGGGTTGAAATTACAAAATACAATATATGCTGCTGGGTTCTATATATATATATATATATATATATATATATATATATATATTTTGTATTGTATTATTGTCTATTGAAATTACAAAATACAATCTCAGCACCCAGTAGCATAATTTTTTTACAACATATCAACCAAAATAAAAGAACTTAACTTGTGAAAATAATCTTTAAAAGTACAGTTGAACTTATGCATGTCATACTATTGTTAATCTATTATAAATTATTGGTTTTTAACATGTTTTCATTATGTATTAACAGATGGAAACTACTCAAATTCAAAATGCTTCATCCATGGGCACTACTCCAACATCAACTACTTCTCCAACTTCAAAACCTAACGCAGAATCAACCAATGCAGGATCCACCACAGATACAAAAGGTAAACAACCTCAAGTCCTTACATCTAGGAAAAGAAATGCTGATGATAAAAAGAAGTCACAAATTTGGGATCACTTTACAAAACTTGATGTTGATCCTAAAGCCCCTAGAGCTGAATGTAATTATTGTGGAAAACATTATGCATGTCATACTATTGTTAATGGCACAAGTAATATGTGGAGTCATTTAAAAGTGTGCAAGAAGTTCCCTTTTGTGGTTGATAAGAAACAAAAGGTTTTGGTATTAGAACCTAAGATAGAGAAGGGTGAATTGGGAGAACAAAATGTGGGAAGTCTCAAGGCAATAGGTTATAATTATGATGAATGTAGACAAGCACTAGCAAAGATGGTTATAATTGATGAATTGCCTTTTAATTTTGTGGAGAGTCGGGGATTTAAATTGTTTGCTAGGACTATGCAACCTAGATTTGACATTCCTTCTCGTTTTACAATTATGAGAGATTGTTTGAAACTTTATGTTGAAGAGAAGGATAGATTGAGGACAGCTCTTAGAGGTCAACGATTGTGCTTGACAACAGATACATGGACATCAATCCAAAATATTAACTATATGTGTTTAACAGCTCATTGGATTGATAATGACTGGAATTTGCATAAAAGAATTCTTAATTTTTGTCAAGTTTCCAATCATATGGGTGAGACAATTGGCCAAGTTATTGAGAATTGTTTGTTGGAGTGGGGGATTGATAAACTGTTGACTATTACATTAGACAATGCAAGCTCTAATAATGTGACCATTTCATATTTAAAGAATGTGATGAAAGATTGGCCAACTAATATATTGTCAAATGAGCACTTGCATGTTAGATGTTGTGCACACATTGTAAACCTCATTGTATGTGATGGCTTGAAAGATATTAATGATTCAGTTGTTAAGATTCGAAATGCCATTAGATTTGTGAGATCTTCACCGTCGAGGCATCTTGCATTTAAGAAGTGTGCTGAAAAGTTGCATATAGAGTGTAAGAAATCATTGTGTTTAGATGTTGCAACTCGATGGAATTCAACTTATCTTATGCTAGAAGCTGCTGAAAAGTTTGAAAAGGTGTTTGTGAGGTTAGGTGAAAAAGAACTTAGGTATATAAGTTACTTTTTGGAGGTTGATTCAAAGGGGAAAAAAAAAAACATAGGGCCACCTGGTTTGGAGGATTGGGAAAATGCAAGAACTTTGGTTAAGTTCTTAAAGATCTTTTATATGGTTACATTGAGATTTTCTGGCTCATTGCATGTCACATCAAATTCTTTCTTCAATGAATTGATTTACATGCATACAAACTTGTTGCAATTGTGTAAAAATAAAGATAGTATTTTAAGTGGAATGGCGATGAATATGATGTTAAAGTTTGAGAAGTATTGGGGTTGTGAAGTAAATCAGAATTTTTTGTTATATGTGGCTACTGTTTTAGATCCACGTTTGAAGTTGAAATATGTGAAATTTTGTTTTAGTGATTTGTATGATTATGACAAAGCACAATTGCTAACAAATAAGGTGAAAGATACTTTGGTGAGCTTGTATGAGTTTTATTTGAAAATTGATGAAGTGGTGGATAATAATAGGCATAAACAGGATGTTAATGCTATTGATAATGTGGAGGTAGATGTTAACACTTTGGCTCGATTCAAAAGACATTTGCTAGAGGTGGATAGTGTGGAAAATAAAAATGAGGTTGAGAGGTATTTGATTGAAGGTTGTGAGGATCCTGATGATGATAAGTTAGATATTTTGGGTTGGTGGAAAAGTAATGCTTTGAAATATAAGACACTTTCAAAGGTTGCACAACATGTTCTGGCTATTCCTATATCCACAGTGGCTTCTGAATCAGCATTTAGCACAGGTGGTCGTGTGCTTGATCAATTTCGAAGTTCTCTATCTCCAGCAACTGTTCAAGCACTCATTTGTTGTCAAAATTGGTTGCATCATGGATCAATTCCAACTGATATTAGAAGCTTGATAAATGATCTTGAAACCTACGAAAACCTTGAGTCAGGTAATTTTTTTTAGAAACTTGCACCTTTTATTTTGTTATTTATTAATTAAATTGTTTGCAATCATCTAACATGTTTAATTTTTTATTTTGTAGAATTTGGTGGAAAGTTACATTTAGTAACGGATGATAATTAGTTCACAAGTTACTTTGATGGTAAAATACTACTTTTTATTTTTACATATTCTAATTTATTTTATCATGTTATAATTTTAGATCTTGATTTTCAGGTTTTGATGTCAATGGTATTATGGAATCCAAGTGCAATGTTCTTGACATCTTGATGTGCTTTTTGATTAAGATGATGTGCACAATGAAGATTTATATTTTTTGCATGAAATATTTTATTTTTATGGTAATCTTATTTGTTGTTTTTTTAAGCCCTTTTGAAGGCAATGTTTTGTAATTTTAATTTTAATTTGGTGTGTTATTTAACTTTGATACATGAGGAGTCCAAACTCCAAAACATAAATATTAGAAAGACTTGCAACATATTAAACATGATATTATCACTAATGAATATTTAGTGACAAAATATTAAATATATTATAGAATTTTGTAACAAATTAGATAATATTTATATTAATTACAAGCCCATCAGAAAACCCAATACAAAGCCCAAAAAAGCCCAAAAAAACAAAAATACAGGTTTTCCGGTTTTTCTGTTAAAAAAACCGAACCGAACCGAACCGAAACCGGTCGGTTTGGACTGGTTTCGGTTTGGGTCCGGTTTGAATTTTTAAGTTTTTCAAAATTTGATTTTGGTTAGTTTTTTAGATAAAAACCGAACCGAACCGAAAATGCTCACCCCTAGCTACTGGTCATGCTTTTCTTTTTTTTTGTTATTGTTGTGTTCTTTAGTCATTGTAAAAAATAAGGAATAATAAATGAAATTTATTGGGTAAGGAAAAAATTAGAAAATGTTGGTTATTGATAAATAAAAGATGCAGTGATGATGGGACGAAAGCTGTAGTGGTACAAAGTTAGGAGAAGCGGCAGAGGTGATGTGATGAAGGAAAAGGATGGAACAAGAAAGAGACATTATATGTTATTAAATAAATAACCCAAAAGAGACATTTGGGTTCAGATTATATTATTTTGACATGGATGAAGCTTGTTCAAGTTTTTCTACCATTTTTACTGCAAAAAAAATACTATTTTTATTCATAATGTGGAACTGGAGATAACCAATGAAAAATACACGATAAAAGGACATGCAACAGTCCTCCCTCAGAGATGTTCTAGGGGCATCTCAATGAATTCATTCTTGAACCAGTAATAAGTTTCTGCTGTTTTTCTTCTATTGACATGTTTATGTTGTTGCAATTCTGCTTCTATTAATTGATGAATTTGTTTTTTATTAAGAAAAAAACATATTTTTTGTTTAATGTTCAAATAAATATTATAAATTTATTTTGATAATATATTGTTTAAAATCAATGTTTATTAGTTAATATCTCATTAATTCAACTGTTACTATATTTTGTTTCAACAACTACTTTTTTAATTTTGAACTTATATTATTATTTTTTATAAGTTATTATATCAATTTATTACTTCTTAATTTTAAACTTACTATCAATAAGTGACTTTCAAACTGTTACTGTCTTAAATTTAAATTGTTAATATCTTAATTTTGAATTTGTACTTTTAATTTTGATATGTTACTCTCGTAATTTTGTTCTGTTACTATCTATAATTTTGATATCTGACTTTTGACTTATTACAATTATTTTTTAAACTTATACTATCAATTTTGAACGATCACTTTTTAATTTTTAATTTACTACCAATAAGTGAGATAGCCCTATTTTTAACTAATCATATGAAGCCACATTGAGCTCATCCATGACAAATACATATACATCAACTAATTTCAGACTATCAAATTCAAACAGAATGCTTCATTTTGGCAGTTCCAACATTGAAAAGATTTGAAAATGGAACAAGCATAAAAAATTTTAATAAAAAAATATAAGAAAAAAACAAATAACAATTAAAAAAATAAGGATCAAAGTTAATATAAAAATTAAATTTTAAGAGATGAAATTAAAAAATAAATATTCAAAATAAAATATATATAACAATTAAAAGTTTGATGATCAAATTTGATATAATCAGCAAATAATATAACATTTCTAAATTTTTTACAACTTTCAGAAAGTGTTTTCCGCCTAAATTTTCCAGGAAAACACTTTCCTGAAAACCAAACCAATTTTTTTTTTACTGGAAAGTGTTTTTCGTTGGCTAACTTTCTAATGACAAACAAACACAAAAAAAATTTAAAAATAATTTTTCAAAAAATAAATTATAAAAACAAACATAGCTTAAATGCTACTTCTTATGAAATAAATGGGATTTAAAAGGTGGAGCGTTATTAAACTTAGCTCGACTTTGAAGATTTAACTAGCAATTTAATATATTATAATACTCATTGATTATTCTATATCTCAAAAACACAACAACAAAAATTAACGAAACATTATTTATCTATTTTTAACATTTATAAATATAATAAAACAATTTGTCATTCAAGAATTTGCCTAATCAAGTTTTATGATGAAGGGGGTGGAAGTTGACCGATCTGATTAATTTTATGTCAATAATCAGGTTAAATTTGATTTGATTACAAGATATTTTTTAAATGATTTTTTTATTATTATACTTGATTATTATTATTATTATTATTATTATTATATATATATATATATATATATATATAAATCTGATTTAACCTGGAAATATTATATATTGAATGTACATTTTGTCATTTTAATATATGTACGAAAATTTATGTATTTTCTAGATCACAGATAACTTCCAAATGTATATGAATGAAGCCATATTGAGCTCAACTGGGAAAAAATCGTATGCATAAAATAATTTCAGACACTGGAATTCAAACAGAAAGCTTCATTTTGGCAGTTCCAACATTTAAAATATTTGAAGAGGAACATGCAATTGTTTTTTGTTTTTCTTCTTTTTTTTTAATGCTTAAACAAGGTATTTAAAAAAGAAAAACTAAATTATTCAAAAGATATATTTTTTATGCTTTTTTTTTTTCAAAAAAATTGTTTGGCCCTAATGCAACTTAAAAAAAATATTTGATATTTTTGTTCTTTTTTTTTAACTATTTTATTAAGAACATCTTGTAAGTTAACTTTTTTTTTTTTTATCATTGTTTATCTTCTTCTTTTTTAATAAACATGGGTTTTTCAGATTTTTGTGTGTTTATATAGGCCCAATAAGTTATTTTATTTAGGCCAAGATTTTAATGGACTTTGATAAATTTGTTATCATGTCCAAAAATACAAAAGCATTTTTTTTACAATGCTAAAACATGCAAAATTATTTTTTGTTTGTTTTTTTTTTAATGTTTAAACAAGGTATTTAAAAAAGAAACTAAATTATGCAAAAGATATATTTTTTATATATATTTTAAAAAACAGATGTTTGGCCCTAATAAAAAAAATTTTAAAAATGTTTATTTTTTTTTATCCTTTTGTTTTAACCATTTATCTCACACATGATAAAAAAAAAAAAAAAACTCACCTATTTTCTGCATAAATTTAAACACACATCCTACAATTACACATTTATAATTATCACAATTCCACAATAATCATAACAAACACAAGATCATCCAAGATTTACGTAATATTTTTTAGATAAGGTTTGAATTGTCAGAACTGCTGGAATGCACCACCTCCTGGTGGATCACTCCACACCTGATATATAAATTATTTTAGGTAATACCTTCTAGATGTAAATGCATTTAACAAAGTTAATTTAGGTAATATTAAAAAAATTATTATATAAATTATTTTAGATGGGGAAATGTGGAGCTGGGAGTGGAACCTAGATAGCTTATGCATTTGCTCTCGTATGGTGATAAATGCGACTAGTGTTTGAGATCTGTTGATTATCTGATCTGTTTATTTTTTGTTTGTCATGCTGATAAACTCACGCTACTTTCCTGAAATGAAAACTTAATGCTCGTGGCATTTATCCCTATCTATGCATTCATTTTTTAGGTTGATTGAGAGCTGTTAGCTAGAAGAATAATGATTTTGAACTTATGTCTTGTCATATTAGCGAAACTATGGTCATGTTTGAGCTTGTGTCCAGAATAACCAGTTGGGGTGACATATGAAACTTGACCAATTATTGGATGAAAAATTAAAATATTTGCTGCTTCCATGAATTAAGATGGTCTGTCTTCCATTCTTAGCATAGATTGAAAAGTTAGTAGCATGAATCAAGGCTCAATATAGTGTTTCTTATTGAAATTCAAATTTGGTTGCAAGACATGCGATAGGGGTGCAGCTCCCATGTTTTACTTATGAGGTGGGTTTGGGGGTGGTGGCTGTGTTTGGGATGTTTATGAAACCCCGTGGTTTGCTATTAAGTTATGGGGAAGCATTGATGGTAATTGTAGGTCTGAGTTACAAGGTAGCTGAAGAAGAAAGGTACCTTTGGCATACCAGGACCTGAATGGGCATATTCTATAGGTGTTGTTGATTACAGCTTGGTGATGGAAGGATCTAATGCTATTACCATCACCAATACCAATTTTCTTTTTGTTGTTGATACAATATCAGGGATGGTCGATGTAGTTAGCATGCCTAGAAAAAACTAGCCTATCTAAGAGAATTGGCACATTTAATATTTGATTTTGTGGGTGTGTTTATCATCTGTTAAGTTAAAATAGAAGTATTTGCTCATTTCTGAGCATATTTTACTCTAGACTGCATAGAAAATTGGTCTCTTGGGAATTATTGTCATTTAATATGTATTTCTGCCTTACAACCCAATATTGTGATGTGTTTGCAATGACAAAATGTGTCTCTATGATCATATTTATGATTGTGAGCATAGTCTAAAACATCATCTTTCACAGACCATGTAAATGAATAGCAAACAATAGATACCAATGATTGCAGTGGAGGATTAGTTGTGGTGGCCCAAAGGGACCCTAGATCCCCCACTGCTGGTAAATATTGAGAGAGATTCTATGTGCTTGACTGGAAGGGAACTACTTTTCCTTTAGTTAACATGGTGGTGGTGATATTATCACCCAGCCTATTACCCCTGCCGGGTTTCATTCCGTAAGTGACAATTTAATAAAACAACTTAATCAAAAACACCAAAATGGCTTTCATTACATGTGTTTATCATCATTACATATCATATCAGTAAAATGCAGTGTTGAACTCATTTAAACTAAACCAAGTTACTATCAGTTTTCATTTCACGATAACATTAGATTCATTTCTCAGGTGTCTAACTGTGAATCACTGGCCTTTAACTTTTGGAATGTTTCTGAACTAAGTAGAATCATGGCTACGATCTAGATCAGTCTTAGTATTCTCCATCGCAACTTTGTTGGAATTTTGTGTAACAGGTTCCAATAATGATATATGCATTTGCCTCAATGACTATTCTCCTCTATCCTTCAACTGAGACATTCAGACTACAAAGTTTAATGATTTAATTGATTCCCATGTTGGAGTGAATTTGGATTCACTTTTGTGGGAGGATTCTGATACAGGTACATGATTCGATCATGGACCCCTTCTTGGAAGTTAAGATTGCAATTGCATGGATTTAATAAAATCGAAATACTGAATACTTCCTGCTTTCTCTCCCTTTCTCTGTTCAAGCATACATGCACACATATATAATTGACAAACATATATGTACGTGATGTATCTATAAGAAAGTTGCCTTTTCTATTCCTACTTTTGTTAAAGCTAAATTTAAACTACCTTTTCTTTGTCTTGCAGATATGGAGACGGCTTCTTGAATGGATAGATGAGATGCTGATGTATCAGAACATGTGTCCTGATGATTGCATGACCATGTCTTTGAAAAATGTTTGGTAGTACTGTTCTCTATGTTCTCCAGCTTTTCACTACCTTTCAAAATGTGTGGTTTACTTGTGTGTGTAGTTTGGGTGATGACACTTCCTTTTGAGCTCTTAATATAAGTAGTTCTTTTTTTACTCAGGCTGGTGAAAGTGCTGCAAAAAACCTCTTTTACTAGTGAACTGCTTTTGTTACATAGCATCAATGCTGCTGATCAGGATGTGAACAATCAGTAATGGTTCCTTCGGTTTTCAGGCTATTTGTTTTCAGCACATGTGAACTGCTTAATATTGGATTGCTGCATGATTAGGAGTGAAATGGCAGCCAAATGCTGCCTTCACCCTCGACCATAACTGGTCTACTGTTTTGCTCTTCATTCAAACTTCAGAAACTCAATACCTTCGTTGGTCATAATTCTCATGGCATACCAGTTCAGAAAAGAGAGATTGGCATGCTTTTATTTTGAAGAAAAACCATATCAGGGTTTACTTTTCTTGGTATTTAGAATGTGTTTAGTGAGAAGGATCATCTGTCAAAAGCGGTGACCTAGCTGTTAGTCAAAGAATGCACTCTCTCCATGTCTTTACCATTTCAGTGGGAATCATCGAACTATTCTTGCAAATTTGAAAGGGAGTATTGATATATCAGAGGCACAAACCATACCTTACACACGCTACATTATTAAAATGCTGCAAGTTCTGCATAGCAGCAATAAATGGCTAAAATAATAAAAAAAAAAAAATTGAAACTACTTTCTTTTTGGGATAAAAAAAATAATATTAATATGAATGACTATAAATTATATATTCGAGCTTTATAAAATAGTTTAAATTTTTAGATTAATCTATATATATAAATTTTAAATTTAAATAATTTTTTTTTAAGATATGTATTAAAAAATAATATAAATTATATTTTAAAATTTTATCTAATAATTTAAATTTTTAGATTAAAATAATTTTTTAAACAGAATCTATATCTATATTTACAAGTTATTTTGTATTGACCATACGGTGCTGCGTTTAAACATGCCTCAAAAAAAAGTCAATGTAGCTAAATGTAATTTTATTAAAAATAAAGAAAACAAAATTTTCTCCTCAACGTCAAGGTGCTATATTGGGTGGCATGATTCCGATACAGAGCAAACGTTATTGTCAAACTTGCTAAAAACTGAGCTCATATCATTTTCCAGAAAATCATTTCGTCTGGGACTTGATGGCAGGACAGACAACTGTTTCGATGAGGATAAACTACTTGGGACCTCAAAAATTGATAATTGAGCTACTTCCATTTCTATGAATTCATTCCAACTTTCAAGCCATCTCTAGGAATTTGAATATGAAAAATCATAAAATATATTGCAATCTTAAATCTTAGTTTTCATAATTTTCTATGTATACCAATAGTGGAGATTTGTAATTCTTTTTGTGTCATACAACTAGTTATTGAGGTCACGTTTGATTAGTAGTTTAAGATAGATAAGGAAATGATAAAAACATATGGTATGGATAGCGCGTTAAATACAAAGATAAAATAAATTTATCTCTGGATAATTTTAAAGTGATATTTTGTTTTTCAAAATGTGGATAAATGTATATTCCTTTTGTTCCAACTATCTCCATCTTTTTATTTTTTTTTATCTCGAGATGGTAATTAAATATTAAGTTCAAAAGTAAAAATACACTTACACTACTTTTAAGATTGATAAAGATCCATCTTATTATATTTTTTTCCTGTAAGAGGTTCATATTTGATAACTCAATTTCATTAGTTTCTAAAGTTACAAGTGCTAACATATATGCCATGTAACCAATCAGTTAGTTATATATGAAATTGATTTTATTCATATAAATATAGTTAATTTATTAATAAAAATTTATTTATCTTTAATATTCATCAAATATTTGATTAATAAATCTAATATTTAATTATTAAATATAGAGTAAAAATAAAGTTCTTGGAACAAAAATATTTTGCAAAGAAAATTATAAAGTTGTTATAATTATGAGATTCATATTGCATCAAAGTATTCTTCCTAAAATATTCATGGTTAATGCTCTATTAAGACCTAATATTAATTAGAGCTGTTGAGACTGATATATTTTATGTTTTTTCTTTTACGAGAGTAAACAATTATTCTTATTAGCTAAAGTAGGAGGGATATCTAAAACTAAAATATAAGTGCTTCTTAGATGATGTGTATAGTGAACGACTCATATGAGAATTCTATATAAAGAGATCATATATGTCTATGAAAAAGCTTACGTAATGATTGTGTAAGCGATCCCTAAACTGAAGATCAATAAGTTATTTTATATAGGGTGTGTTATGTTTTGATTCTACTACATGTTATCCTAATCAAGGGTAACAAAAGAGCAGTTATTGAGTATAACGTGAACTATATGAAGATATTTAAGTAATTAAAAGATAATTCATCATTATAGGTGTATTAGAAAAAATATTCTATTTGTTCTCAAATAGTATTGATTGTAAATTCCTGTGCAAAACAGAATGAAATTTAAAAGATATTTAAATATTATTTAAATAATCAATGGTTATGGTGTTAAGAATAAATATGATTTTGACAGAGTAGATACACTTCATGCTATAATATCTAAATTAGAACATTGTTGATAAATAAATAATAATTATATTAAAAAACTAGTCATTAAAAGGTTAATTCAAACTACTTATGACTTTTCTAATATTTGAGGGATCATGATAGGTTGTTAGACATTGTACTTGACCTTCAAATATAAATCAATTAATTATTTAATTGATAAAAAAATAATTTATTTAATCCTATTTTATTTAGAATTGTGATTTATATTTGGGTCAACTTATTAGGGAACCTAATGAGTTATACACATAAAAACCATTGGTCAGAAATTAAAATTAGATGATTAATCAAGTGTCACTTGATTGTAAATAAGTTTTAGAATTTGAGAACTAAAGTGTAATTTATATATGGAATTATAATTCTAGACCTAGAAAAATCAAATAGGGACTTAATTAAATAAATTTTTAAAAAATTATCCTGAAATAATATATGTGATATTATTCAGGGAAAAATCAATATTTTGTCAATTATAGAATTTTAAAGTTTCTCTATAAATAGAATGTTATGCCTTTTATTTTCTGCATTCTTGAACAAAGAGAAACTATATAAGTTACAAAACACGTAAAAAAACATAAAAGAAAAGAACTAGCACTCAAAAGCATAACAATCACCCTCTTCTAAAACGGTTTAAGAGATTTCTCATTGAGGATTTATATAGATTATTGTTAGAGATCGGACACTTAGATTACTTGTGGTTCGAGACAATCCAATCCTAAAACAATTATTTCAAGCCAAAAATAATATATAATTTTCAAGTAATCTTTGTATAAACCTTAAATAACTTTAAATTCACAATTTCCGCTACATAAATATATTTGGGAAATCCAACAACAAGAAGATTAGCAGGTGTCAATTTTTGTTTTAAAAGCTATCCAACAAAAGGAGTGAGCCTAGATTGATTAAGACAACAAACGCAATAATGTTGCATGGCTTTGCTTGAATGATAAGGGGGAAGCAAGGCAACACGAGAACTTCACATGGGTAGTTTCATGTGCTATTCTAGAGAATAATGGCTAAGAAGTGGCTATCATTTGAAGTTACAAAGGCCATGAACATTGTGAAGTATAAATGAATAATTCAGTTTCTGGCAGATATCCATAGCAATCACAACCAGAATCACAACATCAATGAAGGCAGAAAAATTATATAGGATCTTCGAAAATGCTCCCCAAGAAAGCTATAAAATATGTTCACGTTATCATTGTGCTGCCTATACATTTGTGGTTGAAATTTCAATATTTATGGATGTTACACAAGCAGTAGTTTCTGTATTTGGATAATAGAGATAATGATAATAAAAAGATAATAGAGATAATGATAATAAAAACAGAAAGAAGATATATATATTTTTTCTTTTTGTTTTGAAATTATATAAATTTATTTTAAAATTATTTAAGTGACGAATTTATTTTATATCATGCCTCAATCTGTTTTTATAACTAAAAATGTTTCATTCATTTTATATTTATTATTTCTATTCAAAAACACAAACCAAACATAATCAATATTATAATAAGGCTGTGGAGTTGGTTTTTGAATACATATATACATATATATTAAATTTACCAGGCTTGCCACAGTATATAAATTATTTATCCAAATATTAAGTTTATGAAAATCTAACTGCCTATGTATATTTGTATTATAATAATGATAAAAAAAACAAATATTTTAACCATTTTTTTTCATTAAAAGGTTAAAAAAACAAAAAACATAGCAATAGATGTCAACAACGAAAACGATGCAATAGTACTAATGCGTTTCTTATTCAAAATCTCTCCTCTTAAATCTCTCATTTCTAGATTCCATCCTAAAGTTTTGAAAGCAATATAAAAATTGCTTTCAGTAAATTGTGTTAGATTAATTACTTCTAGAGGAAAATTATTCATGATCAAATTGCAATTATAATACTAATTCATGGCCTATGGTAGGCACGTGAAGCTGTCGGAGGATTAGTAGTCTATTATAGTTGTAATCTCTTAATATAATCTAGTTAAAAGCCTCCTAATCTTGATCTTATATGGTCGGCTGTGCATGATATATTTATTATCCATTTAGTTTGAGGTCACAATCCCAAGATATTTCACCAGGTTACAGCCACAAATCATGCATTATTGTAAGGAAAACTATGTCTTCTTCTGTTGGCAGGGCGTGGATTTTTTAATTTAAACCCTAATAGAATGCATGTGGAGCTAGAGGAGGCGATCCACCTGAAGCCTGAAACCATTCAATTTTCTATTACCAATTAATGAAAGAATTAAGAGGAAAGCAATGAACAATATGAATGGCAGCTTGCTAGGTCTTCAAAACGAGGGAGCAACAAAACTTGTGGTTCTTGCCAAAGAAACAATGAATGCATTCCACCATCACCCCCAGAGTCAATGGATTCTGTCATGATCTGTTATGTTTCTGTTCATATTGGTTAAAGAATCGAAACAATAAGTGTGTATACGTGCTCGACTTTGGGGTCCAATTATGATTTTAAAAAAAATTAATTTTTTAATTTTAAATTATTTTTTAATGTTTTTAAATCATTTTTAACTATGTTATTAAAAATAATTTTTTAAAAAATATTATTATAATATATTTTAAAAACCAATATCTAAGGTGATTTCAAATATAATATATAAAACGAAGGAGACAATAGTATCCACAGTCCTTCTGGAGCAGGGTCCCACTTTCACCAGGGGGCTAAATTTGCACCATGAGAAGTGTTTCGCATGGATCTTTCCAACACCTGGTGATTCCATTCTGTAGTTGATTGAAAATCTAGAGCTATTTCTTGAAGGAAAACTAAACCATGACATCTTAATTTTAAATAAAACTTTAACATATAATTTATATTATTTTTTAATATTATTTATAAGATTAGCACTGGTGATCAATTGATCAACAACACCCAGATATTATATTAAAAAAAATATCTTAATATAAAAATTTATAATACCATCTAAAAGTACTGTACATCTAAAATTTGACCATAGAATCTGAATTTCAATTCGGAGAGAGATATATGATATGCCTTGTTACTGGAAATTGCAAAACATGAACTTATGACTAAATAGAAACTAATAAGGATCAATCAATATCACATTGAAGTTATGACAACATTTCTATTAAAGGAAAAATACATTCAGGTTATGTTGCAATAACAAGCAGATTAGCTATAGCCTAAGAGATTCTGATTCAGAAGAGAAAGTTCTTCCATTGCATCTTCAACATTTTGTCAGGACTGGATGAAAGATTTTGATCATCAACAATAACATCAAATATAAAAGACTGGATGAGAATTACTAGCCGCAGGCGCAGTTCTGTGCCAGCATTTCGAAGAGAAAGCTGATCTTGTTGGAGATAATCCTCCATCATTGTCACAAAATCTGCTTGAACATTCTTCACTATTATTAGAAGAACTTGAAACAGGGAGGTGGCGGCGTAGAAGACCATGGAACTACTTGATTTTCTTCATCATCTTCGCTGCCATGATCATTACCACCATCACCATTTTCATTATCTTCACCACTATCATCTTCTCTATCATCATCATCTTCTTCTTCTTCTCTATCATCATCATCATCATCATCATCATTGTCGACGTCTTTATCATCTTTGGTGCTTCTTTCTTCTCTACAACTTGAGTTGTTAACGCAGTTGTCACAGACAGAAAGCGTAGGGCCTAACTTGGGTCCGGTTCCGGTCCATGGCGTGAGGGATTGGCAAACATGACAAAGAAGTGTTCTTGAATGTTTAGCGACAAGAAAATTTGCACTATGAACATTAGCATCACAATCCCAACACAGGCTGGCTTGATCTGATTCACAGTACATCTTTGCTAAAGAATCACAGAGCTCACACCTTTTCATTTCTTTCCTCTCTATTTGGAGAACAGGCTAAATTAAGCTGCAATTTTCTGTGCATGCTCTGCTTCTATTTATGTCTTTGTTTAGGCCTAAAAAAACAGAACACATGGTTCAGGACAACTTGCAACAGTATATATTTATAATAAAAAAGCTATCACATTAATACAAAAAATTATAAATTTAAAATATCAATAAGCGTATATAGTTCAGTGATACTCTCTTCCATAAAAGGGATGTGAGTTATGAAGTTAAATAAAATTGGATAACACTCATAAAAAAATGTTGATTAAATTTCAGGATAAACAAGATTCTGTAAGCCAAATCAAATCAACAATGTAAACTTGCTGGGCAAAACCAAGCCTCAACCAACGGATCGTTCACGTTATCGTACTATAGAATATAGAAACATGAGACATTGTGAGGCAAAATTGTGAAAGAAATGAGAAAAAGATTGTGGACAGGGAAAGAAAGGGATCTTGCATGTTGTTTATTGCCTGGGAATTAGGTTAACTATCGGACAAATCAGTGCCCGCTAAGATCTCACCAAATCAAAATGCTAAGGTGGGGATTGAAGTGAAGCACTTGAGTTCAAGCACTAGACCTAACCTCTCTCAGGCCCCTCCTCTTCTCGTGCTCTTGTGCATGCGTCAACTTATAATGCCTATGACAAATTGAATTGCAGATAAGTTTTCTTGCTGATTTATTAACAAATCTTGGTTTTAATATCGACAAGAAATGATATTTATTGTTTTTTCCAATCCTCACATGTAATGATGCAGCTCCAATTCCTCTAAACTAATATTATATACTTTGATCAGGTGGTGTGGTCTCACTAATAGGAAGTATAATAAGCTATGAGCTGCATCGTCAATGGAAACGAAATTCCTGACATGTATTTCACTAACGATTTTATTTTATCAGTAATTAAAATACTAATAAAAATCAAATATAAATATGCAATATTTCATCGGTGTTTAATAATTTTCTAGTGGTGTAAGTACAAGTTCAAAATCATTTTAATACACATTTATTGTAGGATTAATTGGGATGATATATAATTATGATTTGAATTGGTTAGATACTAATTTTTTATGAAGGATCCCTTATTTTTACGAGCTCTAAAATGTCACCTATCAATTATAAGTGTGATAAGGACTTTGATCTTATTTTCATGAGCTTTGTTCTGATGAAAAAATTTAGGTGAGAATATGGTAGTGGTTGTGATTTAAAATGTTTTTTAAAATATATTAAAATAATATATTTTTAATTTTTTTAAAATTATTTTTAATATTAACATATTAAAATGATATAAAAAATAATTTTTAATAAATTTTTAATTTTTTAATTTTTTTTTAAAATATAATTTCAACCTCAAACCAAAGCTCTTAATTTCTTCTAATCATTTTGTCTCACCATTTTATTATAATGGAATACCATATGTAATGAGATCTTCCATTCCTCATCTTAGCCATGCTTGCCACTCCCTAGAATAACAGATGTCTAAGTTCTACTGAATGATAAACTCTGTGGCTTTCCTACAATCTGAAGACCTCAAGTACTTGGAATTGATTTTGTGGCTGATCTCGACTCCAGATGGCACAACAAAACGACTAGCATTAGATGCAATTCCTAGCATGTGGCAAAGACCTACTATAGCCTGTCTAATCGTGTGGAAATTGCTGCGCACTAGCCTGGGTGTCGAAAGGAAACTGGGCCTGGCGATTTTCTTCCTGTAGCTGGCGATGTAATAAATTGGGATCAGATTGGGACCTCAAGAAATTTAGACGAGTAGTTGTTGTTTTTTTTTTTTGTTGCTTTATAAGACCTATTCTATTGCAGATATTCATATACTGTGACGGTGTTGTCATGATATATAATAGTTGCTGGTTAGATATCTCTCGCAATAGTGAAGGTGTTAAATGAAAATAAAATAAAATAAAATAAAATTGGAGAAACAAAATAGCCAAATCCATTATGTGCTAGTAGAGTAGGGTGTTAAAAGTTCCAGCATATGTCTCCATCCAATAGTAAGCTAATGTAGAAAATTAACTGTAGCCGTCATACATATACATTTTATTTTTCACTGTTATAGAATAATTACCATTTTGACTTTTAAAAAAACAATCAAATGCTTTTGTCTTGGAGGTATTTTGGTATTTTTACATGACTAATTAATTATTAAAAAATTAATTAGGATATAAGTATCTTTTTCAAAATGAAGTTTACCCTTTAAATAAAAATAAAAAACTAAATCACACATCCATGGGTTTTTTTTGTATTTTTACTTTGGTTTTTTTTTATTATCAGGTTTATTGAGGGCATTTTGATCATTTAAGAATGATGAATTATTATTTAAATGGAAAATTTTGCTGGCGTGTGGGTGGTACCAACATATTATTTTTTTTATTCATTTTCGTCCTTTTGTAGAAATTATTTTTCTTTTTAATTTCACCCTTCAACCAAAAATTTATAGTTGTTTTCTAATTTAATTTTTATTTTTATTTTTTTATTATTGTTTTTCTGGATTTCATTCTTTAACATTTTATTTATTGGAGATTAGACTTCATGATTTTTTTCATATACAATGGTTCTAATCTAATAACCCGGGTCTTAGATTTGAAAAGCTAAGGGGAGTTGACATCTATTTTTAGCTTATTTTCTTTTTCAATTTAATCGTTTGATATTAGTTTTTTATTAAAAAAATAATTTTGTGGTTTTCTTTAATTTATTTTCTATTGGATCTCAATCTCATGATCTGAGACGAGATTTTAACGAGTTAATCGAGGCTAACTCGTCATTTATTATAAAGGGTACATGTCTATCATGCTAATTTAGGTTGACTGACACTGATTTTTTTATTTATGTTTTATTTAATTTCTTCTTTCCATATTTAATTGGCTAAAAATTAAACAATATTGTTTTTTTACTTTTGCAAAAAGTTTTTTTTCTTGTAAAGTTATCGTGATAGCTTTTTTTTTTTTGTTCATTTGCTATTGTTACATTTTTTTTCATATGATTTAAATAAAATTAGCTGATTTAACTAGTCGAGGCTATAACTCGAGTCGTGGAGTTTTCTTTCTTTTTTAAAATGAGCTTACAACACCTATACGTTGGTTTTTACATAAAAAGATAATGCTGACCCATATCTAGTTATTGTTAAACATGTTCTAACTTGGCTTATCATGTAGATCGTTTACTATAATACATGTATAGTTTGATATATATATATATATATATATATATATATATATATATATATATATATAATCAAGAAGTTATAAAGTAGTTAGTGCATAATTTTAGAAAATAAAGGTATCAAGGTCAAGCTTCAAAAGCTACAATTTTGTTTTTTTTAAGACTTCAATACTTGTCCCATCAGCTAGGTTTGATTGAAGTTGATAGGATTTGACCAGTTTCCTCTATGCTGTCGTTTATCTAGTTAGAGACATCCATCTTGACGAATTACGTGGCATTAATAATATTGGATTTTCAATCGACCCGCTTGTCCTTCTTAAATTTAGTAACATTAATTACTTGTATTGAATTTTCAAAACGAAAAATAAGAGAGAGAAATATAAAAAAAGACAGAAAGGACGCAATTGCGTGGACAAGCTATGACAAGAACAATGAAGATCACTGTTGCACCCATATTTCTATTATAACAACCAGAATAATGCATAATACTAACAGATTATTTCATCATTATTTAAACACTGATTTTGTTATAAATTTTTTTTTTGATGAAATCATCAACAGTAAATGCAGTGGTGGAGTCAATTTTTTAAATTAGGAGTCAAATTTTTATATGGACATGCATTAAAAATCAATTCAAATATATATAGAAAATCATAGTGTGAAGGTTGACAGGATTTTTTTTGTAGATCAGCTCTTCAGATTGCATCCCTATCATTTATATGATACTCATAAATTTGTCTTTTTAAGCTAGAGTCAACAAGGAGAGTGTCGGGGTTGATTTTAATATAACTTTTTTTTGAACTTAATTGAGTTATATGACTTGAAACTTTGATTGACTCTTCATCCTCAATAGATTTACGTTTGAAATATTTGTCTGGTGACATGTTAATTTAATATGAACCTGCTGGATTTTTTTATGATTAGTGTCTATATAATAATTAACATAACTACACAATAATTCACTGTTAAACAAAAGTCAGTTGAGTTACACAATAATTCTAAATCTTTCATATAAAATTAATAGCAAAATACACGTTAATTCATCAAAATCAAAATCTATTTCAATTCATATCTATATGCATATAATAAGTATGTTGATTAAATTATATTTAATCATTTCTAGACATTTAATTAAGGAACAATGCCTAGTGTATGTGTAAGAGGAACAATGCTTAAAAAATATGTTTTCTACTTGATATTTTACTTACAAATAAATCATGTGAAAATATTAAATTTCAATAAACTACTCTGTCAATGCAAGAAATATCAAGAATAATGGTTTTGTATGAATATTAATTTATTTCTTTATAATAAGAAAAGAAACATTTAAATATTTATTTTAAATATATTTATAATAAAACCCATAAATTATCATAAACCCTAATATTTTTAATAATTAATTATAAAAGAATAAAACTAAAATTAGATAATAAAATAAATAGAAAAGATAAAGAAAATTTACTTAAAGTATAAAGCAAAAGGCAAAAAAATTAATTGATGACAAATTTGCATTCAGGAGACAAGGAAAGGCAAGAACGGCAGCCGGAAAAAAAACCCTCTTTGTTTTGTTAGACATGAGAAACAAAAGGGAAAAGGGGAACAGTTGGGGAGCTGTAATTATATATATATATATATATATATATATATATATATATATATATATATATATATATATATATATATATAAAAGTCAAGTTAGTCAACAATAATAAAAGTTAAAAACTTTCCTTACCTGTAGGTTGTAGCAATAATTCACTCTCACTAATATATTAATATTTTTTAAAAAAATTAAGGGGGCAATTGCCCCCTTTTGACCCACTGTGGCCACTGAATAAATGGTTGTTGAAAAGCTTATCATTGATAATTTCTATTTAATGAATCATATCATTAGTAATATAATCAGATTTATAGATAAAAAAGCGCACAAAAAAATTTATCAGTATCGTTTCATCGATAATTTTATATATGATTAAATTCATATTACCGATAAAATTAACATGTTAGTGAATCACATATTATCAATGGAAATTTCTGTAATTTTTTTCCGATTCTCTGAAAATTTTCAATGAGCTTAGTCCGTCACTAATTCTATTTGTATTTGTTAGTAGCAAAGCTCTTTAATTTTTTTCTACTCTCTGGAACTTTCCAAGAGAAATAGTTCATTAGTCATAATCACCAATAGAATAAATCGGTGGTAATTCCTTCTGTAATTGAATTCATATTACCAATTTAATTAACTCATTAGTGAATCAAATATTGCCGGTGGCAATTCTTGGAATCTTTTTTCAATTCTCTAAAACTTTTTGAGGGACCTAGTCCATTGGTCATCTCGTTGGTGATTTCGTTCGTATTTTTTTAATTTTTTTTAAAAAATTATAATAAACAAAACAAAAAATTTCAAGAAATAAAACTAAAATAAAAAACCAAAATGTTATTATTAATTTAAAAAATATTATTAAATACAATTTATATCTAAAGGACATAAGTTGAATGAGGCGGAGGCTGAGGCGGAGGCGGATCTTCGCCAAGACGAAATAGGTGATGAGGTAGATCATATGGACCACCGAGACTTGACAACAACTACTTGTACAATCACCTAAGTTCAATTGTCTTGGATCTAAGTCAGGTCATCTTAGCACTAAGCTAGGTCATCTAAGCTTCAACTTGTTCTCGTACAATCACTTGGACGACTGAGCATTGAGAGCTCGAACGCGATTGCGAGGAACCAACAATTGATGCACTATGACCAACGATAGAATCTAACCATAGTGTTTGAGATACCATAAAGTCGATTTCTATCAATTCCACCATACAATCCAACCTCAAACCATAAATTTAGATCAAGTTCTAGATGGGTTGAAAGATCGTCATTGTATCTCTCCTACAATCGGGTGTTATATGTTTTCTGAAAAAAAACAAGTTAGCTTAAAAAAATAATAACTTAAAAAAAATATTGAAATCCAACTTACCATGAACTTCTAATTAAGCTTGGTTATCCACGAGTTGCTGCTCATTTTTTCAATAGTTCTCATTCCGCATGTTAGTTTCAATAAAAAGCTCCATCGATCTTAGATCGTGTCCAAGAATCATAGCCTATAAAAGAAAACTGTTCTTAGTTAAATATTTTCATATAAAACAATATTTTTTAAAAAAATATATGTAATGAAAAATAATCTTAAGTTTCGCTTCACATGTGATACAAATGAAATAGATGCGCCTGTGTACGTGATAATTGAACCATGAATCTCTCTATTTTAGTTCTCCGCACCAGACTAGAATCACCACATGAAACGCTCAAATGTTATGTGTTGGATATAAACTTCCTATATAAACTTCCTATATCACCTCGGAGATATGCAGAGGTCTGAATCCCTCCACGCAACAATGTCTTCCTAGCCTAGAAGCCCTTTTCCCTCCGAGATATAAGCCAACTCTTGTGTCGTCAATGTATTATTGTTCTTCATCTTTTCCCTTTCTCTAAAGATACCTAGTGTCCATCGTTACCACCTCTTAGGCACAAATTCTTCTGCACTAATGAATGTGAATTGCAATTGTGATACGTTCATAGAGCACATGCACGTGCACGGCATGCATTTGATTTTTAGATGCACCTATAAGCTGATTCACTTGACGTTAACACATTCAGCTGATTATCTAGCATGAACAAGCAGCCTAGTCTATACGATCCTGCTTCAGAAGAGAAAGAATGAGTTCTTTCGTTACAATCTTCACTTTTTAGCTTCAAGTCTGACAGGCCTACAAGAAAGCTTTTGGTCATCAAAATTAACATCAATCTATTTGAGCAGTGGACTCACATCAATCTTCTTTCATATAATTAAGACTTACAGTCAGTAGACTCAGGAACAGTTCCACGCTTGCGTTTAGAAGAAAACACAGTTCTCGATTGAGATATTCCACCATCAGTATCAGACAATCTACTTGGACTTTCTTCAGTATTACTAGATGAAGTCGCAACTGGCGGCCGCGTAGAAGACCATGGAACTACTTTTTCTTCCGTTTCTTCATCGTCTGCATCATAAACACCATTGTCTTTTTCGTTATCATATTCTTCTTCATCAACATCAATATTATCGCCGACTTGATCACCTTCACTGCCTCTTTCTTCTTTACAACTCAAGTTGCTTATGCAGCTGTTGCAACCAGAAACGGTAGGAACTAGCTTGGGTCCAGTACCAGTCTAGGGCGTGAGAGATTGACAAACATGGCAAAGAAGCGTTCTTGAATGTTTTGCAGCAAGAAGATTTGCACTATGATCATATGTATCACATTGCCAACCAAGGTTGGCTTCATTTGATTCACAGTATAGTTTTGCTAAAGAATCACAGAGCTCACACCTCTTCATTAATTTCTTTCTTCTGTCTTAGGAGTTGGACGACGTTAAGAAAGATATATATTTTGTTCGTTCTGCATTTATTTATGTTTCTGTTCAGTCCATTCTCGGCCTAAAAAAACATAACACATGGTGTCGCACAGCTTGCAACAGTTCATATTTAAACCTGCTTTGCTTTTATTTCTTAAAATGAAAATGAAAAAAAAAAAACAAACAAACAAAGTGGTGTAGGAGGATTGAAACAGTCGTGTATGAATCTGTTATAATTAGATGATGTGAAAAGTCTAGAACAAATGGAGAACTCTGGAGGTTTAGTCGCGTCAATGAACTTGTCAGATAATAAAAACAAGCAAAACTTTTGATCTAATTATTATTAGATCATGTTTAAAATTCGCCGGATAATTCTACGTGCTCTATTTTATATAAGATCGGTCGGCTATAACTAGTGTTAATTGAGAAAGCTTTCAGCTAATACCTAAAAGATATATAATTTTTTTCCCTTAAATTTTAGCTTTTTCCAATTTAAATTTGTATTTTGGCTTTTAATTTTCATATCTGTCTAGTATTTTTTTTCCCTTTCCGATTGAGGTCAGAGATAGACCTATATATTCAAGCATTTGCAAAACCTTTTTACGAGGACAAAGCTCCAGCAAATAAAAAAAAAAAAATTAAATTTGATCCTATACATGGTATCTATCATTTCATGGAATTGAGTATTCAGTTTTATCGGGGGAGAATTAGGTTAACCGTAGGACAAGTCAATGCCCACCAAAAGCTTACCAAATCAAAAAGCTAACGTGGGGATTGAAGTCAGGCACATGGCATCAGGAATTGAAATTAACCCTCCAGGTCCTATCATATACCTAAGTTCTTGTCAAGGATTCCTAACTTTTATGTAGAGCCTTTCACATAATTAATATCATTCTAAAGTGCCATCCTTTCACATGATAATATGATTTCATCACATGCTCTCACAGTTTTGCTTTACAGGAATACTCATGTGGTGGAACATGATTCACAGATGACAAACGTGAATCCATGAATTAGGTTTTTATCGTGTTCACTATTTTTTTATTTTCAAATATTTATTATTATTCTATATAAAACAAAAAATGCTAACATTTTTATTTAGTGTATATTAGTTATGGACCTGCGCTAAGTTGCAAGCTAAATATGTTTTTTTTACGTAAAAATAATATTTAAATATCACAAATATATTTTAGAAAAAAAAAGTTCCCTACTTGAATTGGTCAAATAAGTTGTTTTATTCTAATTAGACGGTAAAATATAGACAATGACATTAGATGAACTAAATAAAAAAAAGTAATCACATTAACCTAAGAAAAAAAATTCTAAAATAAGATAAATGATGTAACTCAATTCACACTAATTATATATAAAATAAAAAAATTAAATAAAAAAAATCTAAAAAATTAGTTTTGATTCACTTAGTTAACATGACAAACATGTAACCTTAGTAATTAAAGTTAAGTCAACCCGAATCATTCCATCAAACTTATAGCTTAAGTCATGAAATTAAATAACTTAATAAAAAAAATATAAAGTTCATTATTTTTTATAAAATAAAGATGGAAAAAATTTATCTATAGTTCAAAGTGGGTTCCATAGCTTCAATTGTTTTTGCCAATTTTGGCGAATATTCGTCCGTTTTGGTTCAAATTTTTATAGCTATCATTTAACAGATTTTCTATTATGGTGGCTAGTATGATTGTAGTTTGAAAAAAGTATTTTTATAAATTACAGTGATGAACTCTGTGGCCTTCCTAGTATCTTAATAAGATCTTCAAGTACTTGGAAGGGACTCTGAGTAGGAGCTGGATTCGAAGAAAACGAAAAGCATCAGACGTAGTTCCTAGCATGTGGCAAAGATTAGTCAAGACGGTCTTGTCATGGAGACCTCAAGTACCATGGGCCCTTTTTTTCTTTCATCTAGCATTGTGACACTAACTTTTGTCCTGTTATGAGCTTATGCATTTTGTGGTTCATCTTGCTCTATGATTCTTGATAGGAATAGCATTTAAGTATCTAAAATAAAAATTAAATTATTTTTTATGTAACTTAACACTATAATTGAAATATTCTAAAAAAAAATATTAATTAATTTTTTTTATAAATAATTTTTATTTTTTAAAACAAAACATTTAAACTATTCTTAAAGTATTTTAAACAGAAATCATAATTAATTTTTTTATAAATTTTTTTGATTTTTTATATAAAAAATTTAAACTACCCTTAAAATATCTTAAACAAAAATGTTAATTAAGTTTTTTAATATTTTTTATTTATTTGAAAAAAGATTTAAACTACCCTTGATGTTTCGTAAATCATTTTTTTATAAATGTTTTTTTTTAAATTAAATTATCCTTAAAGTATTCTAAACTGAAATCCTAATTAAAATTTTTTTATCAATTGTTTTTATTTTTTTATTAAAAAACAAACATTTAAACTATCATTGAAGTAACCTAAATAGAAATCTTAATTTATTTTTTTAATTCTTTTATTTTTTATTTTTTATATGCTCTTAGGTCTGACGACCATGCCAAACTCGTGAGACTTGGGTTAGGTGGTCATTCTTTGACCCAACATGTACTAGCAACTTTTGAAATAAAAAAGAAATTTGAAAAGACAGTGCCCCCTAATGGTTCTCTGAACATCTACAATGTGATTCACAGTACAAACACTTTATGTATATGGTACCAACACAATGTACAACATGGATAAGTAGTTGCTTATGGTAGTTCAAGGTTGCGGATCTGGTTTAGTTTTTTTTTGGTCTTCATAGCTGGTGCGAGTAATAGAGAGGAAAGAGAAGGAGATGATAAGACAAAGTAAAAAAAAAAGAAGAAGCTATTTTCAAAAAGAGAGTGGCAGTGTTGATTGGTGTGCTAGAGTTGAGAAAAAAAATTTAATTTGGAAGAATTTATACTTTTCATAAACTCTAAATTCGGATGTAAAATCATGGCTTTGCATTATTTTAATTGAGTTTACTAATTTTGTTAAGGATGATTTTATTGTTTTCAAGTTATGATTTTATTCCAAGTTTACATGTTAGATGCATATTTACATGTAAAAACATATAATCTTATAAGTCGAATCACGATTTTGATAGCAATATCATATTTTATTCTTCAGTTCATGATGATGGCCTTGAACTTATTTGTTTGATATGCCAGACTCAAGGTCATGCCTTGACCTAATATGAATCAGAAGTTTTTGGAATAAAAAATTGAAAAGATAGCGCTTTTTATAGTCCTCTGAATATTTACAGTGTGATTTACAGTGTAAATACTCTATTTACATAGTATCAACACAATATTTCTCCCACACGTTGTAAAGTATATTATAATATGTTACAAGACAAATTGAAATTAAGCTTCATTACTGATTTATTAGCTTAATTATTTTGGTTTTATACCGTGATAGCTAGATGATATTAAAGGTTTTTCCAATCCTTATCTAACGATGTGGCTCTGACTCTTGCAAAAAAAAAAAAAAAATTACCTGCATGAGTAAGGTGATCTCACTATTTTAGCTTGCAAATTCAAACATGTGAAGTTAGATTTGAAAAATAAAAAATCAATTTCATTTACTTAGAATAATTGAAGCTGTAGGGACCACATTTTAAATTAAAAACAGAGTTTAGAAACAGAATTCAATTAAATATTATGAATTGGTTAACGTGTGTATTACACGCACCAGCGAGTGAGATAGATTCTTACTCTTGGATGGTGCATGTAGCGGCCACCTAACTCTAATGATGTCATTCCTTGACGTCGGCTAAATCTTCTTGACATCCTTTTTCATATAAAAGCATGGTGCACTCTTGTTAGAGGTTCGCTCCTAACAACCCTTTCTTCCTTTCTTGATTAAGAACAATTTAAGCGTTAAGGATTGCATTTGAAATTGAAATAAGGGTTCATGTACTGAATTGAATCATACATGATCCATAATATTCTCCCAAAGTAATTAATAAAGTTGTTGTCTTAATAAAATGTAATGTTCTTTAGTGCGCAATTCAATAAATGACTTGTTGAAAAAAAAAAAAGAAAAATTGTAGAAGCATCATTCATCTTTTTGTAAGGGATAAAATGCTTTGTCTTTTAAAATCTATTAACTATAACAAATACAAAAAAAATATTAATAGATAAAACTTTTCATATATTTTTAAGAATGGACAAAAGCATATATAAACCCATATTTTATGCTTTACTTTTAATAGTTTAATAAATAATTTTTTTTTAAAAAAAACTTACCAATATCCCCATATCAAGTGAGGCGAATAATACTTTTTATAATAGCATTAGTAGTTTCCTTTCCCTGAAAATGACTAGTTAAGTTTTTTTTTTTTATGCAAATGTTAAATCTATTTCTCTCACAAAAAAAATGAAGAATGAAAAGCTAATTACATCTCATTAATAACCCATTATGAATATCAAAGTCACTAACAAGAAAGTTCTAACCTCTCCCATAACTCACTCAAATCCTTATCATGTTTATACAATTTTTTTAATCAATTAAATTCAATGATCTCTCCCCTTAAAATAACTAGTAGGGCTACCTTCCTACTAAAAAGCATCAACTATTATATTCTAGACTTCAGTCTTATACACAATTTTATTAATCTTATATAAATTATCCTTACTTAGATATCTAGCATCTACATTATATTGTCAATGCCTATAAGATATAAGTTAAGTGTATTTATTTTTACTACATTATAATATATCATCCCTATAATTTTTTATGAAAAAAGACATGCACTCTGTGTTATCCTTGAAACACCTAATCTTGTATGGTTAAGGATATGGTTCTAATAAAAATTTTAATTTATTAATATTATTTTTTCTTATAATATTTTTGTAACTATCGCTATCAATTTCAATTTATAATGAAATAACTTGTTTTGTTATGAATCATAAAAAAATCTTTAGCATTAACATCTTCTTATCCATGTTGATCCGACCTTCATAATTATAATTATAATATTATTCTTCATCATCTCCGTTAGGCTTGCACAACTCGATTTAACCTTTGATTGTTCTTGCTCATACTATAGAAGAAAAGTATGATATATTCTAAAAAATCATTAATATATTAAACTCTCTTGAAAAATAATATGCGAACTATTTACATATCAGTTTAGATTAACATAACCTATATAGAAAAAAACACTGAAAGTATGAAAAATAAGTAAAATCCAAAAATAACATTAAAATAATAATGAAAAAATCAGAAACATTTTATAGGTCTAATTTTAGAGCTTCTCGACCTTTGGCTCTAGTAGGCTAACTCCATCGGAAAAAAGTTCTATAGAACCTCCTTGTTAAATCTCAACTATATCTAAAGTTATGGTTATTTTTGTTAAAATAGCATTTGACGCGTAGAGACTTCTTGACGATCTTTGCCTTGCCTTGTTTAGCCAATCCATAAACACATCTGCAAAATATTCCACGTCAAATTTAAATACACACACATATGAAGGATGACATTCTTCACTAATATCATTAGAAGAAGTCAAACTGGCAGGGGCGGCATAAAGAAAACCATGGAACTACTTGATTTTCTTCATCGTCTTCATCGCCGTCTTAACCGCCATCATCGTTTTCATCATGTTCGCAATTATCTCATCATCATTATTGGCGATTTGATCATTCTCACTGCCTTTTCCATCAGTACAACTCGAGTTGTTTATGCAGCTGTTGCAAACCGAAAGAGTAGCACCTAACATGGGTCCGGTGCCAATCCAGGGCGTGTGAGATTGACAAACATGGCAAAGAAGCGTTCTTGAATGTTTTGCAGCAAGAAAATTTGCACTGTGAACATATGCATCACAGGCTGAACACAGGATAGCTTGATCCGATTCACAGTGCATTTGTGCTAAAGAATCACAGAGCTCACATTTTTTCATTTCTTTCCTCTCTGTTTGGAGTTGGGAGTAGATTAAGATAGATATTTTCTACGTGCACGTTCTGCTTTTATACAAGTTTCTGTTTATTTAGCCCTTTCTCTGCCTAAAAAACAGAACACATGGTGCACAGCAACTTGCAGCTGTTCATATTTAAAACCTGCTTCTGATTTTTTTTAAAATTAGAAAAAAATTAAATTAAATTTTCTTTTAAAAATTGGGGAATTTCCACATATTATTGTTTTTAGACAGATTTGATGTATTATGTTTGTATGCTGATTTTGATGGATAGAATGAAAACGTACTGAGACAAATTGTTAGGCATCTGTAATGATATTTTTGGATTTTGAAATTGAGTCACGTCGTAGGGCCATCTTTTTTTCGAACATAATTTAAAATTCAAATGGTTTACTATTAACAACAGATCACTAGGTGTTAGATCAAACCAGGGGCCGGCGGGATTAGAAAAAAAAAATAGAGTAAATAAAAAAATGAAATAATAAAGGAATATAATATATAATTAATTTTCTTGTATTTATTTACATTGTGAAAAACTAGTTAATAAAATTTACTTCTGATAAAAAAAGTATAAATTTTAGATGGAGAAAAGTGTCCGGTTTAAAAGATTGGAAAGTATTTTCTATGAAGGCCCTTAAAAGTGGCACAATACTTCATTATATAAATATATATATACAATAATATATTTATAAAATACTTTCAAATATAATATTATTAGGAAATAATAAATTATTAATATATTTATATGGGAAATAATACATTGGGATATGTTAATATCCAATATAGAAGTATAATAATTTGGTATATTAGTGCATATACTTTAATTTAGATAATTTAATTTGCTAAAAAATACATTTGAATACAGAACAAGTTATATTATAATAATAATTATAAATTTTAAATCATATAAATTGTATTATAAAAATAGGATACCATAGAAAAAAAATTATTTTTAATGTTCTCCAAACACCAAAAAAAAGTTATATATCTATAATATTATATTTAAAATATTTATATTATGTATATAGTTATATTTTATAAACTAAACTATATATATAAATATATGATATAATAAAATTCCCAACCAGGGAATGCGTTTTCCGTTTGCATTTCTTTTGACACAAAAGGTTGGCCAGCTAAGTCTCCTGTGCCGTCCAAGTAGTATTGCTCCTCAACTTTTCCCTTCGTCCATCGTTGCCACCTCTCAGGCACAATCCTTTTGCATTAACGAATGTGAATTGCGAATGATTCAAGCTAGTAGTTCAGCAGTAATGGTTCAGTGGTAAAAAAATCAATTAGAGGAAGAGAATATATTCAAATCCTATTAAATGCATTTCCAACTTATATGTAAGTATTGGATTATTGAAGATCTCGAGTTGAGAAACCCTTTCCCGTGATATAGTTTTTGAAAATCATCATTCACCAAAGTTATATGTATGGCATGCATTTCATTGTTCGAGGTTGAATCATTTTAGCCCATGTTTTTTTTTGGGTTTTAAAAGTATTTTTAAAAAAGTTAAATTTTTTATTTATTTATTTTAAATTAATATTTTTTTGTTATTTTCAGATCATTTTAACTGTTGATGTCAAAAATAATTTTTAAAAAATAAATAATTTTATTTTAATACATTTTAAAATAAAAAATATTTTAAAAAATAATTATTATTATACTTTTAAATATCCCTAAAAATTAACCTGTGCATTTTAAATCTGCCTTTTAATCCAATTCAGACCTGTACAGGCCCATCAAGTATTTTTACATAGAAATAAAACTCTTGTAAGTTGGCTAGAATTCTTGTACTTTTGCATAGAAAACCCATCCTATTAATTAGTTCCTTGAACTTGTAAGCTGGCCTAATATACTTCGGCCCAGCAATTCTTTGGACTTATAAGTTGGCTTAAAAGGACTCCACAATTTAGCTAGCTAGATTCCATTCTCTGTGATTCTTTTGTTTTTTACTTCTGAAATATTGTAGGAAATGAACTATTAGGTTATGTGTTTATATATATATATATATATATATATATATATATATGCACTTAAAATCAATGGAGTCTTTACTCTATGGCAATTTAGAATCCAAAATGATGACCTGATCAAACAGGAGCCCAAGCCAGATTGTAGTAGATGGAGTATATACTGAAAATGGAAGAGAGAAATAAAATGGGTGGATTGCAAAACGTTAAATGGAAGCTACAAGATATTTAGAAAGAAAGAAGAAGAAAAATGATAAGAAAAAGGCCCCAGCTACACCTCACTAACAATGGCCTCTACCAGCCATTTTCTTGAATTCATCATCAAGCCAGGACTCAACCTAAACATAAGGGTACAAAACTCCATCTCATTCAAAGCTCCATCTCCATCTAAATCACCTTCTCTCAGCATGCACCTTGCTTCATCATCAGTCATATCTTGGAATCCAAGCAATTTTGAATTCCTCTTCAAGCTCTCAAAGGTGATCAAACCCTTGTCTTCATCCACCAACAACTGAAATCCATTAGACAACTCCTTCATAAACCCTTCAGCTCCCAACTTATCCACCATGGAAGGAAAGAAATCCTCAAACACAATCCCACTTCGCGACGCCATTAATTCGAAGCCAAGATAAGATGGAGAAACTCTACAAGTTGTTACAATGGAAATGGGACTGGGCAAGGGTCCATATTTATAGCTTGTAAAGAGAATATTATAAAGGCTTGGGAGCAAAGGAAAAGAAGTATTCGAGGAAATATCAGTGGGTGCATGTTAATGACAAAGAAAGTACAGATAATAGAGGTTAGATGTGAAGGAAGGTTGTTCTTACCGGCTTTTTTGCAGCGTATGATCCGTGGCCATTTCTGCCGTGAATTGTTCTCCTTCCTCGAAGTTGCATGGGAAGGTGCCCACTTTAATTTTTGGTCGTGGGCATTTTCCTGACCACAAGTTCAACTTGTCTTGCTCAGGATTATTTACAAAAAAAACGCCACGCAATTAACATTATATATGAAACAGTTCTTTTTTGTTTTTTTTTTTTTTTTGTTTTTTGTTTTGTTTTTGTTTTTGTTTTGACCCCCCGGCGCCAATGGTGAAGAGTCGAAGGGGTTTGCTTTTGCTACGAAACAATGGATGGAGACACGCATGCAAGGATGAATATATATATATATATATATATATATATATATATATATATATATATATATTTTCAAATGATAAATATATTAAAAATTAATCATTATTAAATATACTCTTAAATACTCTATATATACACTATTACAAATCTTATTATTAATTAATGTGACAGGTGATGAATGTTATCATGTTAATATCTTACTTATATGTAAATAATTAATTTATTCTTTGTGTTAATAAAGTTTTTCCTTATAGTTTCTTCATTTTTATTTTAGTCTTGCTCCACATATATATTTACGTACACATTCATTTACTTGAAAATTAACTTTTAAAAGAATAGTTAGAGTTTTTTTTTATTATCTTGAAAATTAAATCACAACTTCTTTTTTAACTTTTATATATCTTTAGTTTATCTAGCTAGATGATTGATGTGCTAACAAATATATAAAAAATTTGTAAAATTGAAAATTTAATACGTAATTAAAAACTTATTATTGATGTGGCGTGGCAGGTGAGGACTGATATAATATATATCAATAATTTTACTTGCTATGTAAGTGATTGATAAAAGTCTTCCATATAGTTTTTTTTTTAAGACCTGCTCCACAAACATATATAATTGAAGTTTTCATGGCATCACCTCCTGACGTATTCATTTAGAGGTCTGACCAATCAATGATAAAGGAATTTTTTTAGAGCAAAACAATTCACAACTCGACATTATAAAATAAAAATAATGAGTGTCAATCCCCAGAAAATACAAAGAAAATAATTTAAATTTGTTATTACAAGGGCAAAAACATTAAAAAACAATAACATGACCAATCACTGATTCATTCGACCTTTCACTGTACTGTAGCTGGATGGTTTCCATGTTGGGGATTTTTGGCTGATTGCGGTTTTGAGAATTTAATTTCCCACCCAAACCTTTCATTTTTCTGTCAACATTACATGGAAATAATCAATGGATAGCACATATTTTGACATTTATAGGGTAGTGATCGGTAAGCTTCAGGTATTTTCTATAAATTCCAAGAGAGGAAAGACATGGCCTAGTGAGCCTGACATGCAGTGGACTTGGTAGATTTTTTAGCAGCTTGCAGAAGGAAATGACAAGTAGCAAGAACAAAGCCAAAAAAGGGCGTTCCTTCTCTGAAGTTGGGTTTTCGACGTCTCCATATCTTTAAGCTGCGTAGTGAAGGAGTTGCCAGCAAGGGAGCGACAACAACTCCAAAATGCCCGTTGCTTCGGTGAAGATGGCTTGAGTATCATCTTTACAGCTTATGCAGTGACAGGTACTTCCTAAGAACTACTGGTGGAGGCTGGAAACGAATCTGGGATAGGTTAATCAACCGTACAGGGAAAAAAAAAACAAAAAACAAAAGACAAACAATCCAATTAAACATTGGCGAATTGGTTGTTACTCGCCTAAACTATTGGTTAAAGTTAATTAAGATTTCTTATCTCTTGATTTTCTAATTTTAATCCTTCATGCTTTAAGATTAAGACAATAAAAGCTTGAACTTCCGTGAGTTAAGTTGAGTTGGCAGGTAATGTTACGTTACAAGTTGAAACACACATGGTTATAAAATTCAAACCAAACCAATTTGAAAGATGGACTCGAGACACATTCTGGATTTGAACCAGTTTATATTACAAAATAATTAATTTAGTTTAATTTATTTTAAAAATTAAATTGACCTACAACATGATTAATCCAATCAAGATTTAGTCCCAACAAATGACAAATTTCTTTAAAAAAAAACATTTGATTTACCAGCATAATAAAATGAGCGGGGATAAGGATTAAAAAAAAATAGAATGAGAATAAATCAAAATGAGCATAGATAAAACTTATCAAAACTAGCGGGGATGAAGAAAGATTAAAATCACAAATAAAGAAGAAGAAGAAATAATAGATGAACTAGCGTAAGCGAAAGCAGAGAGGGAGCTATAGAGTCGGCTTCCTAGCTATGTTTTTGTTAGTGATAGTTTTGTTTGGGCTTTTTGTTATAGAGTCCAGCAGGATATAAATGGGTTGAATTATAAGCCCAAGTTCAGCCCATAAGCTTTTAGTTTATAATAATATTTTTTATGTTTCAATACAAGCCGACTCTCTTGATCCGGTCTTGATCCGGTTTAGATTTAATAGCTTTGAAAGCACATGATAAATCAATAGCAAGGAAAAAATACAAGAAAGAAAGAAAAAAAACTCTCTTTTTTAAGCTGACACAGTGATAGTGATAAATTAAAGAACTTATTTTTTTTAAAAAAAATACTTTTCTAGATACTATTTTCCTTACTTTTTTTATGTTTAATGAGTGTAAGGAAAGTTAGTAAAAAACAATTTAATTAAAAAAAATTAAGTTTTCATTCTAGGAAATTTTTTCTATTTTTATCTTTGAAAAACACTTTTCCTTTTTTTTTTTAAAAAAAAAAAACCTCATAATGAAATTGTGGTTGTTGCAAGTATATAGTTAACAAGGTTATATATCTATAATATTATATATATATGATATAATAAAAGAAAATCACTATTATTCTTTTTATATCTTATCTTTTTATTACATGTGGTCAAATATTTATATTTAATATTCTATATATGTTATATAAACTTCAAAAAAAACAATAATAAGTTATTTTACAATTTATTTTATATAATATACCCAAACATTGAAAATTATTTTTTATGATATTATTAAATATGATAAAAAATCACTTAAAAAAATACTTTCCGACTAATAAACATGATTAAAAAAAGAAGAGAGATTTCAAGTTTGTCTTTCAAGAAGGAATCCTTGCATTGGCCATTACTTTCATGCCATATTAACACCTATACTAATCCTCTATGATCCGCTACTATAATCAGAATAAGAGAATGATCTGGAATAGTGTAGACCCAATATCTGGCCTCTCTATGGTATATGAGATTGTGTTAAGATATCTCAGTCCCATAATTTCAACTTTCTCACTCCTAGTAAAAAATCAATTATTATAAATTGATCCCAAATTAAGGAGAACTATGAAAAAATATAGCTAACCTTATGATACTCCTTATTATGGCTTGTTTGTGAAACTTTCTTGTAAAAGCTTAAAGTCAAATTTGTATATATATTTTTTTGTCTTAATACTCCGTATGTGTAAATTGACAATGTGCACAAAGACTAACACTACCCTGTTAGCATGATTATTCTGACTGGTATACCAAGAGTTTATACCGTAATCAAACAAATAGAATTATATCCCAAGGCTCAACTCATGACATCAATCAAATAAGGAGTTATCATATCAATCGTACACATATCTCATATCCATAACTAGATTCAACAAATGATCATCTTTTATCATACCAAAAGATAACACATACACACACATACACTACCAAAAAGCATGATCCATTTCATTTTAACAATTCAAATATTTATACTATTTTTCATGCATATGAAATATTATCCACTCACTTGACTCAAAAGCGAAAAGAACATAAAAGCAGATCTCAAAGGAAATCTTACTAACAACTCGCAGGTAGACCATTAAGATTATCTTAATACAAAAAAAGACATACTAAAAAACAATTAAAAAAAAACATACAATATATATAATGCACTTAACTTAGGGTATAACCCATAACACTATACGTTTATGAACTAAAACGTAATTATAAACTGGAATCGATCCACCTAATCGATCCCAACCTTATCCTAAACTGACCGAACTTAAAAGAATTGATTATACCTTACTGCAAGTCAATCGGTCTACTAGTTCAATTCAACCGGTCGATCGAAACCCAGCATACTAACTGGTTTACTAGTTCAAGCCAACCGGTCGATTGATTGGTCAGGAATCCCAAACCAATCTAACCTAAAATGGTAGATCCAAAATCTCAACCCAAAACCTCAAAACCCCAACATAATCAACCTATAAAAATTCAACCCACCACACTATAATCAATTAATCCATCGTATATAATCAATTCATCAATTAATCTCCTAAAATACAACTTCAAACCTTAAACCTTAACAAAACTAAAAATCAAAACTAAGAACCATAATTATACACATTAAAGCATAAACTTTACCTTAAAAACTTAGTTTCTAAAATCCTCTTCCCTTTCATCTTCTTCTTTCTTCATTCTTCTCCTTCCTTTCTCTCTTTCTGGTTCTTTCTCTCTAATTTTAGATTTCTCTCTTTCTTTTTTCTTTTTGGTTTTCTTCCTTTTATATATATCAAGTTCTTTGTTCAAATACTACAATACCCTTCAAGAGCATTGTTGCCTTTTCCTATTAATTCTTTTTTTCTTTCAAAACATCACATTGGCCAAAGAGGAATGAGTTTTGAAAAGAATTTCAAAATCTTATTCAAAAAATCAATAACTATAATGTTGAGAACTAACATGATTTGATAAAATAGACATACTTTATGCTATAATCTCTAAATCAAAACATTCATGATGAAGTAATAATAATTACATTGAGAACTAGTCACTGAAAGGTTAAGTCAAATCATTTGACTTTCTTAATATTTGAGTGATCATAACAGGTTGCTATACATTGTACTTGATCTTCAAATATAAGTCGATTAATTGTTGAATTAATAATAAATTAAACCATTTAATTTATTTTTAATCTTATTTTATTTAGGATTTGGATCAACTTATTAGGAAACCTAATTAATGGGTCACACATATAAGAACTATTGGTCAAAAATTAAAATGGATGATTAATCATATGTGACTTGATTGTAAATAAATTTTAGAAATTAAGGACTATAGTTTAATTAATAAAAGGGATTGCAATTAGAGACTTAAAAAAAATCAAGTAAGGACTTGATTGAATAAATTTATAAAATTATCCTAAAATAATATATGTAATTTTATTCAGGGGAAAAATTAATATTTTTCTATTTATAGAATTTTTTGGTTTTTCTATAAATAGAGTGCTATGTCTTTTATTTTTGAAGAGAAGGGTAAGAAAAGTACAGTATAAAAACACATAAAATACAAAAAAAGCTAGCAGTACTCTAAGGTATAATAATCTCTCTCTTCTAAAAGAGTTCATGATATTTCTCACTGGTAATTTATATAGATTACCCTTAGAGGCTGAACATCTAGACACCTTGTGGTTGATGACAACTTAGCTTTAAAGCAAATATTTAAAGCTGAAAAAACATATAATATTCAGATAATCATCTTTGTATAACTTTAAATAATTCTAAATCTGTTTAATAATATCCTTAAAATTTTAAAATTTATTTAAATTTATTATTTTGATGGCATATATATATATATATATATATATATATATATATATATATATATATATATTTTTAAAAACCCAACTTTACACTGATAACGGGAAGTCAAGGAAGCTAGCTAACTTAGCTGATGATCCAAGGCAAAGACAGTTTCTTGATGATTAAGAAAACGGTAAAGCATTAAAATTACATATTCTAGTGCTTATTCATACCATTCTCTTTGTTCAGGGCAAATTATATATCATTTACTGCCTTGCCATCCACATGCAATTTGACAAAATGGTACAAGAAATAATACATGTCATGTCACTAAACTGAAAATTCAGAAAAACTAATCAACAAACAAAATAAATAACGAACAACCATTGTCCTACTTGCGTTGACTTTCCTGCAAAGCTAGATAGATTGGAAAATTCTGAAGTGGGGTTGTCGGATCTGAAAAACTGATTGTCCGGTTCCATATGCATAGAGATTCTCCAATTCTTAACCTCTTGAGAATCTTTCTGAACAACAACATAGGGTCATTGGGAGAGACTACAGTCTTGAGTTATACAATAGAAATGCGTTTTCTTTTCAAGTTGCGTCAAATGATTGAATCAAATAAGCTAGCAAACAGGTACTTTTGCTAAGAAGAAAGGATTACATGGGATTGGATAGGTCAGGACTCAGGAACAAACTTATGGGGGAAGGTAGGTAGAAATATGGATATGGGAAGGAACTAAAGAATTTTTATTTTTTTTAATCATATATGCACATACCAAACACTACCTATTAGGGGAAAAAAAGATAGAAAAAATGGCGATGAAATTGGAACAGAAGATAGGTTTATCACCTACCACTGGAAAAGAAGTATCTATATCTGTTACTGCTTTTAGAATTTTTTTGTGAACAAAAGAGCCAGACTTTTCTGATGATTGGTCAAGTTTCATGAAATGAAAGATGACTGCTAAGAGCCAATGCTTTGGTTGAAAGTTGTTCCTGTAGAGGTTGTATTTTGTCTGGTGGAAACTCAGAAGTATCTGATTTAACATTGTCACAGTTTCAGATCTTAAAGGCCGTTAGATTGAGGTCATGATGCAGTTACTTCTCTGCTACATTTAACTCTATGTGATGATCCTGTATTCTGGGATAAAATATTTCTATACTCAACGGGAAAAAAAGTGCGTTTTTTATGTCTTTATCAACTGCATGTCCTTTCACAACACTGAAGAATAATCACTAGATGTTTAATGGAACTTTACAGTTCATGTGTGTTTGTTTGTGTTGCATTTTCTAGTTTTAATGGAACTTTAATACAGAAACTAGAAAGTGTTTATCGAATGACAGATTATCAGAAAGTTACAATTTCCATCAGCTCCTGAATGACTAATGTCCAGCATAGGGAATAATTTCCTGCCAACAGGATTACAGGAAGTTTTTACTACCTGGAAACCTTATGTCTTCCTGACCGTGTCGTCTTGTACAATGTTGAGGATAATGGAATAGGTGGTTATCTGGCTGTTGTTTCTCTTGACTCAAAGGGAAAATTGGCAGATGGGCTAGAAGTTAACAGGAAGAAGACTTTACTGATCATCATATCTCTAAACTAGAAGTAAGAAGATACATCATTTTCATTTTATTTGTTTATTTGTTTATTGACTTTACTGATCATAGACAATTTCCTGACCATGTCCGTTGATGTTACAAGTTTTATAAATTAATCAAGAATCATTCTAATTAAACAATAGTGCCAAAGTCTTGAAACCATGCTAATTTCTGCCATCGAGAACCGACAAAAGTTAAATATAAAGAAGAGCTCCTAGTAGCAATATTTTTCAAGTTAGGGAAATTTAACGATATGAGGAGCACAGTTTATGTCTCCATGGTAGACAATCATGGACAAGTCTTCCAGTCTCATCAAGGAACAAGCAAATTGATAAGAAATGGAACTTGGCAGCTGTAAAATTGAAATAGATCTCTCTTGCTGCTTCTTGTCAGTTTGAAATTTGGGGTTTCTGTACGTAGATATCGTTACATCATCTCAGTTTATCAAAGATCCTGAAGCTATATATAAACCCTCCAACTGTTCCAGCGAAGACAGAAACTTACTTACAAGAGTTCACTCTGTTAGCTTGTCGATTGCAAATTACCTCTTCAATGTGTAATAATCTTGTTAGACATGATAAGGTGAAATGAGTGAGTGGTGTTACTTTAATACTTATTCTTGCAACTGTATTCTTTACAGGTGCCAAGTCATCCTAGTATAAACTATTTTAGACAGTTTTCAAAAAAATAAAAAAAAATTATGTTTTATAACAATGATAATAGATATTTGTAAGAAATAAAAAAAATTAAATTTTTGAAAATATATTTTATTAGAAAATTTTTATTTTTTCTATTCATGTTTTTTATTTTTGACGTAAACATGTATATTTTGTTTTATTAGTAACATGTTGTTTGAATAAAAATTAAAGAAAACTAAAATAAATATTCTTAAAATTTTTAATGATTTTAATTAAAGAGGAAAAAAAAATTGTATCTCTTCAATCAAAACTCTCTTACTTTATTCATTATTTTTTTTTTGTTTTGATGAATTTTTTTAAAATAAAAATATATCATGATATGAAAAACAATAATATGAAAAACAAGTTTCAATTAAAAATAATAATCATGACTTGATAATTTGATCATGATTGTATAAATAAATAAAAGAATAATCAACTTCAAAAAATTATGAAAAAATTTATAATAAAAAATAATATATATATATATATATTATTTTTATTAAATATTAAAATGTACATTTTATAAAATATTTGCATATTCAATTTTGATATAATAATACAGGAATTGATTGTTAATATAACCATAAAAAATTATAACCATATTTGAATAATAGAACAATTGGATTATTTTTAAATATTAATTTAATAATTTTATTTATAATGCATTTTATTTTAAAAATATTTAAGGAAAAAACTGAAGTGGCATTTAAATTGAGGCCAAGGGCATGAGTTTGGAAGGATGGATCCCATGTCTGGCCCAAATTAAAATACCTAGGTGTGCTTGACTATTTTTTTTTAATAGAATACTAATTTTTTTTTTCTTTTTAAATAAAAACAACAACACATCATCCTAGATAAATGACTTGTCATTTATTTATATATTCTTTAGATATCTTTAATGACTAAAAAATCATTGTCTAAGTTTTGAGATCCCAAAAATATAATTCCCTACAAAAAAACACTTAAAAAAAGGTCTTAAAAATATAAATAAACTCATTTCTAACCCAACAAAACCTTTTAATCAATCAAAAAATCCAAAATTAAACCAAAAGAAAAAACCCAGCTGAGCCCCTATATTTGTTTTTTTTATAGCAGGATTAAAGTTCCAATACTCCTCCATAAAACTTTCCTTTGCAATGCAAACCCATTAACTCCAGGATTGTCTTTTTTTTTTTGGACAGGATGTGGCAATAACCTTTCTCTATTCTTCTTATTTTAAAGCAATTTTGTTTCTCCTTTTTAATATATCATGGACTGAAATATAAAATAAATAAAATTTAAGACTGAAATGTAAAATTTTAAAATTATAGGGATCAACTGAAGTTTGCCACGTGAAAATAACAAACAAATAGTATTTTTTTTAATTCTTGTACTTGTTATTTCAATTTATTTTTTATTTATAATTTTAAATTTGATTTTATAAACTAATCTTTAGTTAAATATAAGAATTTAATTTCTCACACACTTTGTATATGCGAGAGTATGCAAAGAGAAACAAATCCCAACACATAAAATGACATAACATAACATGAGAGGATGAAAATTAAAAAAAAAATGATGACCACCATTAAAAACAAAAAGTTTAATACTAAATAGCAGGCTATTGTAATGCACATTTCACATTTTCTTTAATTTATTAGTACTATTAATGCAAATTCATAAATAAATAAATTGACTCTCTCTCTCTCTCTCTCTTCTAAATCTAGTTCCGATTATTTTTATTTGTTTTTTTATCAGTATTTTTATTTTCACCCCTAATTTAATAAAAAAAATTTGAATAAAAATTTAATAATCATACATATTAATTTTTTAAAAATTAGTTTATATAAATATGAGATCTTTGATCTGTGAAGTGTAGTGATGCAGATTCTAAGATTGATTTATGGTGATTTGATACTTTTCTTGATACATAATGCAACAACGGTCTAATTTTTGAAAGCTACTTAAGAAAAATTATAGCTGGTCAATTTTGAAAATAACTATATATTTTGATCCTTATTTGATTCAATGAAACTATCATATTCCACAAAAATAAAAGAAGAAAAGTCAAGCTTACATTCATAGTATATTCTGAGTTTGATAGTGAAAACAAATTTAAAAATACTCTTGGAAGGAATATTTTCCATCTTGAGAAAAATAGGACACGAAGAAAAGTTCAATTAATTCCGTGGTGGGCGTTCATTTGATAAGTCATTCGCTATTGATCTAAACTATTTCACTCTCGTCAAGGGCAGGTGATAGACAAGATATGGGGTTTGTCTACTGCAAATTTGTAGCAATTCTTCTTCTTCTCTTCCTGCTCCTTTTCTGTTTCGATTTTGGGGTTGCGGTAGATATCATTACATCATCTCAGTTTATCAAAGATCCTGAAGCTATAGTATCTGCTAGAAACATCTTCAAACTGGGATTTTTCAGTCCTGTTAATTCCACAAATCGTTATGTTGGAATATGGTACAATGATATGCCTACAGTGACTACAGTATGGGTAGCTAATAGAAACGAGCCACTCAATGATTCATCTGGGGTCCTGAAAATATTCCAGGATGGAAATCTTGTAGTTTTGAATGGTCAGCAAGAGATTCTTTGGTCATCAAATGTTTTAGATGGAGTTAAAGACTCAAGAGCACAGCTTACAGATGAGGGAAACCTTGTCTTGCTCGGTAAAAACAATGGAAATGTCATATGGGAGAGTTTTCAGCAGCCTTGTAATACACTCTTGCCAAATATGAGACTTAGTGCTAATGCAAGAACTGGCGAGTCGACAGTACTAACATCATGGATAAGCCCTTCTGATCCATCCGTCGGACGCTTCTCTGTTTCCATGGATCCCTTAAGAATTCCCGAAGTATTTGTGTGGAACTATAAGAGTCCATATTGGCGGAGTGGTCCATGGAATGGTCAGATCTTTATCGGGATTCCTGAGATGAACTCTGTTTATCTGGATGGATTTAATCTTGCAAAAACTGCAGATGGAGCCGTGTCTCTAAGTTTCACTTATGTAAATCAGCCTAATAGCAATTTTGTATTGCGTTCTGATGGAAAATTGATAGAAAGAGCCTGGAAAGTGGAGAACCAGGATTGGTTCAATATCTGGAATAGGCCAGAAACAGAGTGTGACATTTATGGAAAGTGTGGAGCATTTGGAAGCTGTAATGCTGTGAATTCACCAATCTGCAGCTGTTTGAGAGGGTTTGTTCCAAAATATCCAGATGAATGGAATAAAGGAAACTGGACAAGTGGTTGCATTAGGAGGACACCACTAGAATGCACAGAAACACAAAATATAAGAGAAGTGAACCCAAAAGATGGGTTCTTGAAGCTTGAGATGATCAAAGTACCAGACTTTTCAGAGTGGTCATCTCTGTATTCAGAACTAGAATGCAGAAATGAATGCTTAAGTAATTGTACCTGTATAGCTTATTCATATTACAAGGGTATTGGTTGCATGTTGTGGACCAGAAGCTTAATTGATATACAGAAGTTTTCCGTTGGTGGGGCAGATCTTTACCTTCGCTTAGCATATTCAGAACTTGGTAATTGTTTCATTTTCTCTTTGATTTTCATTAAAAATAATGCTTCATATTTTCTTCTTTTGTGCTACTGCTAATGTTTTGTGTACCAGTATTCATGTTAGAAGTTGCAGCCGATCCCTTCGAGTAGTTTGTTTTGTCAAATAAAAGTAGCAATTTTATTTGCAGATAAAAAGAAAAGCGTGAAGATAGTTATCAGTATAACAGTGATTTTCGGAACAATTGCCTTTTCAATCTGTGCATTTCTTTCATGGAGGTGGATGCTTAAACATGGAGGTAAAAGCTTTTCAGTATTAGCTTATTGGGTATTTAGAGTTTTGCAATTTCAATGATGCTTAGTCTCTGAATCTTAATCAGAAAGGAAGAGGAAGAGCAAGGAGATATCATTATCCAAAAGCGAGGAGCCATGTCGATCATCTTCGGATGGAAATATGATTAGGAACAGTGGGGGCAAAGTTAAACTCCAGGAACTACCAGCTGTATTCAGTTTACAGGAGTTGGAAAATGCAACGAATAGCTTTGAAATATCCAAGAAGCTTGGAGAGGGAGGTTTTGGTCCAGTATACAGGGTAAATTTTCTGCTCTACTGGAGTTCCATTGTTAGTTAAACCGAATAGGTAGTTTACTTGTTTAATGGACTTTCCAGGGGAAATTACCAGATGGGCAGGAAATAGCTGTGAAGAGACTTTCAAGAGCATCTCAGCAAGGGCTTGAAGAATTTATGAATGAGGTTTCTGTGATATCCAAACTCCAACACCGAAATCTTGTGAAACTCCTAGCTTACTGCGTTGAAGGTGAAGAAAAGATGTTGGTCTACGAGTACATGCCAAATAAAAGCTTGGATGCATTTCTGTTTGGTTAGAACTGTCGCCCTTTCTATATATCTGTAGCTGTAGCATCAAGCAACATTCAGTTTAATACACTTAGAAGCTGAATCTTTCATTTGTCAAGTCAGTTTGATTTATATATTCATGTTTTTATTTTATATTTGCATGCAATTTATTCAGATCCAGCCAAGCAAGAACTTCTAGACTGGAAGAAGCGCTTCAATATTATCGAAGGAGTTTGTCGAGGTCTCCTGTATCTTCACAGAGATTCTAGACTAAGAATTATTCATAGAGATCTGAAGGCAAGTAATATTCTGCTGGATCAAGAACTTAATGCTAAAATATCAGACTTCGGAATGGCCAGGACTTTTGGAGGCAGTGAAGATCAAGCCGATACGACAAGGGTTGTTGGAACATAGTAAGTACACATTGCGTTTTCCAGTTATAATCATTGCATTGTATTGCTTTTTGAGCTCAGAAATGTTTTCTATGCTTTGTGACAACATGCAGTGGATATATGGCCCCTGAATATGCAATGGAAGGGCGTTTTTCAGAGAAATCCGATGTCTATAGCTTTGGAGTTTTGCTGTTAGAGATAATAAGTGGTAGAAGAAACAGTAGTTTTTACGACAATGAGAAGGATTTGAGTTTCTTGGGATTTGTATGTCCATCCAACTCAATACCTCTGGAGTGCAAAGCTCCAATTTTCCCAACCGTAAGGTTAAACAGGCAAAATTCTTACTTGCTTTATTCTTCTTTTACTTTTCAGGCATGGAAATTGTGGACTGAAGGCAAGCTTTCAGCTCTAGCAGATCGAGTACTATCTGATCCATGTTTTCAAGATGAAATTTATAGAAGCATACATGTAGGTCTTTTGTGTGTTCAAGAGTTTGCAAGAGATAGGCCAGCTGTGCCTACAATCATTTCAATGCTTCATAGCGAAATTGTGGATCTTCCTGCTCCCAAGAAACCTGCACTTGGTTTCGATATGGACTCCCTTCAACGGAGCCAAACGATATGTTCTAATGACATAACAATTACTGTTATTGGAGGGCGATAGGGAACGAGTTTGAGGCAATATTTTTCTGTTACATGTAAATCTAGAGGTATACTTGTAGCATATTAGCATGTCATCAGGCTTCTGAATCCGACACTCAAAATACCAGTGAAGGAATTAGAACGTCTGATGTCAATATGCCATTGTAGCCAAAACTAGTTACTTTCTCTCTTCTCTTCTGTTTGTTGATTGATAGACATAGTTATTGATCACAAATGGCTAGATAAAATCTCATGTTGTCATGCACTTTTTTTCCCTCCAATTTGAGATTATGGAGAGGCTTGGTGTTATGATCAGTATATGTCTGTGCTGCCACTAATCAGGACATTGGCCCCGAGTTGGCTGTAACACATGGGTTTAGGCCTGGTGTTATGATTAATCTTATTTTTGGCTGTAACACATGGGTTTAGGCTTGCGTTTCCAGTTTTATTGGTTTTGAACAATATTTAAGAGATCATAAATAAATTTTTTATATATTTATTTTATGATATGTACATTTTGAGATTTAGCATAAGAGTTATGTCTTTATAAAGTAGCTTCTATGATCATGGTCGTGGATTGTGACAATACTGTTGCCGAATTTGATTTTTTGTCAAGTTGAAGTCCATCAATGAAACAAAGTAAATATCGATGGCTTGCGAGGAATCTTCCTGCCTTGGTAAATAAGCAATAATCACACATTTGGTCCCTCCATAATTTCATGTGACTATCACGTAAGCCGGGCCCGACCTGTCAGTGAACTGAAGAAGAAGAAGAAGAAAAACGAAGAAGAGGAAGAGTAATAATAAGCCATGCGTCTCTTTTCTTCTTCTTATTCTTCTAAACCACTTATCAATTTTTTGAATACCTATCAACTATCAACTGAATCACTTTTTGAGGGAAAAAATGATAAATAACAAGAAATTAAAAAAATTCAAGAAAATCGTGTAGCATTATATTATAATTCTAATATCAAACTTAATGATAGGTCCCACAAACCTAATAATAAATACAATGTCTTTCAATGGTCAAAAATTCCTTTTTCACTTTGTTGTTAGAATCATCATGGTATCTATCACGACCCAATTTCCAGATCCATGACCAGCACATAAACAAGATTCCATACCTATGCGAATCCAAATTTACATACAAACTTATCCTAATTTAATTAGAGTTCAACGCAGCATTAATAACAAAACTAACTTTATAGTATAATTCGATTGTCTTAATACAAGAGTTCATATAAATTCAGAGTTTTGGAGCACTAACTAGACATAAAGAAAGAGTACAAAGTACAACCAAAGAGCAGGTTCTGAAGGTCCAACAAAAGTGACCTGCTATCAAGCTATAAGCCTAAAAAAATAAATAATGAGATGGTGAGTTTGAACAAGTCAGTAAGTAGATAACGTTCAATATACACACACGAGGTAATAAAACAATGAGAAATATATATACAAGTATGACTCTAGGTTCTTATAGGAAGGTTTCTCAAATAGACCATAACAAGAATATCAGAAGGTTAATGTAACGTTTTGAATTAATGAATTGGAAAATATAATAAAGCCCTTAAAGGCTTAAAAGTTGGAATAAATGAATGAAGGGTATATTAGTAATTAAATAAAGAGATGATAAATATAAATAGAAAAAAGAAAAAAAAAGATCTGAATATTTGAGAGAGCAAACTGTGAGAGAGAAGGGAGAAAGAAGAAGAAGAGAAAAGAGGGAAATTAGAAGAGAAATAGAAAGGAGTTGAAGAAATAAGTAAAAAGGGTAAGATTATGCTTAAATGTGTATAATATGTTTTCTTTAGCTTTAATTTCAGTTTTGATGAATGTTAGGGTTTTGAAAATTTATGTTTTGGGTTTAATTGATGAATTAATTTGAATGTTATAGGGTTGATTGTTGTGGGTAATTGATTATTTAGTTAATTATGGAAGATTATGATGATTTTGAGTTATGGTTTTGTTTGAATGGTGAATTTGTGTTAGAAATCAGGGGATAACAGTAGGTAATCTGTGAAAATTCTGGGTTTAATGTTGAAGATGATGAAAATTCAATTTGGTCCCTCAATTTTGGAAAATTACAGTTTAGTCCCCAACTTTGGAAAATTTACAGATTGGTCCCTGGAGCCTATTCCGGGATTCTGAACAGAATAAAAGATGAATTATGGGCAGAATTCCTGTATAGTTATGAAATTTTAACACTTTCAATTTAGTCCTCCAATTTGACAAAAATCACAATTTGACCCTAAAAATTTGATAAAATTCCAGAATGGTCCCTGAAGTATAATGAGATATTCTGGACAGAAATGAGGATTAATTATGGTCAGAATTTCAGTATGGTAATGGATTTATGATATTTTTAGTTTGGTCCTTCAATTTGACAAAAGTTACAATTTGACCCTTAAAAATATGATAAATTACAGATTAGTCCCTAGTTGTAATATTAGCTTCTGCAGATTGGTTTGATGAATAATTGAGGGTTATTTAGTGAATTATTATCAATTTTATTAGTTGTTTTATTATGGATTAAATTTCGGGAAAACCGTTAAATTTTGGGTTTTTGAGAAAATTGACTAGTTAGTTCAAAACATATAAGGTTACAGAATACACCCTTACTTAAGTGTATTAAATAGGTTAAATGTTCTTTCGAGTCGTTCTTGAATATGTCTCCTTTGTATTTTGATAATCCTGATATTCTACCGGCGGGACGTCAGTAGGATTTCCTTCGGTATTAGCTTTTGATTGTTGTTTGCTTTTGAGTCAAGTGAGTGGATAGTTTTTTATATGCATGAGAAATATTATAAATATTTGATTTGTTAATATGAATTAAATCATACTTCTTGATAATATATATGTTGATTATTATCATTGTTATGATAAAGCATGATCAATTGTTGAATCTGAATTCTTGATATGAACTAGTATATATTTTGAATTGACTTCTGAATTGATAGTTCCTCATTTGATTGATGTCATGAGTTGAGCCTTGAGATGTGAATATGTCTATTTGATTATGATTATGAACCTATGGTATGTCAGTCAGAATATCCATGCTAACAAGGTAGTGTTAGTCTTTGTGCACATCGTATCTGAACTCTAGTTGTTCGAGGGAGTCACCAACCTGTGTGGACTGATCATCTCACAGTACGGAGCCTCATGCTCATTGCATTTTGATTTTCTGACGAGTTTTACCATATGATATTCTTGTTATGGCCTATTTGAGAAACCTTCCTATAAGAACCTATAGCCATACTTGTGTGTGTGTGTCTGTATTTCTCATTGCTGTATTACCTCATGTGTGTAAATTGAATATTATCTACTTACTGAGTTATTGAACTCACTCTTTCATTATTTATCCTTTTCAGACTTATAGCTTGATAGCAGGTCATTTTGTTGGACCTTCAGAACCTATTCTTTGATTGTACTTTGTACCTTTTCTTTATGTGTAGTTAGTGCTCCAAAACTCTTAACTTATATAAACTCTTGTATTAAGACAATTCAATTATATTATGAAGTTGATTTTGTTATTAATGCTGCGTTGAACTCTGATTGAGTTATGATAAGTTTGTGTGTAAATTTGGGTTCGCATAGGTATGGAACCTTGGAGGGGAACCTTGCTTATGTGCCGGATATGGATCCGGGATTCGAGTCATGACAGTTAAGCTCGTCAGAAAATCAAAATACAATGAGCATGAGGCTCCGTGCTGTGGGATGATCAGTCCACACAGGTTGGTGACTCCCCCGACCAACTAGGGTTCAGATACGATGTGCACAAAGACTAACACTACCTTGCTAGCATGAGTATTCTGACTGGCATATCATAGGTTCATAATCATAATCAAACAGAAATGTTCATATCTCAAGGCTCAACTCATGACATCAATCAAATGAGGAGCTATCAATTCAGAATTCAATTCAAAATATATACTGGTTCATATCAAGAATTCAGATTTAACAATTGATCATGCTTTATCAAAACAAGGATAATAATCAACATATATATTATCAAGAAGCATGATCTAATTCATATTAGCAAATCAAATATTTATAATATTTCTCATGCATATGGAAAATTATTCACTCATCTGACTCGAAAGCAAATAGAAGTCAAAAGCAAATACTGAAGAAAATCCTACTGACGTCCCGCCGGTAGAATATCAAGATTATCTGAATACAAAGGAGGCATATTCAAGAATGACTCAAAAACATATATAACCTATTTGATACACTTATCTAAGGGTATATTCCATAACCCTATATGTTTTTAAACTAAACTAGTTATTTTTCTAAAAACTCAAAATCTAACGGTTTTCTCGAAATCTAATCCATAATAAAACAAATAATAAAATTGATAATAATTCAATAAATAACCCTTAATTATTCATAAAACCAATCTGCAAAAGCTAATATTACAACTAGGGACTAATCTGTAATTTATCATATTTTTAAGGGTCAAATTGTAACTTTGTCCATTTGGAGGACCAAACTAAATTTGTCATAAATCCACTACTATACTGAAATTCTGACCATAATTAATCCTCAATTCTGTCTAGAATATCTCATTATACTCCAGGGACCATTCTGGAATTTTTCCAAATTTTTAGGGTCAAATTGGAGGACTAAATTGAAAGTGTTAAAATTTCATAACTATACAGGAATTCTGCCCATAATTTATCTTTTATTCTGTTCAGAATCTCGGAATATGATCCAGGGACCAATCTGTAATTTTCCAAATTTTAGGGACTAAACTGTAATTTTCTAAAATTGAGGGACCAAACCGAAATTTTGTCTTCTTCAACCTCCAACCAAGAATTTTAACAGAAAACCTACTATCCTCTCCAAATTTATAACACAAATTCACCATTTAAACAAAATCATAACTCAAAATCATTATCATCTTTCAATTCAATCTCTCAAAATCAATCAAATAATCAAATACCCACAACAATTAACCCTATAACATTCAAATTAACTCATCAATTAAACCCAAAACACAAATTTTCAAAACCCTAACATTCATCAAAACTGAAATTAAAGCTAAAGAAAACATATTATACACATTAAAACATAATCTTACCCTTTTTACTTATTTCCTCCAACTCCTTTCTATTTCCCTTTTAATTTCCCTCTTTTCTCTTTTTCTTCTTCTTCTTCCTCCCTTTCTCTCCTGCTGGTTTGCTCTTTTAATTTTAGATCTCTTTCTCTCTCTTTCTTTTTTATTTTCTATTTATATTTATCAAGTTTGTTGAATTACTACAATACCCTTATTTATTTATACTCTCTCTTTAAGCCACCAAGGGCTTTGTAGCCTTTTCCTAACTCTTTTAATTCAAAACATTACAGTATCTTTTCCTAGTAGAGCAGTGTGTAACCCATAAAAAGACATGAATGTAATAGTGGGAATAAGTTTAGCCTCTAATACATGAATCTCTATGTGTTCCAGTTAGTAAGCAATCACCAAAATCAAACAATGCACAGTGTGTGCCTATTTTTCCATCCTTTTGTCTCATTTCATGTTTTTTCTCTCGTCCTTTTCTTCCCAACTCTATTTCATGCAATAATCTCCCAGAAAAGATCTTAGAAACAAAAGAACTCCAAAAGGTGATGTGCAAATGTGCTCATTGTTAGGTTATATTATCGACATGAGGTTATATTGGAATTCTTGAAAACTATAGGACCGATGTTGGAAAATCTTAAATTACGGAAACCAAAATCCTGCTAAATTAAATTTTAGCATTTTAACATAGTCTACTTCTCGCCATCCAACTGAACAACTCAAAAATGTTGAGCAGATTACAGGGTCATCCAAGGCTCAACTTCCAGGTTTGCTAGTTTAATTCAAGTTAAATAAAACTATTTTAAATAAAGAAAAAAATTAGAGCTGACCCAGCCAAGTCTCACCAGGATTTGACCGTTTATGCCTTCGAAATAAAACCTGATCCAGACCGAGTTTTGAGTCAGTAGCTTATCAGATCAACAGGTTTAATAGAATGGAACTATAAAAAATATTTAGCATTTGCACATTTTAGCTTTGATAATCCATTGTCTACTAGTACATGTTACAGGAAAAATAATCGTGACGGGAACTCATTATCTGCCATCAACAACTGTGACTGTCACGTAATTGATGGAACACTTTTCTTCGTTTTGATGGGGTCTTTCTTCATTGAAGTGGTATTTCCTTTCAGCATATGGCGGTTGCTTTGGAGTTGCAAGATAAGAAATCTCACTATTCAGCATTGAAACGACAGTAGAAGCTGTTGGCCTATCTTCTGGAAATTCTTGAACACACAATAGGCCTACATGTATGCATCTAAATATTTCCACCTGCGAACTCGGATCAGATATTGCTGGATCTATTAGAGCTGAAATGTTGCCTTCATTCCACAGTTTCCATGCCTGCGAAGTGAAAGTAGTAGCACAAATAAGAAAATAGCAATTTAAATGTTGTCAGAAATGAAATCCAAGCATTACATATGACTGCTGCGTTGAGTTTTATGGACATACAAATCCTAAAAGACTCAAAGCTTGCTCATTCCCATAGAAACTAGTATTTCTTCTTCCGCTTACAATCTCTAACAACAAAACTCCAAAGCTGTAGACATCTGATTTCTCAGAAAATCTACCTTCCATTGCATATTCAGGGGATATATAGCCACTGCATATCAGCAACATTGAAATATGAGAGACATTTTTGAGATCATAATGTGATTCTGTAAAATGACTGGAATTTCAGAAAGGTAAGGATGCTTACTAGGTTCCAACAACTCTTACGGTATTGGCTTGATCTTCATCGCCTCCAAATATCCTGGCCACTCCGAAATCTGAGATTTTTGGCTTAAGTTCTGGGTCCAACAAAATGTTGCTTGCCTTTAGATCTCGATGAATAATTCTTAGTCTAGAATCCCTGTGGAGATAAAGGAGACCTCGGCAGATTCCTTCGATAATGTTGAAGCGCTTCTTCCAATCCAGAAGTTGTTTTCTGAGAGGATCTAGACAAATTGCGGCCCAGAAAAAAGTGTGAGAGGGTAAATAAATGACTAGATCAAAGACAGAAATATCTTAATTATATTTACTTGAGATAGGGCAATCAGCTCTAACCATAGAGAAATGCATCCAAGCTTTTGTTTGGCATGTACTCATAGACCAACAGCTTTTCTTCTCCTTCAACACAGCAACCAAGAAGTCTTACAAGATTCCTATGTTGCAGTTTAGAAATTACCTCAACCTCATTCATAAATTCTTTGAGCCCTTGCCCAGATGCTCTTGGGAGTCTTTTCACTGCTATTTCCTTTCCATCTGACAATTTTCCCTTGATAATCACATCATATTTTATCAAGTTGTTCAATTTAGTTCAATAACCATAAAAACTCTAGAGGAACAGCATACCTTGTACACTGGACCGAAACCACCCTGCCCAAGCTTATTTGAAAGATCAAAACCGTCTGTTGCAGCTGTCAGACTCTCTAAACTGAATAGTCGTAGCTCCTGCAGTTTAACACGGTCCATGCTGTCTCCAGTCATGTCTCTATCCAAAAATGATGGATGTTTTTCATTCGTATCAGAATGCAACTTCTCTCCTCCTTCCTTTCTCGCTGAGTTAGATTCAAGAGACAAGTCTTAGCTCAAATTGCATGTTTTTCCAATCAATTAATTTGAGTTATGAGAATTTGTATATTACCTCTATGTTTAGACGTGAACCTCCATGTCAAAAGAGCACAGATCATGGCACTGGTGATTGCTCCTATAACGGCACTTACTATGACAATCACTTTTCGCCTATGGTTTCCATCTGCAAGTCAGAAATCTTTCAATTAACTAACTGCTTTTAAACCATTGTAAGATTGCTAGGAAATCAGGAAGACAACAAAAAGATCCACCTAATTCGGAATACGCCATTCGAATGTAAAGATCTGCACCACCTGTGGAAAACTCCTGTACATCAATCAGATCTTCAATCCATGACATGCAGCCAATACCAGAGTTATACGCATATGCTATGCAAGAACAATTTGTCAAGCACCTATCTTTGCATTCAATTTCAGTCAAACGAGACCATTGTGCTAAGTCAGGCACCTTCATATTACCTAGCTTCAAAAAGACATCATTTTGTCCTGCAGCTTCACTCCCGCTCTTTACTCTCTCACACTGCAATGGTTTCATCCTGATACAGCCACTAGTCCAGTTTCCTCTATACCATTCCTCTGGATTGTTTGGCTCAAACCCTTTTAAACAGCTGCAGATAGGCGATGCCTGTGCATTACAGCTTCCAAAAAGGCCACATCTGCCGTAAAATTCACAATCAAACTTTGGAACACTCCATAGAACAATCCGATCCTCCATGCCATGCTCCCAACGTGTTTGTTCTAGTTGTCCTTGTGAAGTCAAAACAAAGCTCGACAAAAAAGACTGATTAGCATAAGAGAAAGTTAGATCAATAGTACCTTCTCCATCATCTACAAGATTGAGCCCATCAACAGCAGCAGAATTCATATAAGGAACTCCAATAAAGACCAGACGGTTCCATGGACCACTCCGAAAAGACGGATAATTATCCTTCCATATGAATATCTCAGGTGTGTCTAGGCGATTAAGACCCGCAGAGAAGCTTCCAATAGATGGATCAGTAGCACTTTTCCATGATGTTATAAGTATCTTCTCACCTGTTCTTTTATTGGCGCTTAATTTCATATTCGAAAAGAATGTATCGGAAGGATGTTGGAAGCTCTCCCACATGATTTCTTCGTTGTTGTTATCTCGCAAAACAAGGTTTCCTGTGTCGGAGAGCTGTGCACTTGAGTTTGAAACAAAATTCGACACATTACTTGACCAAAGAATCTCTTGCTGCCCATTCAAAACTACAAGATTGCCATCTTTGGATATGGCCAGAATCCCAGATGAGTCATTTAGAGGTTTGTTTCTATTAGCTACCCATATGGCTGTCACTACAGGAACTTCATTAAACCAAATTCCTACATATCGATCGGTGGAATTAACTGGGCTGAAAAATCCCAGAGTGTATATACTTCCATTAGAGACTATAGCCTCTGGATCCTTCAGGAATTGCGTTGATGTGATGGTATCTATGGCAGTGATAATCTCTACGCAAAAAGAAGATGTTAAGAGAAGCAGAGCCATCGAAATTTTGCCTCTGCCAAGTCCCATAATTTCTAATTGCTAATTCTCGATGAGCATGGGATACATTACACTACTAGGCTTTAATATTAACTTTTCTCAACTGGCATCAAAGGAAAAAAATCCTTCCCCTTGTGCTTGGGCCCAGCTCAAGCGCAAAGCAAGACTTCCCTCACCGGTGGTCTCAGTATATATGAGTTTGAAACTTGTATGAATTGGTATTATTTTATATTTAATTTTTAATAAATAAATAAAAATAATAAAATTTGAATTTATAATCATTTAATTATTAAGATTTTAATATTATATTAAAAAAATCATATCAACTTAATAATTGAAGTTATTAAAATAGAATTTTATGATATAATTTATATTATTATTTTATTAAAAAAAACTTATCAAGAGATGTAAATAGTATCAATCATAGCCCAACTTGTCCAGAGAACACAGCAAAGAGTCAATTATTCCATCAGCTGTCAATCATGATGATAATAATGCGTGCAAAAACCAAGGAATTATCATGTTTTTGAACTTAGGTCAGTACCACTGAACAGAAAATTATACGAAAGAACCAAGGCAGGGGTCAATGGTCATCGATAAAACAGCATTGCGTATTTACCAAGGCAGGAAGATTCCTTGCAAGCCATCGATATTTACTTTGTTTCATTGATGGTCTTCAACTTGACAAAAAATCAAATTTGGCAACAGCATTGTCACAATCCGGATTTTACGACCATGATCATAGAAGCTATTTTATAAAGACATAACTCTTATGCTATACTTCAAATATATATATATATCATAGAACAAATATGTAAAACATTTATTTATAATCTTTTAAATATTGCTCAACCTATAAAACTGGAAAACGCGAACCTAAACCCATGTGTTACAGTAAAAAATAAGATTTATCATAACACCAGGCCTAAACCCATGTATTGCAGCCAACTCGGGGCCATTGTCCTGATTAGTGGCAGCATAGACATATACTGATCATAACACCAAGCCTCTACATCATCTCAAATTGAAGAAAAAAAAAGTGCATGATAACATGGGATTTTATCTAGCCATTTGTGATCAATAACTATGTTTATCAATCAACATACAGAAGAGAAGAGAGAAAGTAACTAGTTTTGGCTACAATGGCATGTTGACATCAGACGTTCTAATTCCTTCACTGGTAGTTTGAGTGTCGGATTCAGAAGCCTGATGACATGCTAATATGCTACAAGTATACTAGGTGCTACCTCTCAGAAATCACTGTAGACAGAACAAGTACAAGCTAAGTCCTTTACTCAAATTGTGTAAGATCCTATCAATCTACTACAGTCTTTATCCTTCTTTATTCAACAACTATGATAATGTATGAACTAAGGAACTCAAGTTTTGATCCGGAACTTCAGTCTATTGGCCTTCTGTAATGTTAACAGCAAGTTTTTAATGTTTCTTCTATTGAATGGTCTATTTATCGACGAATTTGCCTCTCAGTAAATGCAGGCTTCATCGTAGTAGAAGATCAAGTCAATTAACTCATCAGTGGATGCTCAAACTGATCCATAAGGGAAGCATTTAACATTTTGATATTTTACATAAGTAATCTAGATTTACATGTAACAGAAAAATATTGCCTCAAACTCGTTACCTATCGCCCTCCAATAACAGTAAATGATATGTCATTAGAACATATCGTTTGGCTCCATTGAAGGGAGTCCATTTCGAAACCAAGTGTAGGTTTCTTGGGAGCAGGAAGATCCACAATATCGCTGTGAAGCATTGAAATGATTGTAGGCACAGCTGGCCTATCTTTTGCAAACTCTTGAACACACAATAGACCTACATGCATGCTTCTATAACTTCATCTTGAAAACATGGATCAGAGTAAGTGTTAGGATATTGCCACTTATGTGGTAGCATCTGCAGCCCATTCTTTAGAAGAAGATGGCTACCATTGTTCCATTGTTAAAGAAAGAAGTATTGAATATGAAGGTGTAAACTTAATTCTTTTTATTCATTGAATTGATTGATACAATATTTATAGTACTATCTTTAGTATAATAACAGAATCAGTTATAAAATAACAAACTTTGCAACAGAATATAACTGCCTGCCATGCTTAGTATAACAGCTTTAGTATTCAACGTGTTCTAACTTATCAATGCAGCAGCCTTAGCTTTAGTAGTTTCTTCCCAATGCAATATCTTTATTGTGTCAAGCCGTAGACGTCTGCTTGACTAAATATATTCAATAAGAAGCTACAATGGTGGGTTAGTGGTGGCAGCTTGAGATTGTTAAAAATGTTGCACCAACCATTGATAAAAAATGGCCACTATTATTGATAAAAGAACAGGAGGAGCTGCTATTAAAACCTATAAATAAAAGCACCATTTATAAGCAGAATTGAGAGAAATATGTGAGAAGAGAGAGAGAGAAGGGCTGTCAAGTGCAGTAGCCTGGCTGCCTTGTGCAGCAAGGGATAATGGGAGTTAAGTTGAATAAATGTAATCCTCCTTCATATATGTGTTCATATATATGTATGTGTATTGTAACTTTTTTGTATCTTTAATAATATAGACTGCTACTATGGATGTAAACTGAATACAGCTGGTAATTCCCGGAGTTTAACTTTGCCCCCACTGTTCCTTTTGCTCTTCCTCTTCCTTTCTGATTAAGAATCAGAGAGTAAGCATCATTGAAATTGCAAAACTCTAAATATCCAAAACAAACTAGTACTGAAAAGGTTTTCCCTCCATGTTTAACCATGCACCTCCATGAAAGAAATGCACAGATTGAAAAGGCAATTGTTCGAAAATCACTGTTATTCTGATAACTATCTTCATGCTTTTCCTTTTATCTGCAAATAAAATTTTGACAAAACAAACAACTCGAGGAGATCGGCTGCATCAACTTCTAACATGAATACTGGTACACAAAACATTAACAGTAGGACAAAAGAAGAAAATATGAAGCATTACCAAGTTCTGAATATGCTAAGCGAAGGTAACGATCTGCCCCACCATAGGAAAACTTCTGTATATCAATTAAGCTTCTGGTCCACAACATGCAGCCAATACCCTTGTAATATGAATAAGCTATACAGGAACAATTACTTAAGCATTCATTTCTGCATTCTAGTTCTGAATACAGAGATGACCACTCTGCAAAGTCTGGTACTTTGATCATCTCAAGCTTCAAGAACCCATCTTTTGGGTTCACTTCTCATATATTTTGTGTTTCTGTGCATTCTAGTGGTGTCCTCCTAATGCAACCACTTGTCCAGTTTCCTTTATTCCATTCATCTGGATTTTTTGAGACAAACCCTCTCAAACAGCTGCAGATTGGTGAATTCACAGCATTACAGCTTCCAAATGCTCCACACTTTCCATAATTTATTCCAATCCTGGTTCCCACTTTCCAGGCTCTTTCTATCAATTTTCCATCGGAACGCAAAACAAAATAGCTATTAGGCTGATTTACATAAGTGAAACTTAGAGACACGGCTCCATCTGCAGTTTTTGCAAGATTAAATCCATCCAGATAAACAGAGTTCATCTCAGGAATCCCAATAAAGATCTGACCATTCCATGGACCACTCCACCAATATGGAGTCTTATAGTTCCACACAAATACTTAGGGAATTATTAAGGGATCCATGGAAACAGAGAAGCGTCCGACGGATGGATCAGAAGGGCTTATCCATGATGTTAGTACTGTCGACTCGCCAGTTCTTGCATTAGCACCAAGTCTCATATTTGGCAAGAGTGTATTACAAGGCCGCTGAAAACTCTCCCATATGACATTTCCATTGTTTTTACCGAGCAAGACAAGGTTTCCATCATCCGTAAGCTGTGCACTTGAGTCTTTAACTCCAGCTGAAGCATTTGATGACCAAAGAATCTGTTGCTGACCATTCAAAACTACAAGTCTCCCACATGACATTTGATGTTTTTGTGGGCATAGAATGGATACCGTTGCAGTAAAATTCACAAATGAAATATACAGTAAAATATCATAAAAAAATACGAGGGATTTATAAATAAATTCAAAAGAATTCATAAATTTTTTTAGAATTTTTTGATATTAAAATAAAACTCGTTTGGCCGAAAATTAAAATAAAAATAAAACTAAAATAAAAAGGGTTGGGCGAGAGCCCAGGCCTAGCTGTTTATCTGTTTGTTCCTTTTTAGATGGATCCAGTTCAGTTTGTATGAGTTAGGCTGGATTCAGCCGGCCCAGCCTGATGACTGTTACAAGCCAGTGACCCGGCTGCGCACTGTTACGCGGATGAATAACTTGCAACAGTAACAAAATAATTATCTTACCTTTGCACAGTAACAAATGAAATGATTTTGCTAAGTGGGGAAGAGGAAGAACTTACCTGGAGGCTAGAGGCGAAGCCGTGCGGTTGCTGATCGACTAGCCTCTTCCTGCTTTCCCTTCCTCTAGTCTTTTCTTTCTTGTTCTCTGGCTTTCTTTTGATTTTGTTGCTGGTGTGGTTCGTCTGTCTGTTCTCCTTGATTCCCTGTCTCCCTCTGTTTTATGTTCCTCTGTGTTTTCTGGTTTTTCTCCCCTGTGTTTGTCCCTTCGCGTCTGTGTGTGTTTTGTTCTCGGTCTTATGCTCTCCCCAGTTCTCTCTGTCTTCCTCCTCCTCTGGTTTTCCGGTCTAAGTTCTCTGTTTTTTCCGTCCTCTGTCCCTTGATCTTCTCTTCTGGCGTTTGCGTCCTTTTTTCTTTGCCCCCCTCTTGTTTGCGGCCTTTCTCTGTATAAGGCCAGAGAATGCCATGCGGTCGTGGCTTGGTAAAGGCATGCATTGTGGGGGCGAGGGATAGCAGCCAGGAGACGTGCGCCATGACTGAAACGGTTTTAGTGCCTTTACTGCTGAAACGGTTCCTGAAAAAGAAGGCGATAAATAGTTTTATGAAACGGCTCCGTTTATGTCCTGGAAATGGCTAGTTTCATTTTGCCTACTGAAATTCTGACATTTAACGGTTAAACTTTAATTTTTCAATTAAACTCTGGTTTTATTAATTTAACTAATCCAAAGTTTAAATAAGTTTTTAAATTTATAAATTATTTTAATTTTTAACCAATTGACTTCCATATTTATAATTCAATCTTTATTATATCTTAAATTTTTGATTTGTGTTGTCTTAAATTAATTCTTAAATTATTTTTATTCATTTATTTTTTGGTTATTTATTATTTTTATATATGTTTGTTTTTAAAAAATTTAAAAATTGAATTATGACATTAATCATTTTTAATTATAAAAAAAATCAAATTTCATTTTCTAAGCATTTTTTTCTTTAACAAATTGGAGACCAAGCCAATAGTCAATATGGACACATGTCATGCATAAACATGAAAACAAATTAGTGCTCATACATCAATGGTGGAGAGTCTTGATTATAGCTTTCTGTCTAAGCGTTGAAACTCCATTTCAACCGCATAAAAAATATCAATGGTAAACCAATGATGCTTCTAAGTGGTAAAACGCGGTTGAGTCAGTCAAATCAAATTAGTAGTGGAGGGACTCATTTAATCAAACTAGCATAATGCAGGGACCAAATGAGTGATTAGCCTCACTCTTTTCTCATCTGAAGACTTGGCTGGCACATTAGTCCTCTCTTTTCTACAGAATGTTCAAACTGTACTCGTGATAGTCCTGCCCTCAAACCCATTTATCACATTTATATTTTGGCAAAACGTTTTCTGAACTTGGAAGTTTTTACAAGCTTTTGAGTATTCTGTTCAAAATTTCCCACCTCTTAAGATGTTTTTGCCTCAAGCTTTATAGTATACTAGTGATAGGAGCCGCTAGCCCTCCCTCATGCATGCATCACATTAGTGTCTACCAAGATTTTCTCAATTTTGAAATTCTAAATAGGGTTTTGAGCGTCTTAGTTTCCAAATTTCCAGCTGATTTGACACGGAAAATGTAGCTTGAAATTTGGGCAAGGGATGTATATATACCCACTGAAAAGATAGTGCCAAAATCATCTTCCAAAGTAGAAAGATAGTTGGTGCATTCCATACAGGTAGCTGTGCCAAAATCATCTTCCAAAGTAGAAATGATAGTTGGTGCATTTCCATACAGGTAGCTGTGCCAAAATCATCTGATTTTGGACTTGAAGTGGATGCCATGATCAAGTCATGAAGAGGATATAGAGAGGATAGGACTGGTGAGTGTTCATTCGCCATATCTACAGAAACCATGCTCTGTTTCTGGCTATGGAATGTTGAGTATATGGACAGCAATCATGCAGACAATTTTAATTTCTGTGGCCTGTTGGTTTTTGTTTCACATTCATTCATATTATTGGCAGTAGGTCAAAGGTTCGATTGTGGTGCCTTGAAAACAGAATTTTGATTATACCACTCTTTGTTTTGGCCGGTGGATCGATGCACTAGTCACTAGTATGGACGGTAATTAAGAAATTAATAATAATAATAATATTTTTGGTAAATAAACTAGTTTGAGTAAGAACTTAATCATGGGATATTAGTTATATATATATTCCACGATAAGAGTATTTTTTTAGTTAATTTATACAACAGTAATCCACGAGGGTAATTAATTTTAAGAACTAATTTTTTATATGAATTTAGTATATTCAAAGGAATTTAATAAAAATAAATAAATAGTATTGTAAATCTTAAAAGTCAAATAATGAGACATAATTTGTCTATCTCTTAGGATTACTTATCTCATGAAATTAGTGGACTAGCTATTGATGTGTTTTCCTCTTCTTATCGATGAATAAATTTCTCTAGTTATATGAAAATGATGATACACATTAATAATTAAAAAAAAATATAAGATTTTTTTTAGAACACATTTGAGTTATTATGTTTGTGGGACCTATCATTAAGTTTCATATTAAAATTATAATCTAATGCTACACGATTTTCTTGAATTTTTTTCTTTGTATTTATCAGTTTTTTTTCCCTCAAAAAATGATTCAATTGATAGGTATTCAAAAAATTGATAAGTGTTTTAGAAGAACAAGAAGGAGAAAAGACAAGCATGGCTTATTATACTCTTCTTCTTCTTCTTCAGTTCACAGACAGGTCGGCCCTGGCTTAAGTGATAGTCACATGAAATCATGGAGGATTTGGGATTGATGGCAACGTGGTAGCTTTAACAACTTGTCGCGTTGCATCACACCATGGCCGTCCTCATCTGCTAGTTTATCCTCTTCTGTATATAATATAGCGACTAGCGATCTTTCTTTTTGGGAGACGCGTAGCTGGTAACGCAAAGTCTTTTTTTATTAGAAATAATATTTTTTTATTTTATTTTTTTTATATGAGTTTATTAATATTATTAAAAAATTAATTTAATATTATTTTTAAAGACAAAACAATTTTAAAAAAATTTGGCCAGACAACCTAATTTGTGTGTTTTTCTCGTGGTTTCACCGTATGCATCTTTCCCCCCACTCTTGGAGACCACAAGCTGCTCATATTTGACTGTCTTCCCAAGTTGTGCTTTTTAAATCCATTGAATAGCTGCCTTGTGATTAAACCATGCCTTATTGCATCCGGGGGCTCAAGTTGAAGACCTTCTAGGATTAAACTAGCCTTGGTAAGCTGCGGACCAGACTATTTTTTTCTCCCAAAAAAATAATATTTATCTACTTGCAAGTGTATTTTAGAAAAGAAAGAAAAATATTTGATTTAGGTTACAGATGCAATTGAAATAAATCAGTTGATTTTAATTTAATTAAGGTATGTTCTAGTTAGTTTTTTTTTTAATTGGTTCTTAAGTATTGGAATAATTTTTTTTATTTTTTATTTTTTTTAGACTGAAGTAGACAATTTATATTCAAATTAGTAAATTCATTGAGAATTTTTACCTAAACAGCGAATCATGTATTTTATCTTCCATCTTAATTCCACTTATCTTGGTTTTTTATTTTTATTTTGCAAAAGCAAGAATGTGAGGTATTTCGAGGAAGCATCATCCCCAGATGAAGATTGACCCCCATATTCTCTTCCATGCATTACAGTCCAAATAAAGGGCCATCAGTTTAGAGTGTGTTTGGTATTGTGGTAGCTGTTGTGGTTGTGGTTTAAAAAAAGTTGTTTTATAAAAAGTACTTTTAGTTGAAGTTGATTTGAAAAAATAGATGTTTGGTTAAAATTGTGGTTGAAATTGAGGTTGAATAAAAAGTAATTTAATGTGTTTGGTTAAGAATGCTTTTGAAATTAAGGTTATAAAATAATTTTAAAAAATATATATTAATATTGATGATTTTTAATTTAAATATTGTAGATTTAACTACTGCTATTACATCATAAAATAAATAACACTTTATATAAAATATTTTTTATTGTTCCATTAAACCATCTACAATTTCATAACGTATGAAATTCATTCGATAAGGACTATAATTTCCATGGTTTATTGAGCGTGCAACAACATCAGATAAAATATTATCAGGAATAAAATTGAAATTGCGATCAAATTCTGTAAATACTATGTCATTATGCGATATCCTTCTAATTTATGTAGTGTCATTAAATAATGTTAAATACTAGTTTTTTTGAATAAAATATAATTAAAAATAAAAAATATATATATTTTTTTACATTTAGGTTTGTACCAACCTGATCCGGCCAAAACATGCTACTCCGTTCTCCACACAGTGGAAAAGCTCCAGGAAGTCATCTTTTACATGCTCTCTAATGTTTGGGGAAGACAAGCTACAGCATATAGAATTTGCAATTCCAGAGACAAAAGATGAATAGTTGAGCCGACTTTTTTTTCTTAGCACAGTGAATCTTGAAAAATGAGGTTAGCTGTTGTTGGAAAGCATAATTTTCCAGCTTCTTATCAGCCACAGGTGCAGCCACAATTATTGTGGATCCCACCAAAATAAAATCTACTTTTTTGCATAACCAAACATGTAGAAACTGTGGTTTATTTGAACCTCCGGTACAGCCGCATTACCAAACAGTATCTTATTCTTAGGCCTTAGCAGCCATAGAAACATTTTCTTGTTCTTTAATCATTACAGCAACTTCACTTTAGAGAAGGAACCCGAGAAGAGGAAGAAACCGTCTATTTTGATGCCTCTGGCAGCTATGCTTTGATGGCTAAAGCACTAAATTATTGACGATCGTTTCTTTTTCCCAAATAATTTTTGAAATGTTTTAGTGGAGCTGAAGGAATTTCTTCTTTATTAGGTACAATCCCTGTTATGATTTCTCCTTTTCTTGCCTACTTTTTTTTTGCAATTCTCAATGTAATATTCATTTATCATTGTAGTTTAAACTGTGGATTGTATGAAAAAAAAATTTGTAACCTTTCTTTATATATAAAAATAATTTAAAATGTAACTTAAATGCAATGTGAAACAATATTATTATATTTTTAAACGAAAAATATTTTAAAACATCTAATATAACATATATCAACTTGGGCACAAATTCCTATGTTCTCGATGCAAAGCTAAAAAAAAATAAAATGTGAACTTGGGAAATAAAAAATGTAGAACAAAGGTTACCACCTAAAAAAATTATGAATCCTTCCTTGGTTCCATTTCTCATGTTTTATAGTCTACCACATTTTCATTTGTATTAGGTAGCCAAAAACAAAAAATGGTGTCCTTGTAATAAGAAGTCAATCTCTACTAATGTCAATGCCATTGAAATTTCATTGACTATTACCTACCAAAACTGTCCTCCATTTCATTTTAAAGATTTATTGGTCAAAGATCAGAACAAATTTTGATATCAAGCTACATTGTTTATGAAAGGTTGAAGGATCTACAATTACTATATGTCAAAGAAGCTTTTCAAGTCTAACTTGTCTTCCTATCTAGCTAAACACTATCGTCAGCTTCCTTCCACCAAAACCACTACCTAGATGTCGGGTCATTTTGGGAAGCTCCTTCTTTGAATGTAAAAAGCTCTGACAAAAATCTGTTTATTTTTCATCTTTTCTGCCTTCCTAGTTCTTTATTTCCTCTGAATCTTTTTCATTCTCAGAGGTTGTGAAGAATGATCAGCAAGAGCATAAACCCAGTTCTTGTTTTTCTCTTGTCGGTCTCTTATTCCTTGTTGTTTCTAGCTCCCTTTTGCCATGCTGCCAATAATACACTCACAATAGGCCAATCACTAAAAGATGGCGAGTCCTTGATATCAGTTGATGAGAACTTTGAACTGGGATTCTTTAGCCCTGGAAACTCTAGTTTAAGATATTGTGGTATAAGGTATTACAAGATTCGGGATCAGGCTGCCATCTGGGTGGCTAATAGAGAAAAACCAATCTCCGGTAGCAATGGAGTCTTGAGGATAGGTGAAGATGGGAATTTGTTGGTTACAGATGGAAATGGAAGTCAAGTTTGGTCAAGTAATGCTTCAGTAGTGTCTAATAACACAGCAGCGATGCTTGATACAACAGGTAATCTAATTCTCTCGGGCAATGAGAGTATTGGTGAGACAGATAAAGCCTATTGGCAAAGCTTCAATAATCCAACCGACACCTATTTGCCACACATGAAAGTTCTTATAAGTTCTGCAGAGATTCATGCCTTCACTTCATGGAAATCTGCAAATGATCCTTCACCAGGAAACTTCACCATGGGAGTTGATCCTCGCGGAGCACCACAGATAGTGATTTGGGAGGGATCGAGGAGAAGGTGGAGAAGTGGGCACTGGAATGGACTAATATTCTCAGGTGTTCCATATATGACAGCTTTAACCACTTACCGATATGGATTTAAGGTCACTCGTGAAAGCGATGGAAAATTTTATTTAACATACAATCCATCAGATAGTTCTGAATTGATGAGGTTTCAGATAACATGGAATGGATTTGAAGAGCAGAAAAGGTGGAATGAAAGTGCAAAGACGTGGCAAGTAATGCAATCACAGCCTTCTGAAGAATGTGAGAATTACAATTATTGTGGCAATTTTGGAGTCTGTACTTCATCAGGATCTCCAAAATGCAGATGTATGGAAGGGTTTGAGCCAAAGCATCCAGATCAGTGGAGACTAGGAAATTGGTCAGGCGGATGTGGAAGAAGGTCTCCTTTACAGTGCCAGAGGAACACTAGTAGTGGTGGAGAGGATGGGTTCAAAACATTAAGGGGCTCGAAGTTGCCTGATTTTGCAGATGTGGAGTCGATCACCTTGGATGCGTGCAGAGAAATGTGTCTAAATAACTGTTCATGTAAGGCATATGCGCACGTTAGTCAGATTCAATGCATGATATGGAATGGGGACTTGATTGATGTCCAGCATTTTGTCGAAGGTGGGAACACTCTGTATGTACGTCTCGCAGATTCTGAATTAGGTAAACTTTCTCCCAATGTTGTTTTCATTGTTTGAAATGATTTAGTAGTTTGTAATTAGAATTTATAGAGAACTTGATAGAATTACAACTTCAAGTTTATTGCTATCATCATTGAAAATAAAAAGGCCTGTTGAATTAGTCTTTGATCCAGTGGTTCTTTCTGGGATTAGTAAAACTGTAATGGCTTCATGACCGCTCCAAATTGCAACACATAATCCAAGTTTCTTTACTTCTTGTGATCGTCATTTTTTCTGAAAAAAAAATCCCAAAACATGCAGAACATGATCATGAAAAGGTTAAGATGCAGAGGCATGTTTCTACTTAGTAAATACGGTTTGTCATGATAATGGACTCGGTGAATTAGATGAAGAAAAAGATATGAAATCTTGCAACAGTTTATTCAAGTTACATTTTATGTTGGATATCTTCTGATTTGTTTCTCGTATAGGTCCCAACAGGATGCCTACGTATGTGATAATACTAATAGTTTTGGCTGGACTGGCCTTCCTAGCCATATCTATATGGCTTCTGTGGATGCTCAAAAAAAGACTCAAAGGTAAGAATCTCAGTTTCGTGCTTGGTTAAGACATGTCTTCCGTCTTGATCAAGAAATGACATCTTACCTTCTTAATTTTTATCTTCAGTTTTGTCAGCGGCTACCTCAGCTTGCACGTCGTCAAAATGTGAATTGCCAGTTTATGATCTGAGTAAAAGTAAAGAGTACTCAACCGATGCTTCTGGATCTGCTGACCTTCTTATAGAAGGGAGCCAAGTAAATGGTTCAGATTTGCCAATGTTCAATTTCAACTGTTTAGCAGCTGCAACAGACAATTTTTCTGAAGAAAACAAGCTTGGGCAGGGAGGATTTGGCCTCGTCTACAAGGTGAGTAATTATGTTATACATGTATCAGAATATAACAGAAGCTGAATTCAAGTGCTAAAGCTTAGTATTCTTCATATTGATTAATAGGGAACGCTTCCTGGAGGAGAGGAAATAGCTGTAAAGAGGCTTTCAAAGATCTCTGGCCAAGGTTTACAGGAGTTCAAGAATGAAATTATTCTGATTGCCAAATTGCAGCACAGGAATCTTGTTCGATTGTTAGGATGCAGCATTCAGGGTGATGAGAAGATGCTGATTTATGAATATATGCCAAATAAAAGCCTGGATTACTTCCTTTTTGGTGAGTTCTTCCTTATATTTAGTGCTCAATAGAAAAGGATTGTTAAAGCTCAAAACAATGATTTGTACCAGGCTTGTTAATTGTTTCTGATTCCTGTGATCGCAATGGCAGATCCCGATAAGCAAGCTCTATTAGACTGGAGTAAACGTTTCGCAATTATTGAGGGGATTGCCAGAGGTCTTCTTTATCTCCATAGGGATTCAAGACTAAGAATCATTCATCGGGACCTAAAGGCTAGTAACATTTTGTTGGATGAAGAAATGAACCCAAAGATTTCCGACTTCGGCATGGCCAGAATATTTGGGGGAAACCAAAGTGAAATAAACACAAACCGAGTTGTTGGAACATAGTAAGTTTGATATCTATGAGATTGCTCGTGTTAAACTCTAATCAACAATATGATTTTTCTGACTCACTTGTATCTTGCAGTGGTTATATGGCACCTGAATATGCAATGGAAGGCCTATTTTCAGTGAAGTCTGATGTTTATAGCTTTGGAGTACTACTCCTAGAGATTGTGAGTGGCCGAAGGAATACTAGCTTCCGTCAAACAGAACGCATGATCCTCATTGCTTATGTAAGTGCATGCAAAATTTCACCAATTTAGGCTCTGGTTTGAGATACAACACAACGTTTTTTACTGTTATTTTTTCACTCACCTGATCCAAGTTCTGACTGATTGCAGGCATGGGATCTTTGGAATGAAGGTAAGGCAATGGACATAGTTGATCTTTCCATCCGAGATTCATGTGATGAAAAGGAAGTTCTGAGATGCATACAAATCGGCATGTTGTGTGTGCAAGATTCTGCACTTTATAGACCAAACATGGCATCAGTTGTGGTAATGCTGGAGAGCAGCACAACAAGCATTCCATTGCCTAGGCAACCCACTTTCACTTCTGTCAGAGCCTCTATAGACCCTGAAATCTCTCTGGAAGTGCAAGAAGTAGCATCGTCAAGCGACTTGACAGTGAAAGTGGTAGCAGGCAGATGATTACAATCTTTCCTTTTCTGTTCCTCTGCATTCCTTGTTTTATATGTTCATATGTTAGTTTAGTTGGAAAACAGAGTATATTTGTAAAGGTCTTTTGTCAATCAATTTTTTACAAAAACAAAACTATTTTTTGTGCTCTATAAATTGATAGTGGTTTCTTTTAATCAGCAATTACCAATGAGGTAATGGATTGACAGCAGACTCATTACAGGTTTAGGCCAAAAGCACTTTCACAATCAGAAAAGAAACTGGCACCAAAAGCACTGTGGCCAATAATCATCTGTGCAAGCCAGCCAGCAATTCTGACCACATTTCAATTGTAAAATGAGATTTCAATGCTTGTTGCACGCCCAGCAAGAAATGTAATGCGGATGAACCTTGAGCGACACATGCTTAAGAACCGCATGCCCACCTATGTAAGAATGTTTGATCATAGAACATTAAAATTTGTGATCTAGAAAGAGTTGAAAACTCTACGAGATTGAATGCTTATTGGAGCTATAATAGACTGAGAAATGACTAGCAATTCAAGAATTCATCAAGCTAGTCATTGATGGGTGGCGGTTCCAACACCGGTCATTCCTTTGACTCTTTTGGTGAAAATAATTTATATCTCTTGACGTGCTCTACACTAATATTTAAAAGGACTATGAGATCAAAAGATGAGAGGAAAAAATTATTCATGTATATTTCTTCAATATTTACCTTCCATATTTTTTTTTAAAAAAAAATCTATTTGAAGTGAAAGGATTTGTAAAAATTATAATGCTTAAATAATCATGTTTTCTACATAGTATTTTCTTAGAGTTTAATTTTTTGAATTTTTTTGATTTCTTTAGAATTAATCTTAAAGCTTTTATAAAAACATTTATTGATAAACATACAGTGCTAAATATGCTAGTTTCTACTGTGCTTCGGGTTGGATATTCTTAAAACATAAAAAAATATTTATATCATTAAAAATTTGCTGGTATTATCATTTAACTCAGTCAATTTTATTTTTATTTTATTTTATAATAAAAAATCTAAAAATTAATTTATTATCAATCAATACTTAATGATAAAATTCAAGAAAAAAACCCTATACTAAATAATGGACGAAAAAATATATTAAAAAAAGTACTATAAAATTTCAACCCAACTCTTTAATTAATATTTAATCAACTCATCAAATCCGCAATTTCTATTATAAACTTTATTGGTTTGATTTAATTGTTTTTATTGCATGATAAAAAAACAAAAATTGATTTAGGAGGATAAACTTAAATAAACTATAATGCTTAATTTTGTAACTATAATGCTTAATGATTTAGGAGGATTTGTAAAAATTATAATGCTTAAATAATCATGTTTTCTACATAGTATTTTCTTAGAGTTTAATTTTTTGAATTTTTTTGATTTCCTTAGAATTAATCTTAAAGCTTTTATAAAAACATTTATTGATAAACATACAGTGCTAAATATGCTAGTTTCTACTGTGCTTCGGGTTGGATATTCTTAAAACATAAAAAAATATTTATATCATTAAAAATTTGCTGGTATTATCATTTAACTCAGTCAATTTTATTTTTATTTTATTTTATAATAAAAAATCTAAAAATTAATTTATTATCAATCAATACTTAATGATAAAATTCAAGAAAAAAACCCTATACTAAATAATGGACGAAAAAAAATATTAAAAAAGTACTATGAAATTTCAACCCAACTCTTTAATTAATATTTAATCAACTCATCAAATCCGCTGTCACGACCCGATCCCCGGATCCATGACCGGCACATAGGCAAGGTTCCCCTCCAAGGTTCCATACCTATGTGAACCCAAACTTACACACAAACTTATCCTAACTCAATCAGAGTTCAACGCAGCATTTATAACAAAATCAACTTCATAATATAATTGAATTGTCTTAATACAAGAGTTTATATAAGTTCAGAGTTTTGGAGCACTAACTAGACATAAAGGAAGGTACAAATTACTACCAAAAGAGCAGGTTCTGAAGGTCCAACAAAATGACCTGCTATCAAGCTATAAGCCTGAAAAGGATAAATAATGAGATGGTGAGTTCAACAACTCAGTGAGTAGATAACGTTCAATATACACACACGAGGTAATACAGCAATGAGCAATATATATACAAGTATGGATTTAGGTTCTTATGGAAGTGTTCTCAAAATGGCCATAACAAGAAGATCATATGGTAAAACTCGTCAGAAAATCAAAATGCAATGAGCATGAGGCTCCGTACTGTGGGATGATCAGTCCACACAGGTTGGTGACTCCCCCGACCAACTAGGGTTCAGATACGATGTGCACAAAGACTAACACTACCCTGTTAGCATGGGTATTCTGACTGACATACCATAGGTTCATAATCATAATCTAACAAACATATTCATATCTCAAAACTCAACTCATGACATCAATCAAATGAGGAGCTATCAATTCAGAAGTCAATTCAAAATATATGTTGGTTCATATCAAGAATTCAGATTCAATAATTGATCATGCTTTATCAAAACAAGGATAATAATTAACATATATATTATCAAGAAGCATGATCCAATTCATATTAGCAAATCAAATATTTATAATATTTCTCATGCATATGGAAAATTATCCACTCACCTGACTTGAAAGCAATAAAACTCAAAGCTGATATCGAAGAAAAATCCTACTGACGTCCCGCCGGTAGAATATCAGGATTATCTGAATATAAAGGAGACATATTTAAGAATGACTCAAAAGAATATATATAACCTATTTAATACACTTATCTAAGGGTGTATTCCATAACCCTAAATGTTTTTGAACTAACTAGTTATCTTTCCTAAAAACCTAACATTTAACGGTTTTCCCGAAATCTAATCCATAATAAAGCAATTAATAAAATTGGTAATAATTCACTAAATAATCCTCAATTATTCATCAAACCAATCTGAAAAAGATAATAGTACAGCTAGGGACTAATCTGGAATTTATCATATTTTTAAGGGTCAAATTGCAACTTTTGTCAAATTGGAGGACCAAACTAAAATTTATCATAAATCCATGAATATACTGAAATTATGTCCATAATTCATCCTCATTTCTGTCCAGATCATCTCATTATACTCCAGGGACCATTCTGGAATTTTACCAAATTTTTAGGATCAAATTGTAATTTTTGTCAAATTGGAGGACCAAATTGAAAGTGTTAAATTCTCTTATCTATACAGTAATTCTGTCCATAATTCATATGTTATTCTGTTCAGAATCTTGGAATAGGCTCCAGGGACCATTCTGCAAATTTTCCAAAGTTTGGGGACTAAACTGTAATTTTCCAAAATTGAGGGACCAAATTGAATTTTCGTCATCTTCAACCTCCAACCCAGAATTTTCACAGAAACCTACTGTTCTCCACTGATTTTTAACTCAACATTCACCATTCAAACAAAACTATAACTCAAAATTATCACAATCTTCCATAATCAACTAAATCATCAATTAACCACAACAATCAACCCCTAACATTCAATTTAATTCATCAATTAAACTCAAAACACAAATTTCATAACCCTAACATTTATCAAAACCGAAATTAAAGCTAAAGAAAACATATTATATACATTAAAGCATAATCTTACCCCTTTTTATTTATTTCCTCCAACTCCTTTCCTTTTTCCCTTATTTTCCCCTCTTTTCTCTTCTTCTTCTTCTTCCTCTTTCTCCCTTCTCTCTCCCATCAGTTTTTTTACTCTAAATTTTCAGATCTCTTGTTTTTTTTTTTTTTTTCTATTTATATATATTATGTATTTATACAATTACTACAATACCCTTCATTTAATTATTCCTACATCTTAAGCCTTCAAGGGCTTTATTGTATTTTCCTACTTATTTATTCAAAACATCACATCCGCAATTTCTATTATAAACTTTATTGGTTTGATTTAATTGTTTTTATTGCATGATAAAAAAAAAACAAAAATTGATTTAGGAGGATAAACTTAAATAACCCCCCCCCCCCCACACACACACACACTAAACAATGAATATATATATATATATATATATATATATATATATATATATATATATATATATATATATATAAAGCATGAAAAAAAGGGTCAAGAAGGCCCATGTATATAAAAAAGAACACAATCAAACAAAGACAACAGTTTATCTGTGTTTAATTCAAAGAAATTAGAGCGTGCTCCCCAGCTCAAACCCATGACCTCGGACCTGCCGTACACGCTGATCACTGAGCCAAGTCACAGAAGTGATTTAAGATGATGAAAAAAACATATATCAAGATGTAAGACCGACACCACCCGTTTTAGTTTTTTTTAGCCTAAAGCCATTTGATTGTTTGGTCCGTGTGATTTACATGCAGGAGGCCCTTCTTTCATATTTCCCATGGATGTGGGATTTAGTGTCCATCACTTCATGCCTTATGCTCATGTAAGTGCCTCCCTATTGGCCTTGTTTGGTTTATAAAGGTTCGTGCTGATATGCATCCATTCCAGGCATGGAGGCTGTAGTCCGAAAGCAGGGGTCTAGGCTTGATAAATGAAGAATGGGCAAGCTCATTTTCCTCATCAGAGGTAATGGGATGTGTTCAAATTGAACTTCTCGTATGTTCAAGGTCAGGCTGCAGATAGGCCAACGATGGAAGTCCATCATGGTAATTTAAGTAATTTCATTTCTTAAATTACCATTTAAAGTCCACTTTAAAAATCACAAAATAGCATAATGCTTCTGTTGTGCACTCTCATATCTCCAATACAATAAAAATATCTTAAACATAACTTTTCTTTAACAAAAGTCTTACCATCATCGTAACTTTTCCTTCTCAAACTCCCACATCGCCACTACCTTGGGCCTCTTAACAGAACCAATTGTTATTTCATCATCTAACTCTCGTGCCTCAATAACCCGAGTATGATCCATTATAGTGTACACGTGAATTCTAATAGCTTTAAAGAGGTGGCTATTAAGACCCCAAACAAACATTTTGATCTTTCTTTCCCTAGTCTATACCATATAGCCAGCATATTTAGACAGTCATGTAAACTCCACATCATACTCTATCACAGCCAAGTCACCCTAAACTAGCTTCTCAAAAGCGTAGGACTTGGCATCCCTCACACTCTTTGATAGAAAGCTCTCCAAGAACATATCCGAGAATTCCTTCCATGTTATAGAAGGAGAATCAGCTACTTTTTCTCTTCTATTCGAATTATACTAGTTAACAACCACATCTCCTTCAAGTCTAAAGGACGCTAAAATCACTACACGAAGATCCGTGCTTCCTATGGCCTCACACCTCCTCCACACCGCATGTATCCAAGAACTATTGGGGGTCATCAGAATCATTTACCCTCTTGAAGGTGGGAGGTGCTAGCTTCAAGAACTCAGATAGTGGCACCTTCACTTCATGCATTATCTGTGAAGGTGCATACCTGTTCCTTTCTCTCTCTGCCATGAGGTTGGTCAGGGTTTGTATAGCCTGACCAATCCTATCACCACTAGCAGAGGTGCTTCCCTAGTGGATTCCTGATCCATAATCGAATTCCTGTCTTCACCTCCTCCTCCTCCTGACTACACAATTCTGAGCCTTATCCTGTTGGGGATTCCGACGTCTGTGGTGTACTGATATCTGCTCAAGGGAGGGGAAGCACACTGACACAATATTTAACGTGGTTCGGCAATTCGCCTATATTCACGGGAGAGAGTCCATATTATTTAGAGATAGAGAAAGGATACAATAAATACATTGAGGAAGATCACTCAACTCCCAGCTCACACACTCTGTTGCATATGGCAGCAACTCCTCTTTCTCTCTTCTTCTCTTCTCTTCACGTTCTCACACACTCTCACACTCTCACACTGCACTCTCAAATATAAGCCTCCTTTATAGGCATTTCTTAGCAACCTTCTCCAGCACATGGAGGGGACAATAGGTCCTGAAATCATGCCACTAATTGTGGCACTAGTGGTGCTTCCACTAAGCCACAATTAGTGGTGGGGTATTGCCACAAAATAGCAATATCCTAACATATCCTTCATAAACAGTGGTAGAGGTAAGTCTAAGAAGTTGTTGACCTCAACTTGGTCCAACTTTTTAGAGGGTTTCTGGCCTTAACCCCCTCATCTTGGGTTTCTAAGCTGAACCAAAAGAACCTTATCAGGATCATTGTGCGACCTCGACTGACATTTCCTACACGTTTATCCCTCGATATATTCCTAATAAGAACACACGTATGACAACCCAACAATAAAAAGAGTTCAAGGAAGGCATACAAAACATGGAATTGAAGCATTCAAAGAAGAATGATAGCAAGGCAAGACACATCCTAAGCTCTACAGTTTACAAAGTTTACAAAACAGAGTTTTAGTAAAAAGAAAAATTTCGATAAAATGACAAGTTTTACAAATTCTGATATCAACTTTGTCACGTCTCAATTTCCAGGTCCATGATCGGCAACGCAAACGTAGCACCTCAAGGTGCCCCGCTTGTGTCAAGCCTCAAAATTTACACATTTGATATTATAAAAATCATAAAATAAAATATCCAAAAAATAAGAAATTCAATAGATAAATTAAAATTTGACTCTTTCATAAATAATTCAAAACAAATTCAAAACATAATTAAAATTATTTTGTGGAGTATCTATGAATAACAAATAAATAATAAATTATTGGCCTTGAGGAACAAATGAGGCATATCCACTTAAGAAGCAAAAAAAAAGAAGCCAAAAGAACCTGCTACTAAAATTAAAATAAAAACCTGAAAAATATGAATGGAGGGGTGAGTCCAAACACTTAGTGAGAGATGATAACTATAATACATGCTAATATACATTTTAAGATAAGTGAATATGCAAAAATCAAGTATCGAACGAAACATATATATCAAAGGTATCATATTAAATGGTATGCAAAAGAAATATACATGTCAGAACTACATATCATATTACTGACATCCTACTCGTCAGCCAGGGAATACACACACACACATACACACACATATAATGTACTGAGTACTGACACCTTACTCACTAGCTAGAAAACAAAATATCATGTGCACATAGGTTAACTACTCTCTGTTAGTGTCACGACCCGAATCCCGGGTCCATGACTGGCAAAACAGAAATAGTGTCATGAGGACACCACACCTATGCTAAGTGTCAAAACTTACATATCATAAAACAAATTATATAAAATACGTGTTACATTACAAAATACATTACATTTCATAATAGATATATAGACTAACTACTAGGTATACAAATTATATCACATCAGGTTGGGACCTCTCTCGCCAGCTAGGTATATATTATATGCACATAGACTAACTACTCTCTATTAGCATGAAGTTACTAACAAGTCATATATCAAGGTATAATAGTTATTCACATAATTATCAAATCAATTTATATCATATTGAATATAATTTAGTTCAACAGAATGCAAGTACAAATTCAATAATATATAGATGAGTACTTGGAAAATAAGCAACATACATAAATATTCAAGAAATTAACTAGTTATACTTATCATATAATCAACATATATATTTATTTATATTATATACATATTAAAGATTATCTCACTCAACCGAAAAATATAGAACTAAAATGAATATAAGATGAAAGACCCGAAAATCCTATTAAGGATCGTTAGAAGAACCTACAACAAATATAAGGAATATACTTAAAAATAACTCAAAATAACACAAATAAAAAATTCCAATGCATAAGAGAAAACCAGATTTAGTCTCCTAATTTTAGGGACTAAAAACGATAATTTTCCAAAAATAGGGACTAAAACGTAATTTTACCAAAATTGGAGTACCAAACTGTAAATACATAACCATATTGAAATTTAACCCATAAACCACCCTCAATTCTGTCTAGAAATGAATCAGAGACCGAAATGCAATCTTTTTAAAGTTCAAGGACTAAAATGTAAATTCCCAAAATTGAGGGACTAAACTAAAAATATTCCAAATCAATTGTGAAACTGAGATTCATCATCCTTAACCTCATAATAATACTACGTAGAATCCCAAAATACATTTAAGGGTCAAATTATAATTTTTCAAAGTTTAAGGACTAAACTGTAATTTTTTTTCACATATTAAACACCAAAATAAAATTTCATCATCTTCCACCTCAAGACCATGCTATCCAGATTTTCCAGAAAAGTTAAAAAAAATGTCTTAACCCATAACACATCAATTAATCTTAACAACATAAACTTCAAATCTTAAATCAAACTTGACCAACATAATCAATCATAAAACATCAAAATCATACCTTCTTTCAAAACAAAATACTTAAGGTAAAGTGATTGATTTTTTATGTGTTGATAGAAATAAGGATTTTTAAATTGATTTGTTTAATTGATTTATTATGGGTTAAGAAATTTGCTTTAACTTTGCTGGAAAAAATTACAATTTGATCCCTGGAACGTAAATTGAGATTCTGGACAGAATTGAGGATGAATTATGGGAAAAATTTTAGTATAGTTATCTATTTCTGACATTTACAATTTGGTCATCCAATTATGGTAAAATTATGCTTTGGTCCCTGATTTTTAAAAATTATCGTTTTAGTCTGTAAACATAGGAGACTAAACCTGGTTTCCTTTTATGAATTGGAGTCTTTTATTTGTGTTGTTTTAAGTTTTTTTTTCTCTATATTCTATATATTTATTGTAGATACTTCTAATAATCCTTAATAGGATTTTTGGATCTTTCATTTACTATTCCTTTTACTTTTATATTTTCCAGGTGAGTAAGATAATCTTTAATATACATGTAATATATATAAAAATATGTATGTTGATTATATGATGAGTACGACTAGTTAATTTCTTGAATATTTATATATGTTGCTTTATTTTTCGCGTACTCATCTATTCTTAAATTTGTACTTGCATTATGTTGAACTAAATTCTATTCGATATGATATACATTGTTTTGATAATTATACGAATATCTATTATGCCTTGATATAGAACTTGTTAGTAACTTCATGCTAACAGAGAATAGTTAGCCTATATACACATAGTATTCTGTATACCTATCTAGTAAGAGAGACACCAGTCTGTGGTGATTGATCCTCTCATAGTGATCATCTTCGGGTGTCAATATAATGAGTTTATAGATTATTGTTTTTGTTCGATATCTTAGACACTTTATTATTACCTTGTTTTAATTAAGTTTGGATTTTGACAATGTAATGAGTATTATAGATTGTTGTTTTTGTTTTAATTACTTATGAGAAATTTTGAACTATCATTTAATTTCATTATTTTTTAATAATATAATATTTTGAAAGATTATAAAATGCTATGTATTTTTAAATAAATTGTTCTTTGATATATCCATTCTTACGACACTGCTCCTATATAGCTAGTCATGAACCTGAAATTCAGGTTGTGACATAATTGTTTTAGTGCTCCACGTTAGTGATGCACTAAATTGTGTGAGTGCTCCTATCAAGTGGGGCTCTCAATAATTAACTTTTTTTAGGTATGTTACAGTTAGCATAGAGTAACTAAGTACCCTCTATTAGTCTGGAGTTTTTGACAATAGTCTAAATGGGGTAATAAGAATCATGAGCTCAAATAAACAAATAACATGAATATTGTGTTCATGGTTTATCATCAAGATTCAAAATGCAAGCATGATAACGTTTGAACAAATATAAAGGATATATGGTCCATGTTCAAATCAAACAAGCATAGGATGAGTATTTAAGAAGAAAACAAAATAATAATAACAATAACTAATAAGCCTTATATAATCAACAATAACAATAATACTCATCATTTCACACCAACACACACACACACACACACACACACACACACACACACACACACACACACACACACACACACACATGATGCATAATAGAAATTATCCCACTCAACTGAAAAACAAAGCAAAAAGATAAACAAATGCAAAATTGGAGATTACTGAGGCTTGCTAGGAGAAACGTTAGCAGAACCTCTATCATATATGAAAAAAACTAAAAAAAGACTAAAAGCAACATAACATAAAAGATTAAAACCCTAAACTTAGAGACCAAATTGTAATAATAAAGTTGATCTGATTCACTCGATCGATTCCGAACATAATCCAAACTGATTGAACATAATAAACCTAATTAACCGCCACTACAGGGTCAAGCAATTGACCGGATTAACCAATTGGTCGACCAGATAGTTGGGATTTTTAAGATCTTGACCTACTAGTCGAACAATTTATAGAACCCAAAACTAAAAGACATTATGTTCTTCAACAAACCATAATCTAGACATCAACCTAGTTTGTTTTAGTTCAACTAATCACCATAATACATCAATAAATTTCCTTATTTCATTAGATCATCAAATCAATATAAAACCCTAACTTCTTTATTGATTATTCCATAAACAATCCAAAAATAAAAAAATAACATAGAAGGGAAACACTCACTTATTACTTCTATCTTTCTTGAACCCAAAACTTCAAGATAAAAAACTGAAATTTTTTGTTTGATGAGGAGAGGGTTACGACAACCACAAAAATTAGAAGAAAGAAAAATAATTCTCTTACAACTTTTTTATATATATCTAAATTACATCGGTTGGATTTGAGTTAAATTTTAGGCTTGGATCTTATGGCCAAAACATGTATATCACAGTATGTAATCTTGAGAATTGTTTGTGGATGCATAACATTTTACGCTTCTCCTATACAGCCTGCGATCAGGATATTCAACTTGTTCTATGGATTACAGTCTTGGATGCTCAAAATCATTTGGTCTCTACCAAAACCAATCCGATCGAACTCCTAAAGAGTGTCTCTTATCCCAAAAAGCAAGTGAAGTTGATTCATTGTAAGAGTACAATAAGGTTTGTAACTACGAGAAAAATACCGAAGTTGAATATTTCTTTCTTCTAGTTATTGCTGACTGAAATGGCAGGCGCCATACATCATATTGGATTTCTTCATATCACATCAGCACAGGATATGAATTCCAAAAATGAAAGGGAAATCAATGAGTATCCATGCCAGGAACCCTTAATATTTCCTTTTGCTATTGCTAGAAAGCTAATTAGTACATGCGTGAAAGCTTCGTCATATGGTCCTACAGAATCTAATTCATCGAAAGCTCAACAACTTTCCAAGGACATTTTTGTTGTCATGAACAAATCACGTGGAACAATCTTCACTCTATTTTTCCAATTATTCCTTTTTAATTGACTTTGAATTTTTATTTTATTTTTATAAGACCACAAGATACATGCGCGATCAAGACTAAGTTTTTTTCTTAAACAATTTTAAAAAAATACACTCTCATATCGATTTAATGTATTAAAAAATTAATAATAAAGTTCTCTGTCTATATACCGGCTTCTTCAAGATTCAAATTTAAAAGTAAGAAAATAAAATATATCTCTTTAACTATCATACCATTGAATTTATAGAAATTTATTCCTTGTGTATTAATTGTAACTATTTAGTGAATTACTCGAGACAAATTTGAAAGACTTTGATTTCAAAAATGGAGTCGTGGGATCTGTGCGTTGATAAATTAACAGTACAAATGAAATGAACAAGAATAAAAAATAAGTTAGTCTCTACTAATGTCAATGTCATTGAACTTTCATTGACAATTTCCAACCAAAACTCCCCTCCATGCCATTTTAAAGCTTTATTGGTCAAAGATTGGAACAAATTTTGATATCTTTGTTTATGGAAAGTTGAAGGATCTACTGGAAACATATGTCAAAGAAGCTTTTCAAGTCTTAACTTGTCAGCCTAGCTCGGTAAACAGAGTAGTCAGCTTCCACCAAAACCACCGTTAGGGGAAGCTCCTTCTTTGAATGTCAAACCCCTGACAAAATCTGTTTATTTTACGTCTTTTCTGCCTTTCTAGTTCTTTATTCTCTCTGAATCTGTTTTTCTTAGAGGTTGTAAAGAATGGTCAGCATGAGCATGATCCCAGTTCTTGTTTTTCTCTTGTCGGTCTCTTATTCCCTGTTGTTTCTAGCTCCCTTTTGCCATGCTGCCACTAATACACTCACAACAGGCCAATCACTAAAAGATGGGGAGACCTTGATATCAGTTGATGAGAACTTTGAACTGGGATTCTTTAGCCCTGGAAATTCTAGTTTAAGATATGTTGGTATAAGGTATTACAAGATTCAGGATCAGGCTGTCATCTGGGTTGCTAATAGAGAAAAACCAATCTCCGGTAGCAATGGAGTCTTGAGGATAGGTGAAGATGGGAATTTGTTGGTTACAGATGGAAATGGAAGTCCAGTTTGGTCGAGTAATGCTTCAGTAGTTTCTAGTAACACAGCAGCGATGCTTGATGTTACAGGTAATCTTATTCTCTCGAGCAATGATAGTATTGGTGAGACAGATAAAGCCTATTGGCAAAGCTTCAATAATCCAACCGATACCTATTTGCCACCCATGAAAGTTCTTGTAAGGACTGCAGAGATTCATGTCTTCACTTCATGGAAATCTGCAAATGATCCTTCACCAGGAAACTTCACCATGGGAGTTGATCCTCGCGGAACACCGCAGATAGTTGTTTGGGAGGGATCGAGGAGAAGGTGGAGAAGTGGGCACTGGAATGGAATAATATTCTCAGGTGTTCCGTATATGAAAGCTTTTACCACTTACCAATATGGATTTAAGTTTTCTCCTGAAAGCGATGGAAACTTTTATGTTACATACAATCCATCAGATAATTCTGAATTCTTGAGGTTTCAGATAACTTGGAATGGATTTGAAGAGGCGAAAAAGTGGAATGAAAGTGCAAAGACGTGGCAAGTAATTCAATCACAACCTTCTGAAGAGTGTGAGAATTACAATTACTGTGGCAATTTTGGAGTCTGTACTCCATCAGGATCTCCCAAATGCAGATGCATGGAAGGGTTTGAGCCAAGGCATCCAGATCAGTGGAGACTAGGAAATTGGTCAGGCGGATGTGGAAGAAGGTCTCCTTTACAGTGCCAGAGGAACACTAGTAGTGGTGGAGAAGATGGGTTCAAAACAGTAAGGTGCATGAAGTTGCCTGATTTTGCAGATGTGAAGTCGATCTCCTTGGATGCTTGCAGAGAAATGTGTCTAAATAACTGTTATTGTAAGGCATATGCGCACGTCAGTGAGATTCAATGCATGATATGGAATGGAGACTTGATTGATGTTCAGCATTCCGTCGAAGGTGGGGACACACTGTACTTGCGTCTCGCAGATTCTGAATTAGGTAAACTCTCTCCCATTGTTGTGTTCATTGTTTTTCAACTGATTTAGTAGTTTATAATTAGAATTCATATAGAAGTAGTTAGAATTACAACTTCAAGTTTATTGCTATCATCATTGAAAATAAAAGGGCCTGTTGAATTAGTCTTTGATCCAGTAGTCCTTTCTGGGTTTAGCAACTCAGTTATGGCCTCAGGAAAGCTCCAAATTGTAACACACAATCCAAGTTTGTTTACTTCTTCTGATCATCATTTTGTCTTAACAAAAATCCCAAAACGTGCAGACCATGATCATGAAAAAGTTAAGATGCAGAGTCAAGTTTCTAGTTAGTATATCTGGTTTGTCGTGATAATAAACTAAGTGAATTAGATGAAGAAAAAGATATGAAATCCTGTAACAGTTTATTCAAGTTACTTTTTATGTTGGATATCTTCTGATTTGTTTCTCGATATAGGTCGCAGCAGGATGCCTACGTATGTGATAATACTAATAGTTTTGGCTGGACTGGCCTTCCTAGCCATATCTATATGGCTTCTGTGGATGCTCAAAAAAAGACTCAAAGGTAAGAATCTCAGTTTCATGCTTGGTTAAGACATGTCTTCCGTCTTGATCAAGAAATGACATCTTACCTTCTTAATTTTTATCTTCAGTTTTGCCAGCGGCTACCTCAGCTTGCACATCCACAAAATGCGAATTCCCAGTTTATGATCTCAGCAAAAGTAAAGAGTTCGCAACCGATGCTTCTGGATCTGCCGACCTTGTTATAGAAGTGAGCCAAGTAAATGGTTCAGATTTGCCAATGTTGAGTTTCAACTGTGTAGCAGCTGCAACAGACAATTTTTCTGAAGAAAACAAGCTTGGACAGGGAGGATTTGGCCTCGTCTACAAGGTGAGTATTTATGTTGTACATGTATCAGAATATAACAGAAGCTGAATTCAAGTCCTAAAGCTTAGTATTGCTCATATTAATTAATAGGGAAAGCTTCATGGAGGAGAGGAAATAGCTGTAAAGAGGCTTTCAAATATCTCTGGCCAAGGCTTACTGGAATTCAAGAATGAAATTATTCTGATTGCCAAATTGCAGCACAGGAATCTTGTTCGATTGTTAGGATGCAGCATTCAGGGTGATGAGAAGATGCTGATTTATGAATATATGCCAAATAAAAGCCTGGATTACTTCCTTTTTGGTGAGTTCTTCCTTATATTTAGTGCTTAATAGAAAAGGATTGTCAAAGCTCAAAACAATGATTTGTACCAGGCTTGTTAATTGTTTCTGATTCCTGTGATCGCAATGGCAGATCCCGAGAAGCAAGCTCTATTAGACTGGAGTAAACGTTTCGCAATTATTGAGGGGATTGCCAGAGGTCTTCTTTATCTCCATAGGGATTCAAGACTAAGAATCATTCATCGGGACCTAAAGGCTAGTAACATTTTGTTGGATGAAGAAATGAACCCAAAGATTTCCGACTTCGGCATGGCCAGAATATTTGGGGGAAACCAAAGTGAAATAAACACAAACCGAGTTGTTGGAACATAGTAAGTTTGATATCTATGAGATTGCCCGTGTTAAACTCTAATCAACAATATGATTTTTCTGACTGTCACTTGTATCTTGCAGTGGTTATATGGCACCTGAATATGCAATGGAAGGCCTATTTTCAGTGAAGTCTGATGTTTATAGCTTTGGAGTACTACTCCTAGAGATTGTGAGTGGCCGAAGGAATACTAGCTTCCGTCAAACAGAACGCATGATCCTCATTGCTTATGTAAGTACATGCAAAATGTCACCAATTTAGGCTCTGGTTTGAGATACAACACAACGTTTTTTACTGCTATTTTTTCACTCACCTGATCCAATTTCCGACTGATTGCAGGCATGGGATCTTTGGAATGAAGGTAAGACAATGGAGATAGTTGATCCTTCCATCCGAGATTCATGTGATGAAAACGAAGTGCTGAGATGCATACAAATCGGCATGTCGTGTGTGCAAGATTCTGCACTTCATAGACCAAGCATGGCATCAGTTGTGGTAATGCTGGAGAGCTGCACAACAAACATTCCATTGCCTAGACAACCGAATTTCACTTCTATCAGGGCCTCTATAGACCCTGAAATTTCTCTGGAAGTGCATGAAGTAGCATTGTCAAGCTAATAACACTCACAAAACACACTTCGACGTAGCATATCATTGCTGTAATTTTCTGGTACAAAACTCACACAAGGAAGGGCTTACAATGGAGGAAGAAACACACAAACTGCTGCTGTTTCTTCTTCTCTGTTACTGCCCCGGTTTCTGCTCACTTTCGACTGCTACCCACTGCCCTTCTCTCAATAATTTCAGCTCCATGTAACCTACCACTTGGAAAAAATAATACACTTAACACACATTCAACTCTATCTAACATTAAGCTAACTCTAGCGAACTAGCCTTACAGCACAGTAACATTAACAGTTGGTCCTGTCGGAAAAAAAGAGATGATATTTGTATAGGTATTTTGTCAATCAATTTCTTACATAAACAAAAACATTTTTTTGTGGTCTATAAATTGATCCTATTGTTTGTTTTAATTTAACCTTTTAATGTGCTCTAAGGAGAAAATTCAGCGATAACCATTGAGGTAGTGGATTGAGAGCAGACTCATCACAGGTTTAGGCCAAGAGCTCTTTCACAAGCAGAAACTGTTCCCAATCATCTGTGCAAACCAGCCACCATTGTTTACCACAATTTAATTGTAAAATGAGACTTCAATGCTTGTTGCAAACTAAGGAAGAAATGTGATGTGGATGTACCATGAGTGACACATCCTTAAAAACTGCATATCCTGCGATAATCACCACCTGTAAGTATAAAACGATTACTATTATAAGTTGAGAAGGTTGCCTGCCTATCGAAGAACGTTTGATCATAGAACATTAAATTTTGTGATCTAGAAAAAGTTGACAACTCTCAGGTGCATATCATAGAACAAAAGATTTGTAAATAATTTGTTCTACCAGATAGAATGTTTATTGTATGCTTGTCCTATGTATACAGCCTGTGATCAGGATATATTCAACCTGTCCTATGGATTACAGTCTTGATGAATGCCCAAAATCTCTTAGACTCTACCAAAAACAATCCGATCGAACTCCTACGAGTGTCACCTATCCTAGATTGTATAGAAACTAGAAAGTGAAGTTGATTTATTGTAAGAGTACAGAAGGGATATTGCAACTACAAGAAAAAACATGAAAGTTGAATATTTCTTTCTTCTAGTTGTTGCTGACTGAAATGGCAGCCGTGCATCATATTAGTCAACAGGTTGAGCTTTCTTCATTTCACACCAGCACATGATATAGAATTTTCCAAAATTGAAAGGAAAATCGATGTGCATGCATGCCAGGAATCCTAAAGATTTTCTTTTGTTTTTGCAAGGAAGCTTCACCATTTGGTCCTACAGATTCTATAATTCATCGGAAGAAGCTCATCAATTTGCCAAGGACAATATTTTCGTCGTTTATAAACAAAGCATCTGGGACAAACTTAGCTTTATTCTTCCAATTATTCCCTTTCAGTTTGACTTCGAGTAAGATATATGTATGCTCGAATTAGTTTACGTTTAAATATATCTCTTCGATTTTCAGAACAGATCAACGGATTGACGTTTAACAAATTGATCACTTTGGATTTATAGATATATATTCCTTTCTACAGTAACGATATATTTAGTGAATTACTAGAGAGAAATGTAAAAGACTTTGATTTCAAATATGGAGTCTTGGGGTCTGTAAATTGATAAATTAATATTCCAAATGAAACGAACAAGAACAAAGAAGAAAATTCTCACATGGTTGGCATTTTGTTGAATATAATTTAGGTAGGTGGTAAGGCAAGAATTAATAGTCATACAAGTCCATTTGTTGGACTCTGAAAATATGACCCTTGGCTAACCAGCAATCTAGAATTAATTAATGAAATATTGCAGCCAAGAATTTTACTAGTTATTACTAATAATTTGATCAGAAATTCTTACATTAATTTAATTTAATTTAAACCAAATATTGAGAAGACTAATTAGTCAATTGTCATTGTCAAATGTTTAACAAACATATTGGATTGAGATATAATATTATTCATAAATAATTGGACAGGGAGATGAGATCAACTCAGTTTTGTTGACAGATGATGAGAAAAATAATCAAAATCCAATACAAACACGAAAATAAACAAGAATCTATATAGTTTGTACGCAAGAAAAAGAATATCATACACAACAGAGTTGCTTCCGTGATGAATATGGCGATCTCTTTATTTCAATTATTTTGAGAGGCAGCACATGACTTGAAGTGATGTTTTATCCCTTTTAATTGACTTCTTAGCTTCAATGATTGCTATGTTGAATTTGATTATGAGCTAAAGGCATACATGTTTATGGCACTAACAAACAACTTGTTTATGAAATATTTCAAGGATTGGATTCATGTTTTTATGAAATTTCTCCAGTTTACCTGTATAACGAGATTTTCTGAGAAATCTAAAATAAGCCTTGAATACATTGCTCAATTCTCTGTTGAATCCTAGGATAAAAAGTTTTATCAATCTTGTCCCTATGGTTGGGTCATTCTATCCATGTTTTTTACCTTTTCTTTCAAGTTCTCTTATAAAAGGACGCAATGAGAGAAATTGTAGGGACCCAGTTGATAAAATATTTTGTTTCGGGACGTAAGGATTAAATTGAGATTTTCCCGATTTTTCTTATTGCTTGCAGCTTCAATTCCTTAGAATTGTCTTAAATAATCTAATCCACGATTTAATTAAGGAAATATAAGGTATGATTGCTGCCTAAGTACAAGGACAACGGTGTAGCTGCAGAAAGTTCACATCACCAAGTCATGATCATCAACACTTGAGGAAAAATAAATCACTTGTTTATCACCAAATTGGAGTAGACATTGCCAAAGTCACATTCAAAAGGGAGTTTTTATTTTTTATTTTACTAAATAAAGACAAGCTATAACTCGATCGAGATTTATATCAAATTATTGGCATTACATAGCAGTTTACAAGTCTACGAAGCCGTTGAATTGTCTCACTAAATTCGGAAAATTAATTAATGAAAATGATAGAAAAATACAATCCAAAAATAATAAAACAACATGACTTGCAGTCTCAACCACAAATTCTAATTCAAGAATTGGTCCAACCATTTGGTTTGGTAATTTAATGCTATCTTCGTCACCCCTTTCAAGGTCGATATCAACTCGAGCCTCGGGAAAAAAAATATTTTCCTTTAATTAAAGATGCAATGATATAAGAATTCTCGAGGGCTTAATTTTGAACCAAACATATAATTTTTAAATTAAAAGGATCAAATAAAAATTGAAAAAAAATCTCGAGGCATTTTTCACTAAAATCTCTGAGTGAACAGTGCCAAGTTAAAAAGAGATTCTATTTTTCCCTCACTTTCAATTTTATTTCTCTTATTCTTAATGTTTTTATAAACAAAAAAACCAAATTCTTTTTTTATAAAATAAACATCAATCTACTATCGAATTCTTTTTATTTTTTTGACAATATCATAATTTTCAAAGAACCATCTCAATCCAATAACTTAAACTTTTAGGTAAAGTCCCAAAATATGATTTATATTATTTTTTAACACACCCTTTTAAGTTAAAGCTCTTGGAGCTTTAAACTTGCACAGATTTACATTATCTTATGCTTAATTTTTATCAAATAAATAGAGATGGTGAGATTCGAACTCGTGATCGTTTAGTCATTAAATCTCTGATACCATGTCAAAGAACCATCTTAACTCAATAGCTTAAGTTTTTAGGTGAAGTTTCAAATATGATTTATATTATTCTCTAATAATAATTTAATAAAAAATAAATTAAAAAGAAATTATCATAATCTACTGTGATAATGACTTGGTCCGCAAAAATTTCACCAGATCTTTTAGCTTTTTTTAAAATAAATAAATTAATTACACATGGAGGATGTATTAGGATTTAAGAAAGTTAAAAAAAAAGGATCATCCAAGCTTTGTAATATTAACGAAGACCCTTTCACAGTCACAAGTCCAATGCCATTCATGCATAGTGTTTACTCTTCCACCAAAAATATTCTACAGAAAGCAGAAGTTGAAAGTTAGGTCACCTCCTCCCATTCATCTCGCTCGTTAAATCCTTGAAGAAGCCCTGATTAGGCCCAGACATACCACATGCATGTGTTTTATGCTCTCTCTCTTTTCTTTTTCTTTTTCTTTTTTCATTTTAAATATTGATCTGATTTAATGGACTGACTTGATGATTATGGTATGGGAATTTAAATTATAATATTAAGTTATGAGAAATAAAATTCAGAAAAAACCTTCTAGTCCCAACATAAATAACTCACATTTAATTAAATCAGAATGATGAATTTACATAGAAACTATACTTAAAAGAAGAATATTTGATATTGTGGTATAAGATTTTTTTAAAAAATATTTTTTGTTTATTCAGATTTTTTTAAATTTTTTATATTAACATATTAAATTATTAAAAAATATTATTAATATATAAATATAAAACAAGACAAATATATTTTTAAAAGCACCGAAAAAGAAAACTATAATAAAAAGAAAGTTGAAAATTAAAATATTGATGTAGCCTTTTCAAAGAAAAATAAAGCAGACCAATACATTCAAAAAAGCAAAAGTGTCCACAATTAAAAAAAAATTAAAAAAAAAAACACATGCTTTCAAGAACAAGACAATTTCTCCTTTTTCTTCTCTTCCTAGCAACCATCACCAAGTATCTTCGAGATGAAGAAAGCAAAATGCCTGTAAACACACACTAGAGACACAGAGAGAGACCAAATTAGTGAAGCATAAAATCTAAAACAATGAGGCACCATTATGGCACAACCACTCTGTTCTTCTTCATCACTTTCCTTTCTCTCTTCTCCTCAAAATTTGCCTCATCTTTAGACACCTTAACAGCAACACAATCTCTCATAAATGGCCAAACTCTCATCTCCACAAGCCAGGGCTTTGAGCTTGGATTCTTCACTCCTGGCAATTCAAGAAACTGGTATGTGGGGATATGGTACAAGAACATACCAAGAACTTATGTGTGGGTTGCTAACAGAGACAACCCTCTTTCAAACTCCTCTGGAACCTTCAAAATCTTCAATCAAAGCATTGCTCTATTTGATCTAGCTGGGAAAGTCGTATGGTCATCCAACCAAACCAATGCGCGAAACCCAGTTATGCAGTTGCTAGATTCAGGAAACCTTGTATTGAAAGAGCAAGAAAGTGAAAGTGGTCAGTTTTTGTGGCAAAGCTTTGACTATCCAACTGATACTTTATTACCTGACATGAAGTTAGGCTGGGATCTGAACACGGGTCTAGACAGGTACTTGAGTTCCTGGAAAAGCAGCGATGATCCTGGTACAGGTGATTTCTCTTTCAAGCTAGAGTATCATGGATTCCCTGAAGTATTCTTGTGGAAAGATCATGAAATTGAGTATAGAAGCGGGCCATGGAATGGACAAAGATTTAGTGGTGTACCAGAGATGAAGCCTGTTGATTACCTGAGTTTCAATTTTGTAACTGAGCAAGATGAGGTATATTACTCGTTTCACATAGCAACCAAGAATTTATATTCAAGATTGACAGTTACTTCATCTGGGCTGCTCCAACGATTTGCATGGATTCCAGAGACACAACAATGGAATAAATTTTGGTACGCACCAAAAGATCAGTGTGACAACTACAGAGAATGTGGTGCATATGGTATTTGTGACTCGAATGCATCACCAGTTTGCAAGTGCTTGAAGGGTTTTCAGCCTAGGAATCATCAGGCATGGGATTTGAGAGATGGGTCAGGTGGGTGTGTTAGGAAGACAGATCTGGAGTGCTTGAAAGATAAATTTCTGCACATGAAGAACATGAAATTGCCACAGAGCACAACATCATTTGTGGACAGGAGTATGAGCCTTAAGAATTGTGAATTGTTGTGCTCAAGGAATTGTTCTTGTACTGCTTACGCCAACTCAAATATCAGCAATGGCGGGTCTGGCTGTGTGATTTGGACCGGAGAGCTCTTTGATTTGAGACAATATCCAGAAGGTGGACAAGATCTTTTTGTTAGATTGGCAGCTTCCGATATAGGTATGTTCATAACTCTCTCTTTTTTCGTTTCTACTACTTTTTTTTTTTAAAAAAAAAAATTCCTTAATTCTTATAAATAGTGGAAGTTGGATAGGAAATATATGATTGTCTAGGAGTTGATTCACATGAAAAATCACTAGTTAGTTAAATCAATAGAGATTTTCTATCCATACATACAGTTTTCATTTTTTTTTTATCCCGAAACAATAAATAACTATATCTTAAATCGAATTTTACTGTATTCATGTTGGAGCCATGGATGATGATCCAACCCTCACTACATAAATCCATGAAGACAAATGTAATCTATGTGAACTAACTTGAGCAGAAACAATTAACTTGGGATGATTATTAACTAGGAAGAAGAGGAAATTAATTTTAGGTCTGAGAAATAAATGCGTTGGTGCAAGGAACGTACGATTACATTAATGGATCAATGAATTTGCATCTACCGACCTTGTGATTCACGAGTGGTGTTGTGCGTTGCTTGTTTTTGAAAACAAAAAGGCAAAAGCCATCTTATTCAAATTCCGAGTAAATATCATCAAGAAGAAACCAAATTGTTGGTGCCTTGATTTTCTACTGATTGCTATCGATGAACCTTCTTTTTTTGTTTTTAAATCCTGGCCGTCCATTGTTTGGATCCCACTCCTGAGTGGGCTCCAAGTGTTTGAATGGACCAATTACATCACCCGCCGACTGTGATGGTACCCTTGGGGTAGGGTCCCCGTAATCTTGGAAGCAAATAAAGAAAGACAAAATTTATGCATCACATGGTTGGGTGGTCAAGTGTGTTACACGCACGCCCATGCATACACACATGTATGTGTGTGTTTATTTGGTTAAAATTATTAATGTTTTTTTTTATTATTATTGTTTGAATGGATATTTTAAAAAATAATTGTTATTATATTTTCAAATATTTCAGCTTGATAACAATTAAACTAAAAACTAGAAATTTAGCTAATAAGTCTCTTTGATGGTTGGTTCAATATGTCTTATCGGCTTAGTTATTATATATGATCTAATAAGGTGTGTTAACTAAAAAAATTAGGATTTAAAGTTCAACTTGAAACTAGTTTTTAGATGAATTAACCTGATTTTCTTTACAAAGTTTGTAGTAAACTGGTCAATCTCGTTTAAATATGGTCAGGTAAATATTAATAATTTTTTAAATAAAAAATAAAACATTATTTTAATTAAAAAAAATAGTTTTTCTACATCTGCTTGATGACTTATTAATCAATTCGATAACTTAAATTCATTTTTTTTCCAAGTCTCGAAACCAAATTTGATAACTAACTATAGTTATTTGACCATAGTTAGAATTCGAGTATTAATAAAGATGGCTGTGATGGTCATATGCTTGTATAATTGTGAGAATAGGCTATCGCTGTCCTCTTTATGAAAGGTGTCCCATCTCTAAATGATTTTTTTTTTCTTTTTTTAAGGATTTTCACGTAGGCCCCATTTGATTAAAAGTTGGGTCCAAATAATCCCAGCGGTGATGGGCCGACATTGTTGAATTTGTAGGTTCCTATTGGGTTACAAACTTGGGAGTCCTTTTCATCCCTTTTCTTTACAAAATCAAGATCACCATTAATAATTATTAATTTGGACCCACTGTTTTTTTTTTTTTTCAATTTAATCCTCTAAAGTCAGTTTTGGAACTTTTGAGAGATTAGAAAAATTGACAAAGAAATGCATGGGTTAGATTTGCTATCTTTTCTTAAATCCCATCAAGGCATTGGGATGATTTCCCCCCATTTCTTTATGGTATAAGATTAGGGTACTTTTTAACTTTTGAAAATTCTCAAGGCATCAAGATGATTTCCCTCTATTTTTCTTTTGTCACGGTATCATATGAGCTTCTACCTTCTTCTTTTTTGCTGTTATTTTTAAATTATTTTTTTATTGATTTTGATATATCGATGTAAGAAACATTACTTTAATATATTTTTAATTAAAAAATATTTTTAAAAAACAATCTACACTGCATTACGAAACACTTAATAATATAAGATTAAGATTAGAGTGTTTTTTTTTATTAATTTTACAGATTATATCTTTTATCGAGTCTTAATTAGATTCATGCATAACCATAACTACTATGAATACAAGTTTTCACAATAAATGATGAGCTGGCCTCCAAGCATGTGGATGCTTTTTTTCCACAACATTTCTCAAGTAAGATATGGTTATCAAGCAGCCATTTGGTTGATTCTTAGAGCTGAAAACTACATATAATAGTTTGCAGAAATCATGGCTAGAATGAAGACTTTCTCACTGTGAAAGAAAGCCACGGCAGAAAAGCAAGTAGGTGACCCACAAGGACACTTGTTTCCATGGCCATGCGCTGGACCTATAATGGCTACTTGTTAGTCAATGTTAGGTCAAGTGTCCGCATTTCTAACATGGTCTTAACTAAACTGGAAAAAAAATTGAGGGTGATTGATTTAGAAAACGCAAGTGAATGAATATCTTAAGCCTCGTAGGATCTTCAAGTCAAGGCAACAAACACCCTTGGCATAATGTAGTGGAATCAAGACATGAATTTGGACTAAAGAAGGATAACAATCATCCTCGAGCTCGTACATTTTGGTGAAATTGTGCCCAAATGACCAGGACTAATAACAAATCTGTTCTTGTCAGGTGATGGAGGGAGTGCAGACACTATAATTATTTGCATTGCTGTTGGCATTGGCATTTTAATACTATCACTAACTGGCTTTTCCATATGGAAGAGGAAGAGATTGCTGAGTGTATGTAATGGAACACAGCAGAAAGGTAATGTAAAATTGATTCAAGAACTCAGTAAGGCGAAAAATTTGTATAAAAAGAAGTAGTTACTGTATTATGTTCATCTATGATGAATTTGTCTTGCTATCTCTAAAACCAGGTCCTCAAGAGAGAAGCCAAGATTTATTGTTAAATGAGGTGGTTATAAATAAGAAAGACTACTCTGGTGAAAAAAGCACAGATGAACTAGAACTGCCACTGTTTGATTTTAGTACAATAGCAGCAGCTACCGGCAATTTCTGTGACGAAAATAAACTAGGAGAAGGTGGTTTTGGTTGTGTTCACAAGGTAAATTCTATTGTTAAGATAATGTAGGGAAAGAATTTGGAACGATTATCAGTAGCTTTAATGCAGACCAAATGCGTGACCCTGACAGAAAGTATGTGACAATGCCAGGGTAGGCTAGTAGAAGGCCAAGAAGTAGCAGTCAAGAGGCTGTCAAAGAAGTCTGGTCAGGGAACAGAAGAATTCAAGAATGAGGTCAGGTTAATTGCAAGGCTTCAACACAGAAATCTTGTTCGACTGCTCGGTTGCTGCATTGAGATAGATGAGAAGATTCTTATTTATGAGTTCATGGAAAACAGAAGCCTGGATTCTGTTCTATTCAGTTAGTCCCCTCTAACATTTGGTTCTCTTGTGCATCTCATTGATTAGATTTGAATTCAAGCTACTTATTTTGGTAAAAATATTGTTACAGATAAGGCAAAAAGCTCTCTACTAAATTGGCAGAGGCGCTTCAACATCATCTGTGGGACTGCTAGAGGACTTCTGTATTTACATCAGGATTCCAGATTTAGAATTATCCACAGGGATCTCAAAGCAAGCAACATTCTGCTTGATGGGGAATGGACTCCAAAAATATCAGACTTTGGCATGGCTAGAATATTTGGTGGAGATCAAACACAAGCAAACACCAGGAGGATAGTGGGAACATAGTAAGTACTACAACTAGATTTCTTTACTGCCTTAAGGCTGCAAACCTCACTTTCCTCTTCTTATCTAACTGTCATATTGGTTAAACGTAGTGGTTATATGTCTCCGGAATATGCAATGGATGGGCTATTCTCAGTGAAATCAGACGTTTTCAGCTTCGGAGTTTTAGTTTTGGAGATTGTATGCGGGGAAAAGAACAGGGGGTTTTATCACTCAAACAGTGAACTTAACCTTCTTGGGAATGTAAGTATACAAGTGCATTTCAGTGGCGTCACTTCTCATTGAAAATGAGAAACTTATTGATCGACAAACATTGAACTTGAAATATTGCAGGTGTGGAGGCAGTGGAAAGATGGGAATGGATTGGAAGTGTTAGATATATCAGTTGGCAGTTCATATAGCCCTAGTGAAGTTTTGAGATGTATACAAGTAGGCCTTTTATGTGTCCAAGAGCGAGCAGAAGATAGACCAACAATGGCTTCTGCGGTGTTGATGTTGAGCAGTGAAACTGCATCAATGCCCCAGCCTAAAACTCCTGGTTATTGCCTTGGAAGGAATCCTTTTGAAACTGATTCCTCTTCAAGCAAACAAGATGAATCATTCACTGTAAACCAAGTTACAGTTACAGTGCTAGATGCTAGGTAAAAGAAACTGTAGAACTCTTCTAGCATATTTGTATATTCATAGATTTTGTTATACCTCACCATTTGTTGTGATTTACAGTTTTTGTGTATTGGTGCATCTCCTTTTGATAACTAGTGTGGGAAATCCATGTTTAATTTATAGTTTATACAAGCTATAAGCAACCTTGGATACGTTGTTTTGTCACAAGTGCGCATAAAAATCGAAACACAAACATGAAGTTATGAAATGCTGTAGTTTGCTTGACATGTAAATCAATAACACAAGGAATTCAGAAAGATTAGATCCCATCTAGCATATTTGTGTCTCATCACTTTTTGAGTGCTACATCAAGGGCTGCAATTCGCTGTTCTTGAGCATTAACAAGTAGCCTAGTCTGAGAATTCAGGATGATTAGAGTGTCAACCGATGCAAGAAATTAAAGCCCGTTTCTGATCGACATTACAGATTTAAGATTGCCGGCAGACACTCTTGGAATCTAGCTACAGGCCAGAAACATATTTGTAAGGCGTCCGAAAAGGAACGTGTAAAAGAAATTACTGTTCATAACCAGGAAACAGAAGACAAGAATCTTAACAAGTACATTCAGGATCTATTTTCCATCTCTCTTTGCAGATTCTAACTTGACAGACTAATTTCCTATCCAATTTGGTAAAAACACAACGCACTCAGATGAAAAGTAATTCATCCAGAGCAAATTAGACTATAGAGTAAATGAATACTATCAACAATATCAATCAAAAAAGCCAAATTATGACCTAAGAAGAATTATCACAGCATCAGAATCATAGCCTTGTCTACAAAATCATCCTGAAAAAATCTGAAACACAGAAGATTAGAACTTTGAATAAGAAACATAGAGACTATTGAGTGCAACTTTACAAGTATTATCAGTACCTAATATCAGCCTTTTTAGGCGAATCAGCTGCACATTCTACATGATTTTGTAGTAACAGTTCCCTCCAGAGAGAAGGATCTGATATCGTTTGCCGCAGGGACACTTGAAATGAACGATGAAGCAATCCCCAGATTTCTCCACACAAACAGATTCTTCATAATCTTTCATTGAATCACTCTGCATCAAACATATTATTCACAATCTTTCATTAAATAAAATCATAACACACTCCAATTTAACAAAAATCATCAAACAGTCGAAAAGAATCGACAACTCAGTAATGAAACACAAGAATCATAAGTTCATTTTCGTGTCAGGACAAACGAAGAAATTAAGGGTAACAGTTTTACCTTTTCAGTTGCATCAGTAGGGTTATCTTCAGAGCCTAATTTCTCAGCTTCTTCTTCAAAATCACATGGCTCAGCAAAAACTTCATCAGTATCGGGCATAATTTCGTCCCACCATTGATTTATTTCCTTCATGCTATCCCTCATCTTCTTCAGCCACTGTTAATCACCATAAATTCCCCAAACCCTCGATTATAATCATCTTAAAGCCACAAAATCCTCTCTATATCCCAAGAATCCAAAAAAAAAAAAAAATATTTAAAAGGAAAATTTCCAAGAATCACATTTCCAAGAATCTTTTTATCATCATTATCAAAACTTAATTAAAAGATGCAGATTAAGACAATTACAACAGAAACTAATCAAGAATTACTACCAACCTTGAAACTGGAACTTCCATTGGAACTTGAAGACCTTGAAAGGCTCTTGTTAGGAGACAGGTCTGACACTGATCTTCTCAACGGTGGCTTTGGAGGCAGAGACGCACTTCCCTTCTTAGAACTCCCCGGTGGCGATTGTGCGACCAAGTTGGCCACATTTGGCGGGGAACAAGGATCAGAAAGGCAGCGGCGGAGGACAGGGTCAGTACTGCAAATGGGTTGGAGAATCTTGGAGAAACCGGATACAGAATTAGCGACATTGTTGTTCTCGTTAGTAGTGGTGGTTTCATGGGGTTCAACAAACAGTTTCTTGGGTTTCTTTGTGAGTTGGTCTTGTGGGTTATGGTCAGGAGACCTGCGTTTGTTGGAAGAGTAAGAGGCAGAGCAGCCACAAGTAGTGCAAGGAGTACTGTGGTGGTGGTTGTTGGTAGATGGGTCAAGGCGGAGAAGAGAGAAATCAATGGATTCATCTTCAAAGTTGTTGGCTGCGGGGATTTGGAATTCTTGAAGATTAAAGTCGCACATTTCTATGATCTCTCTGCGTCGTTTCTCTCTGATCTTTCTTTCTCTCTTGGAAGGCTAAGGAAAGAAATCAAGAATAGGAGGCGTAGCTCTAAGTGGGGGATCATATATAGATTGAGAAGGGACATTGGAATACCAATAGTAGGATGACACGTTGCTGTTTTTTGGGTTTAGTGATGAGGTGGCAGAAGAAGATTGGTGAAGGAGGTAGTTTGTTTTCGCGCCAAGTTGATAACTGTAAAATAGTTCAGTTATGTTAGGTGGGCCTTTATGGGATCTTTGAATTGGTATATAAGACTAGTCAATTAGAAGAATTAATTTATTTCCAATCAAATTGATGATCCTTACCGTTTAGTCGTGGATGCTTACAGAAAGTGACACTGATCATCTTCTCAGCATCAACAACCTCAGTGGTTCTTCTGTTGGTTTTAGTTGCCTTGTACGTTTTATGGAAGAGGAAGAGACAGGGAGGTAGAAGGAGAATATGCACAAGCAGAGGAGGGAGCTTGGAAAAAAAGGTGTTCTTCTAAGGGGTTGTCTAGCTTGGCAACTTTCTCACTTTTTTTTGTGTTTCATGTACTTCGATGTTGATTCCTCTTTCTGCTGCATGATCTTAGGAGGTTTTTGAATGCTGTAAGGATCTCTTGCTTCCTCAATTCACTGTGTTTCGCTGCACTCTGTTTTTTCTGCATCTGTACTGAGTTCGAGCATAGCCAGGAACAGGTTGCCCTAGATACGGATATGCCATAGTTTCTGTTTTTTCTTTGCCATTCATGCATACATATATAGAAGCGATTCTTTCTCTGAATATTCCCATTGTAAAGAATCTGAACGTGAAACTGTTGAAAGGAAATTAGTTCAAACAGATATAGAGTTATTATGAATCCCATTTGGCGGTTTCCTTGTACAGATATTCAATCTTCAGTCATGTCTGCTATATATTTTGACATTAGTGCTTGCATTGTTCGAGATATAGTCAACAGTGCTGCTTAGTTGATGGATAAATTGGTTTCAAGCCGAATAATGGTTAACAGGAAATCACAATTGGTTTTCTGTTTGGGGGGGGAGAGGAAAACAAGAAATTTGCAGTATATGACTCTAAAACAAAGGGATAAATTCTTTGACACCGGATTGGTTTCCTGTTTGTCTTACAGTATTTTGTAAAGGCAATCACAATTTATCCATAAGAAGCACTGTTGACTATATCTCCAACGATGCAGGAACCAATGTCATCTTTCTAACTATTTTGCTTAATCTCATTAATTTAGTTAAATATCCGGTGGTGTGATGTTTTCATAATAAAAGATAACGATTTACCAGGAAAAGGCAACTAAGCTCTTAGAGGCTTAGACAATAAATATAAATAAATGAGGAGTATTATAGTAATTGAATAAAAAATTGATAAATATAAATAGAAAGAGATAAAAAAAAAATAATTAAAGAGAAAGAGAATTAGAGAAAAGAGAGAAAAAAAGAGAAAAGAAAAGAAAAATATAAAAAATAAGTTGTTAAGGAAGGTTTATGCTTTAATATATATATATATATATAAGGGTTGTTATTAGTTGAGATTTTTGAATTTATTGAACACTAGGATTTTGAAGATTGTTTAATTGATGAGTTGATTGAAATGTTTTGGATAATGGTTTAATTGATTGAATTTTAAATGATTTTATTAGGACTAATGATTTTGAGATTTATTGGTTTAATTGATGTGTTGGCTGTAAGAATATTGAGGAAAAAAACCCTTGCTCAAAATCTGGACAATATGGTCTCGAAGTTGAAAATAAAAAAATTTCAATTTGGTCCTTTAATTTGTAAAAATTATAGTTTAGTCTTTGAATTTTGGAAAAATTACAGATTGATCCCTAGAGCATAATTTGAAATTATGGATAGAATCGAGGATGAATTATGGGCAAAATTTCAATATAGTTGTGAATTTATGATATTTTTAGTTTGGTCCTTTAATTAGATAAAATTACAATTTGACCCCTAAAAATCTGAGAAAAATTCAGAATGGTCCCTAGCTATAATCTTAGTTTTTTAGATTGGTTTGATGAATAATTAAGGGTTATTTGGTGAATTATCAAGTTTTATGATTTGTTTTCTTTTGAATTAAATTTCAAGAAAACCATTTAATTTTTTGATTTAAAAAAAAAAATAACTAGGTTGATTGATAAACATATATGGTTATAAATTAGACTTTTAGTTAAGTATATTAAATAGGTTGTACGAGTTGTTTTGGAATATGTTTCATTTTATATTCAGATAATTCCGATATTCTACCTACAGAACATCAATATGATTGCTTTCGGTATCTGCTTTCAAGTTTTGTTCGCTTTTGACTCAAGTAAGTGGATAATTTTTCATATGCATAAAAAATAATATAAATATTTGAATTGTTAATACGAATTAGATTGTGCTTCTTGATAATAGATATTTTGATTATTAACCTTATTACGATAAAGTATGATTAATTGTTGAATTTAAATTCTTGATATAAGCCAACATGTACTTTTGAATTGACTTTTAAATTGATAGCTCTTTATTTGATTAATGTCACAAGTTGAGCCTTGAGATGTGAATATGTTTGTTTCATTATGATATGAACATATGGTATGCTAGTCATAATACATATTCTAACGTGGTAGTGTTAGTCTTTATGCACATCGTATATAAAACCATAGTTGGTCAGGGGAGTCATCAACCTGTGTGGACCAATCATCCCACAGTACGAAGCCATATACTTATTACATTTTGATTTTTTAACGAGCTTTACCTTATAATATTCTTGTTATGATCTATTTGAGAATTTTTTTTATAAGAACCTAAAGTCATATTTGTATATATATTCCTTATTATTGTATTATCTCATGTATGTTTATTAAATGTTATCTACTCCGTGAGTTGTTGAACTCATCTTTTTATTTTTATTTTTATTTTCAAGTTTATAACTTGTTAGTAGATTATTTTTATTAGATCTTCCAAACCAGCTCTTTTGATTATGATAAATGGAAGATAGGCGGACATGACTGCTTTCATTCTATCCTTCTATCTTAAAGCATTTGAATCTCTTTCTATTTCCCCCCTGATTCGTTTTATCTTCTTATTACGGTTTTACTTTGTGTTTGAAACTTTCAAAATCCGTATAAAGCACTAGTAAGCTCCGAAGTTATTGTTGGCTAAATTATTAGCTTGTGTGTGGTCACAACAACATCAAAATGCAGGTTTTAAGGGAGAAAACAAGTCTGCAATTTTCTGCAGAATAGCATGAACAAGAGGAGATATACATTGTAGAAACTTATCACACTTTTCTTTCTTTTCTTCTTCCTTTTTTTTTCTTCATACATCTCCAGAACTTTCAGCCACATATATACACATAAAACCAACACACCTTAGCCTAACACTTGTTCATCTTTATCACCTTTTAATCTAACTATTACTCTCTTTCTAACACAGTTTAACTAACTAAAATCAAGGTTAAATATATTGTCACATTAACTTTACTAGTTACAGCATACTAACCTTAACAGTTATGCCATGCCGTGATCATTTAACAACAGGCTTTTGCCCATGCAAGTGTTAACTTACCGCAGAACTTAATATTCATTGCATTCGACAGAAACCAATTGCGTCAGGTTTAGTTAAGGGAAAATATAGTCAATCTGACGAGAGTTTTTAACAGAAATGTGGAAAATGAAGTTGTTGAACAGTATTTACAGGACCAAGGAAGTTGACAGTTACCGTGGCAGACTGCAGAGTTGACAAATTATAATCTGCACAGAACAATCAGCAAACATCTGTTAATGGATCAAACAAATGCCAAGATATTCTCAAGTGGCAATGTAGAAAAGTTTACCTATTAGATAACTTATAATCCACACCTGTAATCAGGAAACTGCATGTGCTGACTGCTAGTGTTGACATATTTCAAATGAAATAAATGTAATATTTTGTGATGGCAGCCACGATATCATTTCTGCTATTGACCATATTTTCCATTTCTTGTTCAAGTTCTATCTAGCAAGCCAAAATATGGACCTGCTTAGTCTAATATATTACAGTTCCTTTTCTACATCAACTAATCAAGAAGAGTGGAAGAACAAACACTTGTTTTTGCCCAACATAATCAAAATTGACCGCAGAAATGGTCACTACTGGTTAGCAGATGAAATTTCATCAACGTAGAGAAATCATTTAAAGAATGCTATTTCTTCGTGTCAAGAAATCGAGAGTAAATGTATGGAAAAAAGACCACATAAATTTGAACTGAAGAGAGTGGAACTAAATCAATCATGGATACCAAGAAATCACTCCTGATCTTTTTTCTTATAGTCTTCTTGCCATTATGTGATTCCATATATATATATATATATATATATATATCATAACCGTTAATCAATCCCTTACAGCTAGCAATGTTCTTGTTTCAAAAGAAAGAACTTTTGCATTTGGATCTTTTAGCCCTGGTAAGTCAAGGTATAAATATCATGGCATCTGGTATCATAAGATAACAAGACAAACTCTTGTGTGGGTAGTAAACAAAAATGATCCCATTAGTGGTCCCTCAGGGGTCCTCGTGGTAAACCCTGCTGGAAACCGTGTTCTGACATGAAGTTTCCTCCGTGGTCCACTATAAGATCATCAAGTGCTGGTGCAGCTCAGTTCCTGGATTCTGGAAATCTTGTTTCGGTCAAAAATGAAAGTAAAAGAATTGTTTGGCAAATATTTGATTATCCTACTGATACGATGCTTCCAGGGATGAAGATCACGTTGGACGGCGAGTTGGTCTTGATCGGTTCTTAACACTGTGGAGATCAATGATCGATGACCCAGGTAGTGGGGACTACACATGCAAGCTCAGCCCATGTTAGTCCAATTTTTGTACAAGGGTTCTGTGAGGCCCGTAGTAACTTTTTTTTTTAAAAAAAAAAGTCTTAGCCTAAATGGTCCTTTGCTAGCCCATGTTAGTCCAATTTTTGTGGCCCAAAGAGTGTGTGTGTGTGTCCAGCTGAGACCTAGACACGCACGTTTTCTTTACTCTCCCGTTTCTCTACCCTTTTGCTGCAAATTCCTTTCTCTTCGAGCACAAAGTTAATTAATTAAGCAAGTTACTGTAAGTTTCCTTTATCTTTTTTTATAATTATTTCTATTTGTTTCATTGTATTATTTTGGGTTTATTTTTTTATAATTAGTTCCTTCGAATGTTAGAGTTTATGATAATTTAAGAGTTTGCTTGATTAATTTTAAGTGTATGCCATATGTGAGCATGTATTTAAGTTGTATTAACAATAATTAGCATGTGATTTTGATTAATAGATATATTTTGGGTAAAACCTAAAGATTTTGAATGCTTGAAAGAAAATAGGGAATTGTTGAAGAATTATATAGAAAAATCATGTTAAAATCATGAAAAATCTGTTTCAAGTTTGAAAATGATGAAATTTTTGTTTGGTTATTAAGTTTCGGTAAATTATGATTTTGCCTCTAGATTTTAAAAAATAACAATTTAATCACTGTGCTTAAATAATAGTTTTAAGAAAGATTTTGATAGAAAATTAAGTTTTATTTGTAGTTTATTATAAAAAAAGAGGTTTATTTTGAATTAAAATTTAATGCTATTTTACAATAAAACATATTTAAGTACTTTAGAAGTCCCCATAAAATAAAACATATTTGTACATATTTGTACTATGAGGGGATTTTAAAGTACCTAAATATGTTTTATTGTAAAATATTATCAATTCTCAATTCAAAATGAAACTATAAAAATTTGTCAATAAAACACAAATAAAACTCAATTTTCTATCAAAATCTATCTTAAAAACTGTTATTTATGTCTAGGAATTAAACTGTAATTTTTCATAAACTAGAGGCAAAATCATATTTTTTCAAAACTCAGGGACCAAACTAAAACTTTTCCAACTTCAACCTCTAAACATGATTATTTCTATATAATTCTACAATAATTCCTTATTTTCTTTAAGCATTCAAATTGTTTAGGTTTTCCCCCCCCCCCCCAACACAAATAAAACTCAATTTTCTATCAAAATCTATCTTAAAAACTGTTATTTATGTCTAGGAATTAAACTGTAATTTTTCATAAACTAGAGGCAAAATCATATTTTTTCAAAACTCAGGGACCAAACTAAAACTTTTCCAACTTCAACCTCTAAACATGATTATTTCTATATAATTCTACAATAATTCCCTATTTTCTTTAAGCATTCAAATTGTTCCCCCCCCCCCCCCCCCACACACACACACACACACACACACACACACACACACACACACACACACACACACACACACATGTTAATCAAAATCAGATACTAATTATTCTTAATACATGTTTATAAGCATATATTGCTACACATACTCAAATCAATTCAATAAACCTCTAAATTATAATAAACCCTAACATTCTAACTAACTAATTATAAAAGAATAAACCCAAAATAATACGATGAAACAAATAGAAAAGGATAAAGGAAACTTGTAATTTGCTTAATTAATTAGCTTATTGCTTGAAGAGAAAGGAATTTGCAGCAAAAGGAAAGAGAAACGGGACAGTAGCTCTCGGCCGAAGAAGAAAAAAACAAAAAGAGTAAGCTGGGCATGTGTGTGTGTATATATATATATATATGGACACTTTTTGGGCCAAAGAAATTGGACTAACATGGGCTAGTGTAGGAAACAAAACCGTTTGGGCTAACATTTTTTTCACAGATGGGAGTGTGAGCAGAGGAATTGTTCATGTTCGGCGTTTGGAAGCTTAGGTTTTGAAAGGAATGGAGTTGGCTGCTTGACTTGGTATGGAAAATTAATGGAAATAAGAGAGTTTGAAGATGGACGTGAAATGTATGTTCGAGTGGATGCAATTGAGCTAGGTATTCTTGTTCTTGCCTTGCCCTACTACCAGTCTTGAATGGAACCATGCCGCATGCTAATGGTCAGGGTTAACTTGGCATTATGGTATGAAGGCCTCAGCATAGTTTTAACAGCCAGGTCCATGGCGGGTGGAAGTAACTACGTCTATTCATCCACAACAGTGGAAATCACAGTTCATGTCGAGGTCCACGAACTGCCAAACACCCTGCATACTAGATGGTAAAGCATTTCTATAGTTCTCTTGAAGTCCATAATTTGATTTCAAACCATTCTGAAAATACAGCAGCTGACATTATATACATGACTATTAAGAAATTGCTTATGTTAATGTATCCTACTTAGTAGTACTGTGTCTGAGTCAAGAGCAAGAACAGCCAGCTGATCGAAAAACTGTGCTGTTTTTGCTCTCGCTTTCAATTTCTCTTTGCGACTTGCATGTTTTAGCTCATCACTATAGAAGAACCTGATAACCGAAAAACTCTTTCTTGTAATCACGAAGATGAAAGATTTCTTCTTTATTTCAGTCTGTAAAGGAAAGAAATCATTGAAAGATACTAAAATGTAAAGACAACAGGAGATGGCTAACAAACCGTGCATCAGAGGTTTGAACTTTGAATCTGGGTGTTGCCAGCATGCATGGCAGCAGTTCAGACCAGGCTAGGTGTTTCCCTTCCTATTTCTATCTGCATCTCCTTTTCATTTATGCCTAGGCTAAATTATCATCCCTGTTCGTTACGAGTTTCACCAATCATAATTAAGAACATTCTTTGATCATAGCTACAATTTTTTTTAGTTACCTCGAACCAAGTTAATAGTGCAGTGTACGATCAGTTAATGATTCTGAGAGAGACATCTTCAGGGAGTTGCAACCCAGTAATGGTCAGCCGTGTTTATTTATAGCTAATTCTACTCCACCACCACCACCACCACCACCACCACCACCATCATCTTCTTGTACCTCAATTAGGGTATGAGGCTTACTGCAAATTTCTCTAAAAATGAATGCAGGTTCTTTTGGAGAAGGAATAGCTGCTTCAGAACTACTCAACATGAAAACAACAGCTAACATGGAGGGTCTGTCCATAGCATCTTCTTGCACACACAAGAGCCCGATTTGAATGCATTTCAAGACTTCTTGAGGGTGATATAACTCCTGCAATGATGAATCAACTATCTCCAATGCTCTCTCTTCTCTCCATAGCTCCCACACCTGTGTGGTTCATAGCATTAACAAACAAGAGGAGATGATAGTCAACATCAAATTGTATCTATTGTAGTCAGTACTGCTAGAAGTCTCTTACATGCCCTATCAAGGTCAAGGAAGAATCCTGTAGATTATATCTGTTGTTCCTCTTGCCACTTACAATCTCTAATAACATAACCCCGAAACTAAACACATCTGATTTCACCGAAATTTTGCCAAACGCAGCATACTCTGGTGACATGTATCCACTGCAAAGGAAAAATAGGCAGATAGTCCTTGATGTTAACTAAATTTTATACTCATCATTCATGAATATTATGTCAATCTCTCTTTTCAGATGTGCTGCTGTACTTACAATGTTCCCATAACTCTACGTGTCTCGTCTTGTATTTGGTCCCTTCCAAATATTCTAGCCATTCCAAAATCTGAGATTTTTGGGGTCATCTCTGCATCTAATAGAATGTTGCTACATTTCAAGTCCCTGTGAATGATTCTCAACCTTGAGTCCTGGTGAAGATATAGAATCCCACGAGCGATGCCAACTATAATGACAACCCGTGTGCTCCAATCCAGGAACAGTTCTCTTGTTTCATCTGTAAAAGAAGTTTCAAGTTTTTCATTTGAACAAGCGTTAAGATGTAGCCAATATGAAAAGGCTTACCAAAAAGAAATGAGTCTAAGCTTTTGTTTGGCAAGTATTCGTAAATTAGCATCGGTTCTTCTCCCTGAATGCAACAGCCTACAAGTTTCACAAGATTCCTGTGTTGAAGCTTCCCAATTACCTTGACTTCATTTGTAAATTCTTCTATTCCTTGTCCTGAATTTTTTGAGAGTCTTTTGACAGCAATCTCCTCCCCATTAGGTAGCTGACCCTAATATCACTCTGGCTAATCAATCCAAAGTTCAAACACAATTGAAGAGAGAATCAACAACTAATTTCTGAGATGTTGCATAAAGAACTACCTTGTAAACTGAACCAAAACCACCTTCCCCAAGTTTGTTATCTGGGGAGAAGTTTTTTGTGGCAGCAGAAAGTGTGCTGAGCTTGAAGAAATCCAAGTCTACATCATTGCCACTTCTCCGGAGCTCGTTTGCCACCCAAGTCTCTTAATTAGTAGAATTTTCAATGACGGGAAACAGTAAGTGAATGCCTTCCTCAAAACAATTCTTAGAACAAAAAGTGTTTAAAGCGGCTGAAAACAATAGGACAAATATAAGCAGAACTGCTAAAATCTCCAAGGTATTCGTTCTGTCGATTGTCAAAGAAGATACACTAACAGCATCACCATATGAAATACTATTGGAGTGGAGCTTATCAGCTATTATTTTTATGGATGGTTACTTTATCAGTTTATCTACCTTGTGTTGCGAGGATTGCTTTGTCTTACCTTTTTCTCCTCTCTTCCTGAGCCACAAATAACCAAGTACGCTAATGATCAACGATGTTGATAAAACAGCTGGAATAAGAATGGTCAGCAACCCCTTTTCATGAGACCCTTTTGATTTCCTTGCATTCTCAGCTGCATGAGAGTGAGAAGAGTACAGAGAACTTGAAATTTTTGTTACGAATGGTAACCGAATTGATGGTAACTGAAACAGAACCAAAACAATTCTTTGCCCACTGATATTATTGTTTATGAGAAATGTTTCAGGAAAGTATTGCTTTTTATTTGAAAATTTAGAGCAAAGCAAGAAGTACCTAATTCAAGCGCATCAACACGAACATACAGATCATATCTGTCATTCCTATCATATGTTGTGTCCATTAATTCTCCATGCCATGTAATGCAGCCCTTTGCTATTCCTGGAGCATCTACAATTGCATACGCAGAGCATGAGCAATTCATCTTGCATTGCTTTTCGCAGTTTGCACGACTCATACTTGTGTTCACCCAAACTGCAAATGAAGAATCAGGAAGTAATACTTTGTCCACCTTCACAAACCCTTCTCCAGGATCGCACACTGAAGAGGATTCTAGTCCCTTGCTGACACAACCACCAGACCCATCTCTCAGATACCAGTTCCTTGCATCCTTGAGTTCATATCCAGGCAAACAAGCGCACTCATACCTGGTAATGTCAACAGGTTCACACGTGCTATAAGCACCACATTTTCCATACCAATCACATTGGTGCTTAGGTGCTGCCCAGAACTCCTTCCATTTGTGGTCACTTACATGCCATGTTACAACCTTCAAAAACCCTGTATGATCCACCATTATTCTAAGGATAATGGAATCATCAATAGGTGTGTAGACAAAGTATACTTCATCTTGAATGTTTACGAAGCTTTCCTTGTACAATTGCCACTGGCCTCTCCATGGCCATGAGGCTGTTCGCCAATAACGTCTTGTTCCCCTGGAGAGAAAGAATTGTGGTAAGCCATTGGGATAGAGCTTAAACGAGTAGTCCCCGGTTGCAGGGTCATCTGCTGATCTCCATGATGTCAGAAACAGTTCCTGACCTGTTTTCCTATTTAAACCAAGTTTCATTCCTGCTAGCATGGTATCAGTAGGATAATCAAAACTTTGCCACACAACTCCCTTACTTGTAGTCTGGACCAGAACCAGATTTCCTGAATCCAAAAGCTGAGCTTCACAAGTATATCCAACAGAACAATTTGCAGACCATACTGGAACCGTTCGGTCAGAGTCACTATAGAGGACGAGGTTTCCATATTGGTTGATGGAGAGAAACCCTGAGGAGCCATTGATTGGATGCCCTCTATTTGCCACCCACACAACAGTTTGTTCAGGTACCTTATGATACCAAATTCCAAGGTATCTAAAGCTTGAATTACCAAGGCTAAAAAATCCTAATGCAAAATTGTTTTCTTTGGAGATTACAAGGCTTCCATCTTTAACTGTTTGGTTTGTCTTTATGGCGTCCATGTAAGTACATGAAGTGAATTGGAGGGTTAGAAGAAACATAGAATGTAGAAAACGTTTTTTGGCAATCATTCCCTCACCTAAGTGGTGGAAATGTGAACAGAGTATGATAAATCTAATTTTGTATGACTTCTGGGACTTCAGAATCTGGGGCAAGGTCACCTTGCGTGTTTCTTGGTGTTGACTTTGCTAACGAGCAATAAATATATAATGAAAATGATGCTTGGAGGAACTTAGATTGTAAAAGGGAACTCTGGCTTGTGTGGATGCATGTGTAGAAATAATCTAATTACAAAGTTTGCTTTCCACGTTCATATTCTTGACTTCACCTTAGCAGCCCCTCAAGACAACCAGACAACCATTATACAAATGTGTTCAAGAGTTGTCTGTATCTCTCTGACATGGAAATTTCTTTTAAAAATCGTTAGCAGCCAATTTTTAAGTTATAATGCATCCTGCAAATATCTGTAAACCCCAAGTGATGAAGATCAAAATTTCCCCAGGCTGTACGTATTCTATTTCAATAACTTTTAAAAGTTGACTTTGCGTACATGCATTTGATGACTTAAACATATAACCTTTTTATGTTGAAAATTGTCACAGCTCGATTCCCTTCAAGTTCCTTACCTATGTGAACCTAAATATACACACCAACCTTTTCTTTTAATTTAATCAGAGTTTTTTGCAGCATTTTATGTCATAATTAATTTCATGACAACATGAATTAATTATCTTAATATAATCCTTAATACAACTCAATAACTATGGAGCAATAACTAGGCATAACTTAATAATATTTATTACAATAAAAAAGAAAGGTTTTAAAAGTCTAACAAAAACAACATGCTAACAAAGCTATAAGCTTGAAAAAAAATAAAAGGATTAATGTAATAATTCAGTTAGTAAATAACATTTAATATACATCTATAATGTAATATAGCAATGAAAATATATACAAGTTTGACTTCATGCTTTTACAGGTGAGTTTCACTAGCAGACTATCATAAGAAATATCACAAGGTAAAGCTTATCAGAAAATCAATATGTAGTGAGCATGACGCTTCAGAATGTGGGATGATTATTTACCATAGGGTAGTAACTCCCCCAACTAACTAGGGTTCAGAATAATAATGTGTATAAAAGCTAACATTACTCTATTAGTAGGGGTATATAGATTGACATACCACAAGGTCATAATCAAACAGAACATAATCATTTCTTAAAAACTCAGTTCATACAATCAATCAAATGAAGAGCTATCAATTTAGATATGCATAGTATCTCATATCAAGAAATCAGTTTCAATAAGTGATCATGATTCATCATAAACAAAGATAATGAGCAATATATATTTTACTAAGAAGCATGATCAAAATCATATTAACAATTCAAATATCTATACCATGTTAAAGATTCAACTCAACTTAAAAGGTTAAGTTGTTAGGTAAGACCCTGAGATATGATTTACATAATTCTTTAACACACTCTCTCAAGTAAAAACGCTTTGAGCTTGAAATTTGCACATGTTCACACTACATTCTGTTTAATTATCAAATAAAATGAGAGTTGTGAGATTCGAACTCGTAACCACTTGGCCAACAATGCTTTGATACCATGTCAAAGAACCAATTCAACCTAAAAGCTTAAGCTGCAAGATGATGTAAAACCCATATTCTTATCCCATCATACCCAAGTTCAAAGTTCAGCCCAAACCTAACCCTACTAACCTAGGTATTTAAAGAAATGTTGGTAGAGAATTATTTTTTTCTTTCTTTTCCTCTTTTCTTTTCTCTACCATAACTTCCTCCCATATATACTAAGGATTTCAGTTTTAGCTTAAGTTTTGATTCAAGAAAGTTTGAAGAAACAAGTAAGTGATTCCCTTTTTTGTTATTCTTGATTAAAAGATTGATTATGGAAGGATGTAAGAATTGTTTAGGGTTTTTAAATTGTTTAGATGATTAAAGGATTTAAGGATTTTAATTGATGTATTAGGATGTTAGTTGGCTTAAAACGAACTGATTTGATGTCTAGAATTATGAGTTGTTAATGAACAAATTATTATATTGTGGAAACTACAGAATTGAATATTGACAGATTAGGATTCTGGAAATCCCAATCAACCAGTTGACTGATTTTTGCTGGTCGAGCAGTTGGCTGAACCAGCTGACCAGTTAGTTTATACTAGCCGACTGGTTGGCCTATGATAGTGATTAACTAGTTGGTCATTTTGGTCGACTGATTGACCCAACATTATAATTTTATCAGGTTTGTTAGGTTTGATCAATTTGTGTTATGTTCGGGATCGATTGGGTGAAACAATTCGGCCTTATATTTACGTTTTGGTCTCTAAACTCAGAGTTTTTAATCTTTTATGTTACTTTGCTTCAAGTCGTTTCTGAGTGTTTTTTGTATCTATTATAGGTTTCACTAACGTTCCTCCTAATGATCTTTAGTAGTATTCGATTCTACATTCATTTGTCTTTTGCTTTTATTTTTCAAGTGAAAAATATAACTTTAATATGCATGTAATATAAATATATATGTATGTTAATTATATGATGAGTGCAACTAGTTAATTTCTTAAATATTTATATATGTTGCTTTATTTTTTGAGTACTTATCTCCTCTTGAATATGCACTCATATTTTATTGAACTAAATTCTATTCAATATGATATACATTACTTTGATAATTATGCAAGTTTATATTATATCTTGATATCAGTATGTTTGTCAGTAACTTCATACTAATAGAGAGTAGTTAGTCCATGTGTACATGATATTCTACATAACTAGCTGGTGAGAGAGGCATCAACTTGTGATGACTGATCCTCCCACAATGGTCACCTTCAAGTGTCATATGGTTACATTCGAGTGTCATCTGATCTTTGACATGTATTCCATTATTTTATATTAATATGCTTAACATGTATATTTATATCAAGATATATCGACTTGCGTACACTATCAATATTTAAAATGTATGTTCAATGTTATTCTCTCACTGAGTTGGTTGAACTCACCCCTTATTTTTTAATATTATTTCAGAGTTTTAGTTTTTATTAGCAAGTGGACTTTGTTGAGTGTTCCTGCTTTTTTAGTTTCGGTTGATATGCTTTGCTTGTTTCACGAGACCTTCCTATTATTTTTTGATTTGATGTCTTAAACGCTCCAGTATTACATTGTTTTAATTATGTTTGGATTTTGATAATGTAATAAGTATTATAGATTATTGTTTTGCTTTATCTGACAATGAGAATTATTTTGAAGTGTTATTTGATTTATTTGGTTTTGAAGACAATAATATTTTGAAAAAATATTAAAATATTGTGAAATCTTCATATAATTTGTTTTATGATATATACGTTCTAAGGCTTAGCGTAAGTGAGGTGTCTTTACGATACCACTATTGCGTTGCTGGTCATGGACTCAAGATTCAGGTCATGATAAGTGAGACTCTAAGATATGATTTATGGAATATTATTCATTGACCTGTCTCAAAAATAGAAGAAACACATAAGCAGATATTGAATGAATCCTACTAATGCTCAACAAGTGGAATATCAGGAGTATCTGAATACAAAAAAAAAAAGCATACTTAAAACGACTTGAAGCAGATAACATAAGAGATTACAACTCTAAAATTAAAAACCATAACATATTTATAAAACTAAAATAGATCCACTTAATAGATATCAAACATTTTCTAAATTAATTGAATCTAAAAGAATCAATCAACCTGTACTACTCAGTAAACTAGTTGACTGAAACCATTAAGCCAACTAGTTTGTCAGGATTTTAGAATCTCAATATGCCAGCTCTCCAATATTACAGATTCTTAAAATTTCAACTTATAACTCCAAAACTCATTATAATTAATTCATCAACTAAACTAAAAAACACAAACTTCAAATTCTTAAAATCTCAACAAATTCAAAATTATAGTTAATAACAACAATCGAACACATCAAAGTACAAATTTCACCTTAAAAACCTATATTCTCCAACTCTTTTTTCTTGTATCTTTCCCTCTTTTCTCATCCTTTTTTTTCTCCCTTTCAATTTGCTCTCTTTTAATTTCTGGTCTTTTTTTTTTCTATTAGCTTTATACAATTATCAAAGTATCCCTTACTCGTAACTATTGTTTACTCTTTCAAAGGAGTTGTTGTCCTTTTCTATTAATTTTTTTAAAAAAAAATATTACAAAAATAGTGATGATTCAATGTGAAATTATGATGAATATCAACCACATAAATACGCTATAATGTTAGTTCTTTCTCCTGAACTCCCTTGTTCAATTGTTGTTAGTCTCGGTATTTGAGGTCTAGGGTTTCTGTTCTGCTTTTGGAATTCTCTGTCACTTCTTGTATGCTGTATTTTCTGTCTACTGTTGCTAGTCTCGGTGCTTGTTGTTAATGGTCTTGCTTTGGCTGAAAATTGGGGATTATTCTTGTCGACCCTCGTTTCTCTGGCTGATAGTCACCCCTCCACTCTCCAGGATTCTTCCAAATTATGCCGTAAGCCATGCACTAAGAATAAACAAATTCATGTCTACCTCCAACTATCCACCGTCATTGAAGGGCAAGTTTGAATTGTGATTTCCACCAACTATCCACCATTGTTGTAAATCTACAAATTAGACAAATACTTTATCATTTAAGGGCTGATAATTACGTCTCCAATCTCCGGGTATCTTTGAATATAGTAAGCATTATTAAGAATAATTGACTAAATAATTTAAGTTTTGGAAATTAAAGATTTTATATAAACATAAAAATATTGATTTCCAAGAGTTAAAAAAAGAAAGAAGAAGTGGAAGTGTAAGAATACTCTAAAAGCCATCTAAACTAAATTGGTTTTTTTTACACCAATTAAAAGGATTTATTCTTGTATAAAAGAATTATTTATTTATTAATTCCAATATTATAATTGGAAAGGAATTTTTCCTTGGAAAAAAAATAGCCTCAATACTACAGTCATTTGGTCAAGGTTATATGTCACTTAAAAATATATTAAAATGTTTTTTTAAAAAAACAAATTTATTTTTTATATCAAAACATTAAAATCATTAAAATATATTAATTCAATATTTTTTTCAAATTAGATACATTTTCAAAAAACAGTTCTAAACACGAAAACAAACTTTGCAAAAATAGAGTAAACTTGCACATTAAAATGGATAAAAACTGATCCATGGTTAAACACTAAGAAATAGAAATCCAGTAAAATCACCCATCAAAAGCCCTTGCGCACTAATTTTTCCAGATTATGAAGTTTTCTTTGAGTTTGTACAGAATCATACGGCCAAACCACAAAGATTTTTTTATTAGATTATGCGCAGGTTAGCAAAAAAAAAAACATTCCAAAAACAATAACAAGTTTTCAAACTACACACACACACACAAGTACACTTACAAACATTTTTTGCTGATGCTACATTCAACTAAACAGTATAACATAACTTATATAACACGACACAGGCACAAAACCATGCATATATCGAGTTTCAAAGCTATGATGGCTTCTGAGAGTACGGTACATATCGTGCTATAACTTCTGATATTTAATACGTTGTCACCTTCTATGCAATGAAAATCATAATACATATAATATGAAATGGTATAACTTAACTTATAAATTTACTTTTTAAAAACCAACAATTCAAGTGCTAGAAACCTAGGGCACTAGTCAATGAACAGGAAATTGTAGTTAAGAGATTATCTAAAACTTCAGGGCTTAGGGCAAGGGATGAAGGAGTTTATGAATGAAGTAAGGTTGATATCTAAACTCCACCACAGAAATCTTGTCAAGCTTTTTGGTTGCTGCATTCATGAAGAGGAAAAGATGCTGATATATGAGTATTTACCAAACAAAAGCTTGGGTTTTTTCATCTTTGGTATGGCTCTCTTCATCCATTTTCGTGTCTGTGTTCAAAGGGAAGAGTCCCCTGATTATGCAGCTTCACTTTGATCAAATCAAAACAAATGATTTCTGGGCAAACCTTTAATGTTTAAGTGCAGACGAGACAAAAAGGGTGCTATTGGATTGGAGAAAGCGTTTTGAAATTGTTTCCGGGATTGCTCGAGGGGTTTTATACCTTCATCAAGATTCAAGACTAAAAATCATCCACAGGGATCTCAAAGCCAGCAATATTCTACTAGATGCTGCAATGAACCCAAAAATTTCAGATTTCGGTATGGCTAGAATGTTTATGGAGACCAAGTCCAAGGAAAAACCACTCGTGTGGTCGGAACATAGTAAGTCACCTGATTCTTTCCTCTCTCCAGTGATCCATCATGATCAAATACCAACAAGCTTCATCTTTTATGATTGTAGGGGTTATATATTGTTAAAGTAATTCAGATTAAATATAAAAGAAACTAGAGAATTCAATCTAAATATAAAAAAATTATATATATATATATATATATATATTAAATTAAAAATATTATTTTATCTTTAATAAATAAAACTAAATAAATATTATTTAAAACATGTGACCTGAGTACGCAATTAACGGATTCACGGACAGTATTCGATAAAGTCAGATGTCTTCAGCTATGGTGTCTTAACACTGGAGATCATAAGTGGCAGGAAAAATAGCGACTACGGTGAGAAAGAACCCTGGCTGAATCTTATCGGACATGTAAGTGGATCGATAAATTTCTTGGTAATATCTTAGGTGATTGTCTTAGATTCTTTTCTCGATTATCTTCTTACTTGTTTCAGGTATGGGACTTATGGAGAGAAGAAAAGGCATTAGACATAGCTGATCCAATGCTGGAACAGTCATGCCCTCCTCATGAAGTTTTGAGATGCATTCAGATTGGGTTACTGTGTGTGCAAGAATTTCCAGATGATCGACCTACAATGTTAGAAGTTGTGTTCATGTTACAACTCTTCATACAAAAGCAGTGAAGAGTGCCAACCAAGCACCACAGTCACTGTCGGCGCTTGGCTTCATGCGCCGTCATCGATTGAAGAGCAAGAATTGGTGGATCTGAAGCCACTCTTTGACCTCTTCCTTTCCCTGCCGGCGGTGAGTATCACCGCTACCTGCAAGACAAAGAAATCAACACTAGACAGTAGTTTTTATTTATTTGTATTTTTTTAGATCTACCTCTCTCTCTCTCTCTCTCCTGTAATTTCTTCTTCGCTCTTCTGATTGTTATTGTTGTGTTGTTGTGGATCTGCCGTGAAGAGTGCCTTGCGTTGTGGTTTAGGAGAAGGCATTGGGAGACTACGATGGGAGAAACTAAGAGAGAGAGGGGTTCTGGTTTGGCTTTCTGAAGATGATGAGGGGGTGCTGTTCTTGGGTTTTCGAAGAAAGATGAAGAAGAAGCTGTTGCTGGTGGTTTGATATCACTGGTTTGGTTATGGTGGAGATGGTTGAGTCTGAGAAGGGAAATGGTGGAGGCTGTATTGCAGTGGGGTTAACACTGCTGAAAAGTCATGCACAGTGTTGGGGAAATGAAAATATGCATCAGAGAGTTTCAGTGCGGGCTAGACTAGACCGCTCTTTCAATGATCAAGAAGCTTCATTCTCCGTTGAATCTCATTCTCTTAGATATTAATTATCCATTTAACTTTCATTTAAAAATATTTGCCTTAAAATGACGTTAAATCTTAATGGTGGGGTTAATTAGATCCAATTGCATTTAACTTTTGAGCCAAGAAATTAATGCGCTTAGTAACTAGTCAATTGAAAATGACAATACAAAATAAAAATCCCGACACTACTAGAGGTGGTTACTAATTCCCAAAAGAATGATCTACCTTGATGTATTAACCTGATCACTAGCCATCACCATGCATCCCTGTCAAATATTTTCTCATTTCATTGCTTGAATGCCTTCTTCTCCAAATTTTCCTGTCCACAGACAATGTTAAGTTTTAATGAGTCTCCAGAGGAGGAAACTTCCCTTTGGGATAATCCTATCAATGATACCTCTGGAGTGCTCTCAATCAATGGTCAAGATAACCTCGTCCTCTACGGCAAAGACACCAAATTCACTAGTCCTGTCTGGTTCACAAATGTTTCAGTCTCATCAGCCAGCAACTCTATGGCTCAACTTTTAAATTCAGGAAACCTTGTTCTGAATCAATCCAACAGGCATCAGTCACATGGAAAAGTATTGATCATCCTACCAATATCATGCTTCTTTTTGCAACACTAGGACGTTTGGATCGGAAAACTGGTCAACAGGTTTTTAACGTCTTGGAAGTACCTAAATGATTTAGGAACTAGCGATTTTACGAGTATTTATTTTTATTATCATATAATTAAGTAAAAAATAATTTAAAAAACAAAGTTATTAAATTCAGTGGAGTCCATGACTCGGTTCACGGGTTAAGCCACGAAGCCCGACTCTATTCAATATGTTGGTGTCTAAAAAAAATTTAAAAAAAATGTTATTTTGAGATTTTTTTTAAAGTTAAATCATGTTTCTACAGGTTGTTTGAGTTGCTTTTGGATACGCAAAGTGGACTAGGTCATATCGGGACAGCTTCCACATAGTTTAATTTGAATCCCAAGCTAAAAGAAAAGTCGAATAAGAAGGTTTCATTGTTAACTCACTAAACTGGACTTAATATTGCCAGAAATTTTCATGAGGCTTGAATATATTTTTTACATTAAAAAAAATTGATCCAAGCAAGCTCAACTAAACATTCCTAGCTATTAAAATGAATCTCTTCATCATTTAAAGTCAAAGTAAAAAAAGATGCCTCAATAGTCTCCCAATTTAAATCCTCTTTATCAAGAAAGCTAAGTTCTTCACAAATCTACTCATTTAATAATTCAATGTTATCAAGGCTAATGAGATCTAAAGTATCTTTTTTTTTCTTAAATTCCTACAAAGTACAAACATAAAAGAAAACAACATGATTGTTATAATATATATTAGTGATAAATTCAATTTTTTAAAATAATATATTTACAAAGTAGGTATAAAAGGTTTAGACAAGATCTATTTGCAATACTAGGTCGGTAATCCTGCCCATCATAATATATTCTTGTGCAAGAACCTGCTTGAAGACAAAAAATATTCATTATTCATAAAGGGACAATATGAGAATAAGAGATTAGATAGCAGGTACAAAATGCTACTACGTGAGAAATTATAAAGCTATTATAATTATGAGAAACCTATTGCATCAAAACATTGTTCCTAAATGTTTCTGGTCAATGTTCTATTAAGACTAGACATTAATTATAGTTGTTGAGACTAATGCATATTATATTCTTTCCTTTATGAAAGGAAATAGTTGCTTTCATAAATTGATGTATTAGGATAACTAGAACTAATATGCAGGTGCTTGTCAGATAACATCTGTTGTAACTCAATTTTGGATCCACCAAGATTTTCTCGAATGTTATTTTATTTCTATTATTATTTATAAAAATCCAAAAAAATTAAGAAAAAGGAAAATTCAAAAATATATTTTTCTCGAGTCAACCGCATCTTTCCATCAAAACCGAGTCCACCAGGTCAATACGGGTTAAACTATGTCGACCAGGGTAAAAAATGAGTTTCGGGTCAAAACCGTTATTTTTGGTCAAAACCGAGTTCACCAGGTCAATATGGGTCAAACCATGTCGATCAGGGTAAAAAATGAGTTTCGGGCCGTTTTGAGTCAAAACCGTCATTTTTGACCAAAACCGAGTCCACTAGGTCAATACGAGTCAAACCATGTCGACCAGGATAAAAATGAGTTTCGGGCCGTTTCGGGTCAAAACCGTCATTTTTGACCAAAACAGAGTTCACCGGGTCAATACGGGTCAAACTATGATTACCAGGATAAAAAATGAGTTTCATGCCGTTTTGGGTCAAAACTGTTATTTTTTTTGGTCAAAACCCGGTCCACCGGTTTTATATCCATTGAAAGATTTTTTATGTTTCAACATAATTTTCGGTAATTAAAATTGATTTTTAGCGGTTGAGTCGGGCTTGTTCTAATACTGATTTGAGTTTTTAATTTTACCTATATAAATATATATTATTATACATAATAAAAAAATAAAATAAAATAAATTTTTTTGTCAAAACGGGAAGTTGCGCCGAAAGCAAACGGTGATAAAAAAACAAGATTCGTGTAAATTTGAGATTTGTATGTACCTGATTGGATATAAATAGCCAGGTTTTTGTTACTATTTCTTCACGAGAGTAGGATATTGATTTTTATTAAAAACAATATGAAAAATATCAAATATATCCTAACCGTTAGATCTAATAGTGTTTAGATCTGAACCGTTGATTTAATAAAATACAATAGGGCTTACGACACTCAATTAAAACCCAAATCAATCTCAGCCCTTAAAACAATTTGCCCTTAGATCCAGTGGCGCCACGTCACCCAGTGTACCAATCTCTCAGTACACCGCGCCACACCAGATTATACTTCAGCCCATCCGAACCGTCCGATCAACTTGCAGATCCAGCCAATCACAGCTGCAGGATCAGTTCAACTGCAATCCAACGGTTCACAGCCTTCAGCAGCACCGGTGCACCATGCACGCGTCCATACCGTAGCAAATCTCAGAGTCTCTCTCTCCTCTCGCCGACGATTCCCTCTCTCTCATCCGATCTCCATTTTTCGGCCGTTTGAAGCCTCCGCACCACCACAGAAAGGTTTCTAACCTCATATAAAGCAAAAACCCGTCCGGTTTCAGCGTTTTCTCCGCCCTATTTGGCCGGAAAAGGGCGGCGATCGTCGGCTGCCACCGAAGTTTCAAGTCGTCGATTCTCACTCATCAGAAATCAACGACCGTCACGACCACCATCATCAGAATCCTCGCCCTCAGATTTACCAGAAGCAATCATTTTTTGGCCGGCAATCTTGCCAGAAAATTTCGCCTCCTCCAACAGTAGCTGCGCGTGAGCCACACGCGCCGCCAGTGGCATTTTCGTAATTTTCGGAGAAATTCAAGGGTATTTCAGTATTTTACCTATACGGTGGCACTCAGGTAGTTTTTTGGGGTTCCTATTGTTATTTTTTATATTTTTTTTATAGATAAATGCTTGTAAATTTTCTTGCATGTTGTAAAAAATACAAAAACCAAAGTCGACACGTCTCTTTTTTAAAAAAAAAGGACCGATGTCAAAAATGTAAATACCAAATATGGATTATGTCCATTATTTCTTTTGGTAACCCAGATGTAACTCTCCTTTTTACGGTTAAAACGTCATATTTTAGACAAGTCTTCTAATTTTTAGGGACTGATGTCATTTTTAACGCGTCTCCTATTTTTAGGGACCGATGTTAACCATTTTTTTTTAAAAAAAGTTACCAATAAACCCAAAATATAATGGATTATATCCATTATTTCTTTTGGTAACCCAGACGTAACTCTCATTTTTAGGGACAAACGTCAATATTTTAGACGAGCCTCCTAATTTTTAGGGAGTGATGTCATTTTTAACGCGTCTCCTATTTTTAGGGACCGATGTTAATCATTTAAAAAAGAATTACAAATAAGCCCAAAATATAATCGCATTTGAATCAAACAAAAAACACACAAGTAAGGGTAACCTTTCTATTGAAAGGATGTTTTAAGGGTGGTGTCTACCTTCCCTTAATCATAACTAACCCCGTACCTGAATCTCTGGGACCAGTGTCTAATTTGGGATTTCTAGTTCCCTCAAATTACTAGATGGCGACTCCAATAAAATCTTTATTTCCCCCAATCGAGAAAAAAACCCTTTTTATTAAATAAACAAAAAAAGTGGGAGCCGTCGCCCGACGTCGTGTATCGACAGAATGGCGACTCCACTGGGGACTTAGGGTTGAGCCAACTGCTTGTATTTGCTTTTCATTTGCTCTTTCTTATCGCTATTTATTTTTGGGCATTTATTTTATTTGCATTATTTATTTTATGCAATATCTACTGTGATTCTTTTCCATTTTCCATATTGCCACATGCATGCATGTTTATTTATTTGTGTCTTCACACACTTCACTGTGAACCCATAAAAGCTCTGGACCCGAGCTCGTCCTTTTTAAGATTAGAAAAGAAAGATTCAGATGGCAAGTGTGACTTATGCTCACTGATACTCATTTGGACTTTTGCTTGGATTGTAACTCACCCTATGCATCCAGTATTGTGGAATTTTTCTCCCCTACTCATGTTGTATAAGGTTAAGAGGCCGATTACTTCACGAGTAATTCAGGCAATCTAAGAACCAAAAAATATCTTTAAGGATAGACTAAACTAAGCCAAACCTTATGAGCTAGATCCTATCAAGTAGGATATACCCTTTAGGACACAAATAAATGTCAATGCATGAACATACATGTTCATATACATTTCATATGCTCATTAAATCTCCATCGATCCTTACAGGAAGTGTGAGATGGAAAAACCCATTACTATTGAGGAATTTTTGACCAGATCAGAATTGAGCCAACATGATGAAGGGGATTGTTTGCCATCATAATTTGAGTCTCAGTTGCCAGCGTATGTTAAATTAGATGACAGACCACTTGGCACAGGACAACTGCTAGACTGCTGGGAAAAGTTATCCTCTCATGATCAAATCACTTTTCAGAAACAATATGGGGATCTATCACATTTACTGAAAACTAGGGTCCAACATGCTTGTTTTCAGGCCATGATAGGGTTTTGGGATCCAGAATATCGGTGCTTCACATTTGATACTGTGGATATGACTCCTACTATCGAGGAGTATGAATCCCTGCTAAATTGTCCCAAGTCAGAAAAGGTGTACTTTTACACACCTATAGAGCATGCACTTTCTAACTTTGCTTGGATTACCCAGACAGACTGTCAACTAGCAAAATCACATGCAATTAAACGAGGAAATAAATAGGGTTGGTTTTGGAATGAACTAGAAGCCATATTTAAGAGGAGATTACACGATGAAAGCAATGAAATTCGATTGAGAATTTTGGCCTTAGACATATATGGTTTGGTTCTTTTCCCATCTGCAGAGGGAATGATCGATTTTGAGGCTGTCAATGTATTTAAAAATGTGGTGACCCTTAAAATTAACCCGGCTACAACAATATTGGCAGAAACTTTCTCATCCTTGAATTATTGTAGAAAAGTCGGAAGGGGTCGTTTAAGATGTTGCTTGCAGTTGTTGTTTGTCTGGACTGTGAGTCATATGATTGAGGGGAAGATTTCAGGTTTGGTTGGTACCCCATGGCATCTTTATTCTCAGCTAGAGAATTTTGCTGAAAAACACTTGCATGAAGTAGGAAGAACCACATGGGAATCAATGTTCTTGAGTCTAAGTAAATCTCCATTTCATTGGAGAAGTCGATACTCTTATTTCAAATCTTATCTGGCATACTGTGGTGAGTACCCATGGGTCCCGTTGATAGGAGCCCACTACTGTATTAGTTACTGTCCCAACATGGTCTTACGATAGTTTGGATTTGAGCAGTTTATTCCAAGGACTACCAAACTAGGAACATTTTATGAAGATTTCAAGACCTCGAAGAAATTATTGGAGTCAGTGAAGAAGGCAAGGAAACATCCTGGTAGGGTTACTTCTGCTAAGAGAGTAGAAGGAAAAACAACTGAAGGATATCCAATATGGCAAAAGAAGAGAGGGAAAAGGTACAAAGTTCCTCCTTTTGAAGGGCCACCCAGGTCTTTGATTCAGTCTGCTGAAGACATACACGAAGAAGTCCGCGCCCAACAAGAATCTTATAACCTAAGTTTGAATGCTGAAGTAGAAGAGTTATGGGCTAAAAAAAGAAAGTTAGAATCTAATCTAGCCACTCGAGAGAAAACTTTGGCTATCATAAAACAAGAAAAGGATGACTTGTCAGCTCAGCTACAACATCAACAACTTCAGTTCCAGCAATTACAAGAAAAATATGTACTTTTATCAGAAGATAAGAGGAAGCAAGATGTCAACATGAAGAGATGGGTTAGAAGAGCATCAAAAGCTAGGGAAATGGTATTAAAATTGGAAGAGAAAAATGAATCACTTCAAGAGCAACATCAAAATCAAGATTTAGTCATTGCCAATTTAGATGAGCATGTCGACCATTTGCTTTCTGTTGAGCAAACCTTATCATCAGAAAAAGAAAATGCAGAAAGAGAAGCAGAACGTTGGGCTTCTGAAGCTATGCGCTATCATGTACAAGCAGATGATGCCAAGAATTATGCTTTAGGATTACGAGGCCTAGCCCAACAAGTAGCAGATGGTGAGCCAATGACCAGAAATGAATTCCATCAGTTTTTTGGGTTGATCAGAGATGGAATTAATGAGATCTCAGCATATAACGGTCCAAGGTTTTGGAAAGATTGACTTGTTGTACTTTTAATATCAATTAATAAAAGGCAATTTCATCATCTTTTTGTTATGAGAAATGTTTATTTTGATTTTGATTTATGGCATCAAATTTCTCCCCCAAATCGGTTCAAGTTCCTGTAGTTTTGGAGTCCTCAGTGAGAACTTTCTTAAGAGAATCTGATCTGGTCTATTCCTCGTCATAAGGAAACCTTGAAACAAATAACAAGCATGCATAAAACATATGGCATTTTACATCCATTTGTGCATTTCATTCATTTATCAAGCATGCACACGGTTGAAACATACGTTCCCCTACCTGAGGTCTAATGGACTGATGAAGATGGAAAATCAAGACAGGGGTTAGCTAGAGGCTCGTTATCAAAAGGAAGTTGAGAGCAGTAAAGGTGAAGTAGCTCAGCTCATAAATCTGTTTGAATAAGTGTTGAGCTTCAAGAATGGAAAGGGAACGTTTGCACAGTCTCTTGCTGGGAACACTACTTGTCCACGTTCCATTGAAGTTGCACCTCTCATTTTTCATCATGAACAATGATAGCAATGCCTTTAGTCATCAACTAATGACAACCCTTGTTCTCATTCAACTGCACTGATAGTCGTTCAAAGCCTTCGCATATTCCAAGAGCACATAATAGCTGCTAGCTTTCTGTTCCTGGTGCATTGGCCTTTTTTCCATACATCTCTATTGTCAACACCATTCCGGTCCAGCAGTATCGGATGCTGCTCTGAGAAAAACAAGAGCAAACATTGAAACTTTAATAGAGCAGAATTCCCTCTATAGGTGTTTGTTTGTTGCACTGCCAGTGAGAAATCAAAGAGGAGACAAAAGGGTTTTAGATTCATCATTTTCTCTTCCAGTTGAGACAATGCATGATTCCACACGTCGGCAATGGTGGTGCTGCATGTTTCTGTGCGTTACTAAGATCACCTGGTTGTTGGAAAGTTTCTACCAATCCATAAATAACCACAACAACATTGGAAGATTTACATGAGGTTGTAAGGATTGTCGAAAGAATTGAACAAGCTACAAAGAGGGGAATGGTTGAAGATTCTGCCAAGGATTCTAGAACAATAATGAGAGATGAATCAAAGGATGACTCTGACGATGGGAAGCCTTAATTATATGGTCCAACCAGGTCTCACTGTAGCATCAACTGCTAAAATGTCTTTGCCAAGATTGACATATCTCGACCACTCGAGTTTGTCCACCAGCATCTGTTAGACTCCGAACTTATTGTCTTGACTCTGTCAAATCCCATACAACCATCGTTTTCTAGGTGGTATAATCCAGAAAAGAGATTTGAATATCATTGGGGGATTTTGTGCCATTCAGTTGAACAGTTGCAAGAATTTCAAGAATCAAGTTGAGTTTGTGCAAAATGACGTCATCGGCCATATTGTCACCTCAACATCCTCAGATTGATAAGTGATCGAAATGCTTGGCAAAACACAGATATCGCCAGAAAAGCTGATCCAAGAAGAGTGTTAAATTGTCGATCCTTTTTGTTATGAGTTTTGTCATTCTGCATTTTATTTTGGGATCACATCTCATCTTTTAACGAAACATGTCTTTTCTTTGTCCCTTTGTTGTTCTGAAAGCATGAGATGTTTCTTTCAAAGGTTATTTTGACAAAATATTTTGATGAAGCTCCAACATGCGTTTAAGATTAGTCAATCCTGAAGATTAAAATTATTTTGCTTGAATGACTTGATGCTTGTTGAAATGACATGAGGTGACCAAGAAACTTTTGAGCTTACACATGAAATTGAACCATACACCATGTAGCTAAGTTTTAGCAGTATGCATAATGACATGTAGTGGATTCAGTAGTTATGGACTCATGAATTATGATTCGTACAAGTCTAAATCATTACATTGGATGAGGTCAAAATTTATCGGTTCTAACCGACCTTGCTTGAAATGAGAAAAGGCCATTTTTGTTTCATCATTTAACAATTCTGGAAATATGTATCCCTTGCAGTCCTATTTTGAGCTGATAGAGTATTTCTTTCATAAAAAACCTTGACTAGGATCACACCCCACACTGGGGGCAATGAGAGTCTTTTCCTAGAAAAGACGAAGACAATGTTAGAGTTGATGGATAAAGGGAAGGCTTAGAACAAAAGTCCAATGATTGAGAAAAGGGCTAGAAGAAGAAAGCCAAAGATTGATAAAGACACAACAAATGCCAAAAGTTAACATGAAAAATTGAGCGTTATGTCTTTTGGTGTGTCTATGATAAAGCCTTTATGATCTTCAAAAGATTAGATTGGCTATTCATCAAAGAAAGTTGAATTTGCGTTATGATCTATGTTAAACAAATTTTGATTTTTGAGATTAACAAGGTTATATGTCACTGTCTCTACAAAGACAACGTGAGGAAAAGAGATTGATGAGTAATTGATGGTGATCCTAGGTTCTTGAAGCCCTCAAACACCTTTTGAGCTTGTGAAATTCCTTTCTTTCATAGCCATGAACCATAGCCTACATTACATGCTTTAGAAAGTCCTTTTTAATCAAGTAAGCAATCTGAACCGATAAATGGTGATCTCAAAAATTGAAGAGTTGTTTCATACAGGTCGTGACTTTATGAATCAAGCTACTGATTATTATGCATGCTGATAAAATTGTTGCTAAGAAAAAGAAACAATCTTTCTTGATAAAGCCTCAAGTTTTGACTCAGGTACCTCATCACAAACAATCAAAAGATATACCCAAAATTAGAGTTTAAAATGGATACAAAGAACCATGGAAAAAGCCATTTTAATCTTACAACGAGTCAATTTTCTCTCTCTCAAAAGTACAAGACAATCAAAAGACTACATTGAATAGCGTGTGTTGGATCTTTGACCAATAAAGCTTGATTTCCAAAAATACTTTCAAAAATTGACATATCTCTGATTTCATTTCAACAATCAGACTTGAATAGTCATGACCTTTGAAATGTGAGATTTGATTCCAAAATAAGAAAGATTTTCAAACAAGAAAAACATCGACCAAGTTTGCAAATTCCTAACAGAAATTCTCCTCGACACTCCTGGGGGCAATACAATGGACCTCCGAGAAGGAAAACAAATAGTGTTTAAATCAGCTGGGGGGTAGAGATGATCAAATGATGAATCAATGAACTGAGGACAATATGGTTCAAAGAAAGATAATTAGTGAATGAGCACATTCAGATCAATTGAGGGCAATGATGTTCAACAACAATTTATGATCCAGTAAACCCCAACAACAATTGAGAGCAAAGATGTACCTGAAGGACATCTTCATATCTTCATCTTAGTTTATCGTCTCCAATATGGCTATGACTATTGAAAGATGTTATCACATGATTGCTTTTGAATGAATGTTGGAAGGATGCGCCACACCTACCTAGACTGATCGTGGGACCATCTGATTTGAAGCTCAAATACGCATTGCACCATATGAGTATGGGTGATAAAAGCAACATCATTGATGAGGTCGAGACACTTCTTTTCACAATCTGGTTAGATCAGTTGAGAAGAACTTACTGAGAAAGAAACTGCGCATACAACGATGAGCTTTTTACTGCAAAGTATAAAATGCAAGTCTGAATGACATGACAGTTCCATGAAAATGGATGACCGCATATACTTGAAGGGTATGTTTCAACTGGAGGTAAGTCCATAACTGATTGACAATCTTGATGGGTGTTGGCACGATGCGCACAATCAATCAAGAGAACAATTCTTGAAAGAATCCAGGAGATGAACGATTTGTTAAGCTTCTTCATGATAAATCAAGCAACACTACACTTGGGGGCATTGTCAAGCTTAATAAACAGCGAGAGTAGTAATCATCGCGGACAACCCAAGATTGGCACTGCATTTACAGCTGAGCGGATGGCTAGCACATGAATGAGCCAATGCGTCGAAAGAACAAAGAAGGCTTTGGAATGCAAACAAAGCCACCCTATGACGATGAAGCATCAAAGAGGGGGGACCTATGTTTCAAAAACAGGTAAGATGCATTGCATATCATCTAACTTCACGAGCATTGCATATTTGTTTTGCAAATATTTCACGAAACAAAATTTCTATTGGGATCCAACGAGATTCAGATGAAATGAAGATTCTTCTAAATCACATCAAACATGGCAATTCCACAAAAGCAAAATTCATAAATGAAGACAAGAAAGATGGATTTTTATTCATGGAAAAAGGGTTTACAAGTACAAATGTTAAACAGTGCGAGGATGATTAGGGATATTGTCATCTTGATGATCAATCATGCCTCGAAATTCCTCAAATTGCTTATGCATACGATCCATCTCTTCCTCGAACTCGAGGTGTCGTGTGTTAACATAGTTCCTCCAAAAGTCAACACGTGCATTCAGCTCTTGGTTTCTCCTCTCCAAGTTGTTTCTGTGACGTCTCTCATCACGGAGTCTATTCCTTAAATTCTCGATCTGATGTTGGAGATCAGGAACCTGAGTATTCAACTCAAGTCTTCTGGCATGAAGACGCTCTGCAACGTTCACCAAAGATGAAGTAGCCCTGATACTGAGAACAAGTGACTGATTCACTACTTCAATATCGATCCTGGCTGCCAACATTGTTTCATCACGGGGAAGGATCATGTCTCTAGCCACGGTTATAGCAGTATCTTCATAATCCATTACAGTATCCTCTATTGTAACTGGACGACCATTCACTTCAAAGGTAGTACGCCAAACTACAGGCTCTACTGCAGAAACAAGGTTTAGGTTAGCATTGGAAGAAGAGGAAGACATGGTCAAAGCTTCAAAAGTTGAGAACTATGAAAGTATTGAAATACAAGAAGTTGATGATGTCTTTCATCAAATACTACGTGATTTATAAGGATTTTACTCCTACCATCGTTTTGAACGGCAACTCAAATCTCAGCCGTACATATAAGACTTTCTTGAGAAGCTTTCATCATCTTTGAGATCGATTTACAAATCAGATCTCAGCTGTACATATAAGACTTTCTTAAGAAGCTTTCATCATCTTTGAGATCGAGACTTCCTTGAGAAGCTTTCCTCATCTTTGCGATCCATTTACAAATCAAATCCCAACCGTACATACAAGACTTTCTTGAGAAGCTTTCCTCATCTTTGGGATCCATTTACAAATCAAATCCTAATCGTATATACAGGACTTTCTTGAGAAGCTTTCATCATTTCTGAGATCGATTTACGAATAAGATCTCAACCATACAGGTATGAATTCCTTTAAATGTTTTCATCAACCCTGAAGCTCATTGCTGAAATCACTTTCATGTATTTCACAAGACTATATTGAAATCACTTTAAAGTATTTCACCATCGGGCAGGTCCTCTAGAACAATTAGACCACTTGCGAGTTTCCTCGTATTTTATCATCGGGCTGGTCACCTGGAACAATTAGACCACTTGCGAGTTTTCTCGCATTTTATCATCGGGCAGGTCGCTTGGAACAATGAGACCACTTGCGAGTTTCCTCGCATTTTATCATCGGGCAGGTCGCCTGGAACAATTAGACCACTTGCGAGTTTCCTCGCATTTTATCATCGGGTAGGTCGCTTGGAACAATGAGACCACTTGCGAGTTTCCTCGCATTTTCACTATTGGGCAGGTCGCCTGGAACAATTAGGCCACTTGCGAGTTTCCTCGCATTTTATCATCGGGCAGGTCGCCTGGAACAATTCGACCATTTGCGAGTTTCCTCGTATTTTCACTATCGGGCAGGTCGCCTGGAACAATTAGACCACTTGCGAGTTTTCCTTGCATTTTATCATCGGGCAGGTCGCCTAGAACAATGAGACCACTTGCGAGTTTCCTCGCATTTTCACTATCGGGCAGGTCGCCTGGAACAATTAGACCACTTGCGAGTTTCCTCGCATTTTATCATCGGGCAGGTCGCCTAGAACAATTCGACCATTTGCGAGTTTTCCTCGCATTTCACTATCGGGCAGGTCGCTTGGAACAATTAGACCACTTCCGAGTTTCCTCGCAGTTTATCATCGGGCATGTCACCTGGAACAATTAAACCACTTGAAAAATTCTTTGTTTTCTTCTTCACTATCGGGCAGGTCGCCTGGAACAATTAGACCACTTTCGAGTTTCTTTGCATTTTATTATCGGGCAGGTCGCCTGGAACAATTAGACCACTCACAAAATTCTTTGCTTTCCTTTTCACTATCAGGCAGGTCGCCTGGAACAATTAGACCACTTGCGAGTTTCCTCGCATTTTATCATCGGGCAGGTCGTCTGGAACAATTAGACCACTTGCGAGTTTCCTTGCATTTTATCATCGGGGTGGTCACCTGAAAAATAGGACCAATGTTGAAATAATTTTCATGTATTTCACAAGACTAAGGTTGAAATCACTTTCATGTATTTCACAAAAAAACTAATTTTGAAATCACTTTCATGTATTTCACAAAACCATTGTTGAAATCACTTTCATGTATTTCACAACATTAATCTGAAATCACTTTCATGTATTTCACAAGATCAATATTGAAAACACTTTCATGTTTTTCACTTGGGCAGGTCGCCCATAAGAATTAGACCAACTGAAAAATCTGTGCATTTTTCAACACTTCCATCGTTTTTCTTTACAAAACTTACTATGCAAAGTCAAAAGAAAATGAATTTTCCAATGCCTTTGCACCGTAAGCATTGTAAAGAGGGGGCAACTGTTGTAACCCAATTTTGGATCCACCAAGATTTTCTCGAATGTTATTTTATTTCTATTATTATTTATAAAAATCCAAAAAAATTAAGAAAAAGGAAAATTCAAAAATATATTTTTCTCGAGTCAACCGCATCTTTCCATCAAAACCGAGTCCACTAGGTCAATACGGGTCAAACCATGTCGACCAGGGTAAAAAATGAGTTTCGGGTCAAAACCGTTATTTTTGGTCAAAACCGAGTTCACCAGGTCAATACGGGTCAAACCATGTCGATAGGGGTAAAAAATGAGTTTCGGGCCGTTTCGAGTCAAAACCGTCATTTTTGACCAAAACCGAGTCCACCGGGTCAATACGGGTCAAACCATGTGGACCAGGATAAAAATGAGTTTCGGGCCGTTTCGGGTCAAAACCGTCATTTTTTACCAAAACAGAGTTCACCGGGTCAATACAGGTCAAACTATGACGACCAGGATAAAAAATGAGTTTCATGCCGTTTTGGGTCAAAACTGTTATTTTTTTTGGTCAAAACCCGGTCCACCGGTTTTATATCTATTGAAAGATTTTTTATGTTTCAACATAATTTTCGGTAATTAAAATTGATTTTTAGCGGTTGAGTCGGGCTTGTTCTAATACTGATTTGAGTTTTTAATTTTACCTATATAAATATATATTATTATACATAATAAAAAAAATAAAATAAAATAAAAAATTTTGTCAAACGGGCAGTTGCGCCGAAAGCAAACGGTGATAAAAAAAAATAAGATTTGTGGAAATTTGAGATTTGTATGTCCCCTGTCATTGGCTATAAATAGCCAGTGACAGTACGCCAGAGGGGGAGGACGGAAGACAGAGGAGTAAAGAAAAAAAAGAGAAGAGAGATTACATACATACTATTCAGGTTTTTTTTTACTATTTCTTCACAAGAGTATGATATTGATTTTTATTAAAAACAATATGAAAAATATCAAATATATCCTAACCGTTAGATCTAAAAGTGTTTAGATCTGAACCGTTGATTTAATAAAATACAATAGGGCTTACCACACCCAATTAAAACCCAAATCAATCTCAGCCCTTAAAACAATTTGCCCTTAGATCCAGTGGCGCCACGTCACCCAGTGTACCAATCTCTCAATACACCGCGCCACACCAGATTATACTTCAGCCCATCCGGACCGTCCGATCAACTTGCAGATCCAGCCAATCACAGCCGCAGGATCAGTTCAACCGCAATCCAACGGTTCACAGCCTTCAGCAGCACCGGTGCACCATGCACGCGTCCACACCGTAGCAAATCTCAGAGTCTCTCTCTCCTCTCGCCGGCGAATCCCTCTCTCTCATCCGATCTCCATTTTCCGGCCGTTTGAAGCCTCCGCACCACCACATAAAGGTTTCTAACCTCATATAAAGCAAAACCCCGGCCGGTTTCAGCGTTTTCTCCGCCCCATTTGGCCGGAAAAGGGCGGCGATCATCGGCTGCCACCGAAGTTTCAAGTCGTCGATTCTCACTCATTAGCCATCAACGACCGTCACGACCATCACCATCAGAATCCTCGCCCTCAGATCTACCAGAAGCAATCATTTTTTGGCCGGAAATCTTGCCAGAAAATTTCGCCGCCTCCAACAGTAGCCGCGCGTGAGCCACACGCGCCGCCAGTGGCATTTTCATAATTTTTGGAGAAAGTCAAGGGTATTTCAGTATTTTACATATACGGTGGCACTCATGTAATTTTTTGGGGTTCCTACTGTTATTTTTGATATTTTTTTTATAGATAAATGCTTGTAAATTTTCTTGCATATTGTAAAAAATACAAAAACCAAAGTCAACACGTCTCTTTTTTTTTTAAAAGGACCGATGCCAAAAATGTAAATACCAAATATGGATTATGTCCATTATTTCTTTTGGTAACCCAGACGTAACTCTCCTTTTTACGGTTAAAACGTCATATTTTAGACAAGTCTTCTAATTTTTAGGGACTGATGTCATTTTTAACGCGTCTCCTATTTTTAGGGACCAACGTTAACCATTTAAAAAAAAACAAGTTACCAATAAACCCAAAATATAATGGATTATATCCATTATTTCTTTTGGTAACCTAGATGTAACTCTCATTTTTAGGGACAAACGTCAATATTTTAGACGAGTCTCCTAATTTTTAGGGAGTGATGTCATTTTTAACGCGTCTCCTATTTTTAGGGACCGAGATTAATCATTTAAAAAAGAATTACAAATAAGCCCAAAATATAATCGCATTTGAATCAAACAAAAAACACACAAGTAAGGGTAACCTTTCTATTGAAAGGATGTTTTAAGGGTGGTGTCTACCTTCCCTTAATCATAACTAACCCCGTACCTGAATCTCTGGGACCAGTGTCTAATTTGGGATTTCTAGTTCCCTCAAATTACTAGATGGCGACTCCAATAAAATCTTTATTTCCCCCAATCGAGAAAAAAACCCTTTTTATTAAATAAACAAAAAAGTGGGAGCCGTCGCCCGACATCGTGTATCGACAACATGTACACTGAACTAACTTGTAAGAGAATTCTATATGGGGAGATCACTTATGTCTATGGAAAGGCTCACATGATAGTTGTGTAAGTCATCTTTAAATTTGAGATCAATAATTTATACTATATAGACAGTTTTATGTTTTGATCCTGACCACATGTTGTCCTAATCAAGGATAATAAACAGGAAAATATTGGGTATAACATAAATTATATGAAAGTATTTAAGTAATAAAGAGATGATTCATTACTCTATGTGAATTAGAAAAAATATTACATATATTCTTAAATAGTATTGATTGTGAAACCATCAGTCTAGGTGGAATGAGTTTTGAAAAGAGTTTCAAAATCTTACCTAAAGAATTAATGACTATAACGTTGAGAACTAACATGATTTAACAAAGTAAAATACTCCATGTTATAATGTCTAAATCGATACATTCATGATAAATGAATAATAATTAGATTGAAAAACTAGTCATTGAAAGGTTAAGTCAAACCACTTATGACTTTTTTTAATATTTGGTGGATTATGATAAATTATTAGACATTGTACTTAATCTTTAAATATAAGTCAATCAATTTTTGAATTGAGAATAAATTAAATTGTTTAATTTATTTAATCTTATTTTATTTAGGATTATTATTTATATTTGAGCCAACTTATTAGGGAACCTAATGTTCACACACATAACAAGCATTGGTAAAAAATTAAAAAGGGATGATTAATCAAATGTGACTTAATTGTAAATAATTTTAAAGATAGAGGACTAGAATGTAATTGATACAGGGGATTACAATTCTAGACCTATAAACAATCAAGTAAGGACTTAATTTAATAAATTTATAAAAATAACCTAAAATAATATATGTGATATTATTTAAGGGACAAATTTATATTTTGCTATTTATAGGGTTTTCAGGTTTTCATATAAATAAAAAGTCATGTCTTTTATTTTTTGTGAGTAGAGTGGAGTACATAAACATCTCAAATACAAAAATAAAAGAGTTAACACTCAAACATATAGTAGTTTCTCTCTCCTAAAAGGGTTTATGATATTTCTCACTTGTGGTTCGTGTGGAATAATGTTAGAGGCCAGACAATTGGGCGGCTTGTAGTTTGCGAAAACTCAGCTTTAAGGAAATTATTTAAAACCAAAAAGAATATTTGATCTTCAGGTAATTTTCGTATAAAACCTAAAAAACACTATATTTATCTAACGAAAACTTTAGAACTGTCAAAAAATCTTAAATTTATCATTTAAGCTGCGTGTATGCGTTTTGAGAAACCCAACACATTCACCATTTACTTGTTGTCTTTGCATGTAATTGTGTCATACGTATTTGAAACAGTTATAGCAGGGAATTGAAAACTATTTGGGAATGTATAGAAGCCAACTAGGGTACTATATATGTCGGGATTGTCTTACATCGAAATTTTTTTCAAGAATCAATAACATTTTTGTATCATACTAGTGATTTAACAAACTAAAAATCGACAAGGTTTTTCTTTTAATCCGCAATCAGCTCACAAGAGTTGTGCAAACTTGGGACCAAAAAAAATCTCACCAGAAAAAAACAACTAGCAAGATAGATATTTTTTTATCACAAAACCAAAACTAACTTGTATCTTCTCTTTTGCTTGATCCATTGCTTTATATATCAAACTCATAGCTGGTTTCTCATCTGAATCAACTAATTAAAGAAATTTAATTAGAGGATATGCTGTCTTAATACATATAGTGACATCATGCCAAAACCTACTATCCAAAACACAGTTTTGAATTCGTTTCCCTTTTTCTATTCTTGAAAACCTGCATGACCTCCACTGTTTGGAAGTAAATATAGTCGTTAGCTGTATTTTATGATCATTCAAACATCCTAGAGTTAAATATGCAGTAGCAAACCGAGTAGCAACAGGCCTAGCCGAGAAACAGCTGATGTGAAATCTGCTGATGTGGAAGCTATTTGAATTTTTCAATTTCTATTAGGATTGATATAATCCTTTTGTTTAGTCATTATCCTTTGAATTCTGTTATGTAATAGCAGGAGATAATGTTGCTGTTACTTGCCTTTAAAGCTTTATTTTTCAATGTTTTTCATTAAGCCTATAGTTACAATAAAAGAGTGAAGTTAAACAAGAAGAGATATTTGTTCTTTTTTTGCATTTTCATTCTGTTAAAATCCAACAAATTGGTATCAGAGCCTATTTTTTCTTGAGAGATCTGTGAGACTGAGAGAGCTTAAACACTTACCCTAAACACTTACCATTCTTCTAAAAAACCAATCAACACAAAATGAGTTCAGAAGCCTCCGTGAATTTGATGGCACCACCAGTATTTGATGGAACAAACTATCAAGTGTGGGCTGTTCGAATGGAAGCTTACCTTGATGCAGATGATCAGTGGGAAGTTGTTGAAGACACATATGAGGTTCCTCTTTTGCTTTACAATCCAACTATAGCTCAAATGAAAAATCATAAGAAGAGTAAGCAAAAGAAATCAAAGGCAAAAGCTAGCTTATTTGTAGCTGTCTCGTCTTCAATCTTCACCAGAATCATGACTCTGAAGACAACAAATGAGATATGGAACTTTCTCAAAAAGGAATATGAAGGGAAAGAACGAGTGAAGGGCATGCAAGTTTTAAACTTCATCAGAGAAATTGAGATGCAAAGAATGAATGAATCAGAAATCATCAAGGATTACTTTGACAGACTTCTTGACATTGTAAACAAAGTAAGACTTCTTGGCACTGAATTCACTGATTCTAGAATTGTTCAGAAAATTCTTGTTACTGTTCTTGAAAAATTTGAAGCTATAATATCATCAATAGAAAATTCAAAGGATGTATCAAGCATCACTTTGGCAGAGCTATTGAATGCACTGCAGGCTCAAGAACAAAGAATACTCATGAGACAAGCAGGTTCTGTGGAAGGTGCTTTTTTTACAAAATCACAAAACAACATGCAACAAAGAAACAGAAATTACAGCAGCAGCAACACAACATTTCCTTTGTGATCTTACTGCAAAAAATCCAACCATCCACAGAGAAGATGCTGGTGGAGGCCGGATATAAAATGTCACAAGTGTGGTCAGCTAGGACACATTAGAAGGGTATGCAAATTTCAACAACAACAGCAGCAACAAAGAGAAGTCAAAACTGTTGTTGAACAACCTAAAGAAGAACAACTGTTTGTAGCATCATGTTTTGTTGCCAATAACTCAACAGAGAGCTGGCTTATAGACAGTGGTTGTACCAGCCACATGACGTATGATAAAGAGCTTTTCAAAAGGCTTAACAGAACAACCATTTCTAAAGTGAGAATTGGAAACGGGGCATATCTTGTAGTAAAGGGTAAAGGAACAGTGGTAATCAAAGGCAACACAGGTTTAAAATTAATTTCTGATGTCTTATATGTTCCTGAAATTAATCAAAATCTTTTGAGTGTTGGTCAGTTGCTTGAGAAAGGATATAAGGTGCTGTTTGAAGACAAGTTTTGCTTGATTACTGATGCACAAAACAAGGAAGTATTTAAAATTCAGATGCAAAGTAAAAGCTTTGCTTTGAATTTTACAGAAGAAGAACAAGTTGTAGTACATGAAGAAAATAGTAGTACAATGCTTTGGCATAGAAGATTGGGGCATTATCATCACACAGCTCTACTCTTTATGAAGAGAACAATCTTGTGAAAGCCCTACCTGATTTAGAAGAAGATCTTCCATTATGTGCAGCCTGTCAGTATGGGAAGCAAACAAGACTTCCATTTCCACACAATAAAAGCTGGAGAGCTACACAGAAACTACAGCTAGTGCACACTGATGTGGGAGGACCTCTGAAAATATCATCATTAAACGACAGTAAGTATTACATCACTTTCATTGATGATCATACAAAAATGTGCTGGATTTATTTCATGAAGTATAAATCTGAAGTTGCTAACATCTTCTGGAAGTTCAAAGCTTGGGTGGTCAGATCAGATAATGGAACAGAATATACCTCAGAAAAATTCAACAAGTTCTGTGAAAAGGAAGGCATTGAACATCAGCTGACATCACTTTATACCCCTCAGCAAAATGGGGTTGTTGAGAGAAAAAACAGAACACTCATGGAGATGACAAGATGTTTATTACATGAAAAAGGATTGCCAAAGAATTTATGGGCTGAGGCTGCAAATACAGCAGTGTTTCTTTTGAACAGATTGCCAACAAAAGCTCTGCAACAGAAAACTCCATTTGAGGCATGGTATGGCTATAAACCAAAGTTGCAAAATTTAAAAACCTTTGGTTGTCTTTGCTTCTCTTACATTCCGCAAGTCAAGAGAGACAAACTTGATAAAAAGGCAGAACCTGGAATCTTTGTAGGCTACAACTTAGTCTCCAAAGCCTACAGGATTTATCTTCCACAAGACAACAAAGTGATTGTTAGCAGAAATATCCAATTCTTTGAGTCAGAAAGCTGGATCTGGGAGAAAAATAAGCTTGAATTTCAAGAGGAGAATGCTGATGTTGATGATGAATCTGTTACAAAAATCAGATTGCTTTCTGATATCTATCAGAGTTGCAATATGGCATTAATTGAACCTGCAGGATATAAAGAAGTTGTTGCAGATCAATATTGGATGGCTGCAATGAAGGAGGAGCTTATGATGATTGAGAAGAATCAGACTTAGATACTTGTGAACAGACATGCACATAAAAAGGCCATAGGAGTCAAATGGGTTTATAGAACCAAGTTCAATGCTGACGGTTCTATAAATAAACACAAAGCAAGACTTGTTGTCAAGGGATATGCTCAGATGTTTGGGGTGGATTTCTCTGAAACCTTTGCTCCGGTTGCTAGGCTTGATACTATAAGGATGTTTTTTGCTCTTGCTGCTCAAAATGGCTGGACTATACATCAAATGGATGTCAAATCTGCTTTTTTAAATGGATATTTGGAGGAGGAAATATTTGTGGAGCAGCCTGAAGGTTTTGTTATTCAAGGAGAAGAGGAGAAAGTATATTTGCTGAAAAAGGCTCTCTATGGTTTAAAGCAAGCACCAAGGGCTTGGTACAGCAGGATTGATGCATATTTGTTAGACTTAGGCTTTACAAAAAGTCTAAGTGAATTTACACTCTATCTCAGAAAAATCAATGATGAATTGCTTGTGGTTTCTCTTTATGTGGATGACTTACTTGTGACAGGAAGTAACATGGAGCAGATTGATGTGTTCAAAAGAGAAATGAAGAATGTCTTTAAAATGACTGACTTGGGGAAGATGCCATTCTTTCTCGGCATGGAAGTTCAACAAAAGCAGAATGCAATCTTTATATGTCAACAAAAATATGCCAAAGAGATTTTAAAGAAGTTCAACATGGAAGAGTGTAGATCAACATCAACACCACTGAATCAAAAGGAGAAATTTTGCAAAGAAGATGGAGCTACAAAGATTGATGAAACACTATATAGAACCTTAATAGGATGCTTGATGTATCTTACTGAAACAAGACCCGACATTATGAATGCTACAAGTATACTTTCAAGGTATATGCATTGTGCAAGTGAAATTCATTTTCAAGCAGCAAAAAGAATTATCAAATATATTAAGGGAACAATTGACTATGGATTGAATTTTTGTCAAGTCAAAAACTCCATACTCCATGGTTATTCTGACAGTGATTGGGCCAGCTGCGTTGATGACATGAGGAGCACTTCAGGTTATTGTTTTAGTTTTGGTTCTGCCATTTTTTCATGGAGTTCAAAGAAGCAAGAAGTCATTGCTCAATCCACAGTTGAGGCAGAGTATGTTGCTGCTACTGCTGCTGTGAATCAGGCTATTTGGATTAGAAAGTTAATGGCTGATCTGCAGATGAAGCAAAAGAAAAGCACACAAATACTTGTAGACAATCAAGCTGCAATTGCAATTGCAAAAAATCCTATGTTTCATGGCAAAATGAAACATTTCAAACCGAAACTCTATTTCCTAAGAGAAGTTCAAAGATAAGGTGAAATACAGCTGATCTATTGCAAAACAGAAAATCAAAATGCTGATATTCTGACCAAGCCACTTCCTCAAGCTAAGTATGAATTCTTTAGGCAGAGACTTGGAGTCTGCAGCTTCAGAGCCAAAGAGGAGTGTTGAATTCATGTCTCAGAACCTGCTGACGAAGAAGTTGCTGATGAAGAAACAGCTTATGTGGAATCTGATGATGTGGAAGCTGATATGAGTTTTAGCTTTAATAAAGCACTAGCTATTTGAATTTTTCAATTTCTGTTAGGATTGATATAATCCTTTTGTTTAGTCATTATCCTTTGAATTCTGTTACGTAACAGCAGGAGATAACGTTGCTGTTACTTGCCTTTAAAGCTTTACTTTTCAATGTTTTTCATAAAGCCTATAGGATCAATAAAACAGTGAAGTTAAACAAGAAGTCGATATTTGTTCTCTTTTTGCATTTTCATTCTGTTAAAATCCAACAATATAATATGGGAAGATCTTCAAGAGCATTAGCATATTCAGAAACACATAGTGCTCTTTGACTGTCGTTATAACACTTAGTGGAATAATTCATCAGAAACACTCTCTTTGGAATTGCATAGGGCATTGCTGAATATTCAAATCTCCTCCTCTTAATTATCTGCCGCGATACCTATGTTTTTTTAGGCTAACTAGGGAGAAAAAGCAGCTACTTTGAACACTTGAGGTAAAACATATTGTCCATGACTTGGCCAATACGACTTGAACTTGTCAAAGTCTTCCCACTCGTACAACAACATTTCAACTTCCCTGACTTCGCTTTTATCTCTTATTTTGTGCCTAGGAGCTTATTACCATCAGAGTTGTTGAGTGCAGACAAACCCCAATACCAATATCAAGAAAGTTTGTGTGGAAACCATGATTCTTCCGAAGGAGTTTTTTATTACTCTTTCATTTCTTTCTTATCCAGTTTTGCACTTCCCTGGATACTATAAGTGTGAACCAATCTGTTAAAGATGGAGATGTTATAGTTTCCAGTGGGGAGTCCTTCGCGCTTGGATTCTTCCGTCCTGGCAAATCCAACTACCGATATCTTGGAATTTGGTACAACAAAATTTCAGAAAAAAATGTTGTGTGGGTAGCAAACAGAGATAGTCCTATCAATGATTCCTCTGGAGTCCTCTCAATGACCAGTGAAGGTAAACTTGTTCTTCATAGTCAAAACCAAGACAATCCCCTATGGTTTACAAATGTTACAGTTTCCTCAAAAAACAAAGGAAATTCTACGGCTCAGTTATTAGATTCTGGAAACCTCGTTTTGCTTGATAGCACAGGGGCCATGATATGGCAAAGCTTTGATTATCCTTCACATACTATGCTGCCAAACTTAAAACTTGGCTTAGACCGCAGGACTGGTCTGAACCGGTTCCTGACAGCCTGGAAATCTCCTGATGACCCTGGTACTGGTAGTTGGTCTTTTCGGCTCAATCCTAATGGGTCTCCACAGTTGTTCTTCTACGAGGGTCAGATTCCAAGGTGGAGGTCCGGTCGCTGGAATGGACTTAGATGGACTGGTGTACCCATATTGCAGGTTCGCATTAACTTCAACATCAGCTTTGTGAATAATGATGATGAGTTAACCATAATGTGGGGTGTTCGCAACAGATCAATCTTCTCGCGATTAGTTGTAGACGAGCCTGGATCAGTCCAACGGTTCACATGGCATGAACAAATTGCTAAATGGGATGTATTTTGGTCTGCACCTACTGACCAGTGTGACAATTATGGACGATGTGGAGCTTATGGTAAGTGTGATCCTTATGATGCTTATAACCTAGAGTGTACATGCCTCCCTGGCTACCAGCCCAAATCAATTACTGATTGGTACCTCAGAGATGGGTCAGGTGGATGCATCCAGAAGAATCTCACAGGAATGTGCAACAATGGTGAAGGGTTCGTCAAGGTGGAAAACGTGAAGGTACCAGATCCTTCAACTGCCCGTATGGATAACAATTTGGATCTGAAAGCTTGCATGGAGCAATGCTTGAGGAATTGTTCCTGCACAGCCTACGCAAGTTCAGTTGTGACAAGTAAGAGTGGGTGCTTCTCATGGTATGGCAATTTGCTTGATACAAGAGTGTTCGCTGAGGGAGGACAGGATTTATATGTCCGTGTGGATGCGTTTGAGTTAGGTACCTTCAAATCTTATTGTCATTATATATCTTTGCTGCATTTTTCAACAACAGCTTAATCTTCAATATGTCTTAGATACAGGATTTTCAAAACAAAAATATAGACATCTAAAAATAAAAATTATGGGTACAAGTACAACGGAAGTACCAGAGACATTTCTAATATGGCTAAGCCCTCCCCTGCACTCATCTACTATCTTTCTGCATTATGCACCATTACTGATGATCCTGATGATTTGGTATCAAGCTAATGTGGATTTATTTCTTTCTCCAGCTCAATATGACAAGAAGTCTAGAGGTTTTCTTTCAAAGAAAGGGATGTTAGCCGGTTTGGTACTCTCTATAGCTGCTGGGGTTTTCTTTGTCATTATGTTCTCATTCTGGTTGATAAAAAGGAAGAAGACGGGTAAGAGATTATTTTTTCAACCTTGTTACCAATATAAGTGACACCAAGTTAGTTGAACTAAAGAATTCCAACTTTAAGTCTATGCATATAGGAGATGATAGTCTGCAAAATGCAGTGTGTAATCAAAATTAGCACTTGTTAGTACTTTTAAAAGCTGATTATTGAGTTCTTTCAACGATAAACACAGCTAAGGGCAGACAACTCAAATTTCCCTTCAATATCCCTACAAGCCTCAATGGCTCTCTAAGTGGAAAGGAAGTTGGTGGAAGTACAAGTCAATACCTACCAGTCTTCGACATAGATATCATATTAGCAGCCACAGAGAATTTCTCCAACGAGCTTGGATATGGCGGTTTTGGCTCAGTTTACAAGGTACTTTTCCTTGGACATGAAATTATTTCAGAAATCTATGTACTTGTATCAAATGTTAATATGCATTAAATAACATTTTAATGTTGCATGATTAGACCATGATACTGGAAAATCGCAGAGGCTGGTGCCAAAGAAATTCTAACCAGGGAAAGATGATGGAAATGGATGGAATTATGGATAGATGATGGAAATGGAAAGGTGGAGATGGATAGATGTAGGACAGATGATGTTCAATCCTTTAGAGATACAGAAATCACCACTCTAAAGTGAATGAACAAAGATTAAACTCACAATTGTCAATAATACAGTCATGCCCCAAAGAGATTAGAGTTTAGGATAGCTCACCACTCCGTGCATTCCACCGAAGAGATACAGAACTAAACATAAACCTAACAAGCTCACTTCGATTTTGGCTTCAACAATTCTCTATATCTATTCTAGATTGTTGAACACTCTTATTTATACTTCGGACAATACGTGCAACAGTGCAAGTTAGGAAAACATCAAACAAGAAATTCTAAATCCAGACACTTTTTCCATCTAGCTGAAGTTGTAGGAGACGCGGGACACATATCGAGCGTAAGAAAAAGTCTGGAAGAGTCAAACGTTACGGCGTCAGCCCAAATTAATCTAGAAGATGACATTTCAGATTATTTTTATTTATTCTTCTATTTGTTTTCAGATTCCTTTCTACTTGTATTCGTGATTTTTATTTGACTTGATTTTAAAAGTATACTGGTCGATTTAGCTACTATTTAAATAGTTCTCTTTATAGTTTAGCTGTAATTTTACAGTCTTTCTGTACGGTTTAGGATTATATTTTTTAAAGTTTAAGAAACCTTAATTTTCTATCTTTGCTACACACTAAATCAGTAGGTTAGGCTGAAAAGATATAAAGGGACAGGTTTTTCAACACAAAATCGGTCACCATGTGCAGGCCCCTCTAGATAGCCTATGTTACTGTTTTTTTTTATAAAAAGGCTGATGACATTTAAGAGAGTTGGAGGGAAGATTGTCAAGGCTTCATTGAATGTTTATTGACGAAAACAGGGGTGGCATTGCATGTTGTAAAATATCGTAGAAAGATCACGGTTTTGTTGACAGCATGCACACTTGTCAGTAAAACAACCATAACTCTTGCTAGAAAGCTCCGAATCTTTCACTGTTTGATGTGTTTGAAACTAGACACGTATATCTTTCTAGGGATATATGGCTTGCTCAGTATTTTGCTTTGTGTTGATGCAGTTTTACGTTTGAATTTGAAACTGAAATCTGGCCCTGCTGCGAGCATTTTTGGCTTTGTTGATTTCTTTGGGTTAAGCTCAGGCTCTTTTAGGCTCTGTTCAAAATCATCTAGACCAAATTTATTAGTGGATGTAAATATTGGATTTACTAGGAATTCTCCCGCATCAGACCAACTTTGGCAGAATGTGATTAGCTTAAGTTGTGTATTAACTTGTGAGTTAAACATGGAATGTAATTTCAGGGCAAACTAGGCAATGGACAGGAAATTGCAGTTAAGAGATTATCTAAAACTTCAGGGCAAGGGATGAAGGAGTTTATGAATGAAGTAAGGTTGATATCTAAACTCCAGCACAGAAATCTTGTCAAGCTTTTTGGTTGTTGCATTCATGAAGAGGAAAAGATGCTGATATATGAATATTTACCAAACAAAAGCTTGGATTTTTTCATCTTTGGTATGGCTCTCTTCATCCATTTTTGTGTCTGTGTTCAAAGGGAAGAGTCCCCTGATTATGCAGCTTCACTTTGATCAAATAAAAACAAATGATTTCTTGGCAAACCATTAATGTTTAAGTGCAGACGAGACAAAAAGGGAGCTATTGGATTGGAGAAAGCGTTTTGAAATTGTTTCCGGGATTGCTCGAGGGGTTTTATACCTTCATCAAGATTCAAGACTAAAAATTATCCATAGGGATCTCAAAGCCAGCAATATTCTACTAGATGCTGCAATGAACCCAAAAATTTCAGATTTCGGTATGGCAAGAATGTTTATGGAAGACCAAGTCCAAGGAAAAACCACTCGTGTGGTCGGAACATAGTAAGTCACCTGATTCTTTCCTCTCTCCAGTGATCCATCATGATCAAATACCAACAACCTTCATCTTTCATGATTGTAGTGGCTATATGTCACCTGAGTACGCAATTCACGGACAGTATTCGATAAAGTCAGATGTCTTCAGCTATGGTGTCTTAACACTGGAGATCATAAGTGGCAGGAAAAATAGCGACTACGGTGAGAAAGAACCCTGGCTGAATCTTATCGGACATGTAAGTGGATCGATAAATTTCTTGATAATATCTTAGGTGATTGTCTTCCTCTTAGATTCTTTTCTCAATTATCTTCTTACTTGTTTCAGGCATGGGACTTATGGAGAGAAGAGAAGGCATTAGACATAGTTGATCCAATGCTGGAACAGTCATGCCCTCCTCATGAAGTTTTGAGATGCGTTCAGATTGGGTTACTGTGTGTGCAAGAATTTCCAGATGATCGACCTACAATGTTAGAAGTTGTGTTCATGTTAGGTAATGAGATAACTCTTCCTTCTCCTATGTCACGACCCGAATCCCGGATCCATGACCGGCACATAGGCAAGGTTCCCCTCCAAGATTCCATACCTATGCGAACCCAAACTTACACACAAACTTATCCTAACTCAATCAGAGTTAGACGCAGCATTAACAACAAAATCAACTTCATAATATAATTGAATTGTCTTAATACAAGAGTTTATATAAGTTCAGAGTTTTGGAGCACTAACTAGACATAAAGGAAGGTACAAATTACTACCAAAAGAGCAGGTTCTGAAGGTCCAACAAAATGACCTGCTATCAAGCTATAAGCCTGAAAAGGATAAATAATGAGATGGTGAGTTCAACAACTCAGTGAGTAGATAACGTTCAATATACACACACGAGGTAATACAGCAATGAGAAATATATATACAAGTATGGCTCTAGGTTCTTATAGAAAGGTTTCTCAAATAGGCTATAACAAGAAGATTAAATGGTAAAGTTCGTCAGAAAATCAAAATGCAATGAGCATGAGGCTCCATACTGTGGGATGATCAGTCCACACAGGTTGGTGACTCCCCCGACCAACTAGGGTTCAGATACGATGTGCACAAAGACTAACACTACCCTGTTAGCATGGGTATTCTGACTTACATACCATAGGTTCATAATCATAATCTAACAAACATATTCATATCTCAAAACTCAACTCATGACATCAATCAAATGAGGAGCTATCAATTCAGAAGTCAATTCAAAATATATGTTGGTTCATATCAAGAATTCAGATTCAATAATTGATCATGCTTTATCATAACAAGGATAATAATCAACATATATATTATCAAGAAGCATGATTCAATTTATATTAACAAATCAAATATTTATACTATTTCTCATGCATATGGAAAATTATCCACTCACCTGACTTGAAAGCAATAAAACTCAAAGCTGATATCGAAGAAAAATCCTACTGACGTCCCGCCGGTAGAATATCAGGATTATCTGAATATAAAGGAGACATATTTAAGAATGACTCAAAAGAATATATATAACCTATTTAATATACTTATCTAAGGGTATATTTCATAACCCTAAATGTTTTTTGAACTCACTAGCCAATTTTTCCTAAAAACCCAACATTTAACGGTTTTCCCGAAATCTAATCCATAATAAAAACAACTAATAAAATTGACAATAATTCACTAAATAACCCTCAATTATTCATCAAACCAATCTGAAAAAGGTAATATTACAGCTAGGGACTAATCTATAATTTATCATATTCTTAAGGGTTAAATTGCAACTTTTGTCAAATTGGAGGACCAAACTAAAATTTATCATAAATCCATGAATATACTGAAATTATGTCCATAATTCATCCTCATTTCTGTCCAGATCATCTCATTATACTCCAGGGACCATTCTGGAATTTTACCAAATTTTTAGGGTCAAATTGTAATTTTTGTCAAATTGGAGGACCAAATTGAAAGTGTTAAATTCTCTTATCTATACAATAATTCTGTCCATAATTCATATGTTATTCTGTTCAGATTCTCGGAATATGTCCCAGGGACCAATCTGTAATTTTCCAAAGTTTGGGGACTAAACTGTAATTTTCCAAAATTGAGGGACCAAATTGAATTTTCGTCATCTTCAACCTCAAACCCAGAATTTTCAACAGAAAACCCACTGTTCTTTCCTTATTTCTAACACAAATTCACCATTCAACAAAACCATAACTCAAAATCATCATTTTCATCTACAATCTCTCAAAATCATCCAAATAATCAAATACCCACAACAATTAACTCTATAACATTCAAATTAATTCATCAATTAACCCAAAACACAAATTTTCAAAACCCTAACATTTATCAAAACCAAAATTAAAAGCTCAATAATACAAATTTATACATTTAACAACTTAAATCTTACCTTTAAACTTATTTCCTCCAACTCCTTTTCTTTTTCCCTTATTTTCCCCTCTTTTCTCTTCTTCTTCTTCTTCCTCCTTTCTCTCTCACGGTTTGTTCTTAAATTTCAGATCTCTTCTTTTGTTTTTTGTTTTTTTTTTCCTTCTCTCTAGTTATATTTATCAACTATTTATTCAATTACTACTATACCCCTCATTTAATTCATTCTAACCTTTAAGCCTGTTTTACGAACACGCAGTGGACAAGACTTGCCAGCAATGTCTAGAAGAGCAGCTTGTTCTGTAAATGAAGTTACAGTTACTATGGTGGAAGCTCGCTAAAATCCCAGTCTCTTGTAATAAATTTTCTCTAACAGGCATTACATAGAAGAAAAAAAATGTTGTCCTGACAATCTAGTTTTCAGAGAGCATTTTTTCAGGTTACCTCACCTGCTAAAATGATTTTCTACTTAGGATAGAAGCCTAAACAATTCCATTTATTAAATTTATTAGCAACTAGTACTCCGACAATAAAATAAACTCCATTGAAATGCTTAAGGGGCTGTCCACTCATTATTGCAAACTAGTTTCATGAGCATTTCTTTACAACTCCTCATACAAAAGCAGTGAAGAGTGGCAACCAAGCACCACCGTCACTGTCGGCGCTTGGCTTCATGCGCCGTCATCGATTGAAGAGCGAAAATTGGTGGAGCTGAAGCTACTCTTTAACCTCTTCCTTTCCCTGCCGGCGGTGAGTATCACCGCTACCTGCAAGACAAAGAAATCAACACTAGACAGTAGTTTTTATTCATTTGTATTTTTTTAGATCTACCTCTCTCTCTCTCTACTGTAATTTCTTCTTCGCTCTTCTGATTGTTATTATTGTGGATCTGCCGTGAAGAGTGCCTTGCGTTGTGGTTTAGGAGAAGGCATTGGGAGACTACGATGGGAGAAACTAAGAGGGGTTCTGGTTTGGCTTTCTGAAGATGATGAGGGGGTGCTGTTCTTGGGTTTTCGAAGAAAGATGAAGAAGAAGCTGTTGCTGGTGGTTTGATATCACTGGTTTGGTTATGGTGGAGATGGTTGAGTCTGAGAAGGGAAACGGTGGAGGCTGGATTGCAGTGGGGTTAACACTGCTGAAAAGTTATGCACAGTGTTGGGGAAATGAAAACATGGGTTTTTTTTGTTTTTTTTTTTTTTTTTTTTGAAGAGGAGAAATTTTCTACGTGTTTTGTTTTATTTTTTTATCTGCTTCCTACGCTGAATATTTTTTTATCTGCCCCCGGAAATCTTTGATCTGCCTCCCCTCACTTCTTTTTTTGTTTTTTTTTTCCTGCGAGGAATGTATTTATAGTAAAGAGTTTTAAAGTTTCAAACAAATATAATTTTTTTTTAAAAAAAATATTTAAAATTAAAAATTAAAAAAACTATGATTTTTTCAACTGAAAATTACTGGAAACAGAGCAAAAATACATTATAGTTCCTGATTTTCTTACAAGTTGACAAATCATACTTTTAACCAAAATCAATCTCTAATTTTTTAATATTTATTTTTTAACCTCTTTGAAAATTAAATTAAAAGTAAATAGATAAAAATTTAAGTTATGAAAATATAATACAACTTGTAGAATTTCTCAGCAAAATTTAAGATTGAAAGTTATATTAATTTTAGTCATATAAATCATTTGACATGACTATACCTGTTTTAGACTCGCACAAGTCCTTAGAGTCGATAAATATTCTGCTAGGCTTTTCATATGAACTAGTTTCAACAAATCCACATCTAGTATTCAGAAGCTCATGCATCAGAGAGTTTCAGTGCGGGCTCTAGACTAGACCGCTGATCTCTCAATGATCAAGAAGCTTCATTCTCCGTTGAATCTCAATCTCTTAAATGTTATCCATTTAACTTTCATTTAAAAATATTTGCCTTAAAATGACGTTAAATCTTAATGGTGGAGTTAATTAGATCCAATTGGAATTATTATTTTTGTGATACTGAACTTTTGAGCCAAGAAATTAAGGCGCTTACTAGCTAGTCAATTGAAAATGACAATACAAAATAAAAATCCCGACACTACTAGAGGTGGTTACTAATTCCCAAAAGAATAAGCTACCTTGATGTATTAACCTGATCACTAGCCATCACCATGCATCCCTGTCAAATATTTCTCATTTCATTGCTTGAATGCCTTCTTCTCCAAATTTTCCTGTCCACAGACAATGTTAAGTTTTAATGAGTCTCCAGAGGAGGAAACTTCCCTTTGGGATAATCCTATCAATGATACCTCTGGAGTGCTCTCAATCAATGGTCAAGATAACCTCGTCCTCTACGGCAAAGACACCAAATTCACTAGTCCTGTCTGGTTCACAAATGTTTCAGTCTCATCAGCCAGCAACTCTATGGCTCAACTTTTAAATTCAGGAAACCTTGTTCTTACTCAATCCAACAGGCATCAGTCACATGGAAAAGTTTTGATCATCCTACCAATACCATGCTTCTTTTTGCAACACTTGGACGTTTGGATAGGAAAAATGGTCAACAGGTTTTTAACGTCTTGGAAGTACCTAAATGATTTAGGAACTAGCGATTTTACGAGCGTTTATTTTTACCCAAAGAATTAATGACTATAATGTTGAGAACTAACATGATTTAACAAAGTAAAATACTCCATGTTATAATATCTAAATCGTTACATTCATGATAAATGAATAATAATTACATTGAAAAACTGGTCATTGAAAGGTTAAGTCAAATCACTTATGACTTTTTTTAATATTTGGTGGATTATAATAAATTATTAGACATTGTACTTAATCTTTAAATATAAGTCAATCAATTTATGAATTGAGAATAAATTAAATTGTTTAATTTATTTAATCTTATTTTATTTATGATTATTATTTATATTTGGGCCAACTTATTAGAGAACCTAATGCTCACACACATAACAAGCATTTGTAAAAAATTAAAAGGAAATGATTAATCAAATATGACTTAATTGTATATAAATTTTAAAGATAGAGGACTAGAATGTAATTGATACAGATGATTACAATTCTAGACCTATAAACAATCATGTTAAGACTTAATTTAATAAAGTTCTAAAAATAACCTAAAATAATATATGTGATATTATTTAAGGGACAAATTTATATTTTGTTATTTATAGTGTTTTCAGGTTTACATATAAATAGAAAGTCATGTCTCTTAATTTTTGTGAGTAGAGTGGAGTACATAAACATCTCAAATACAAAAATAAAAGAGTTAACACTCAAACGTATAGCAATTTCTCTCTTCTAAAAGGGTTTAGAATATTTCTCACTTGTGGTTTGTGTGGAATAATGTTAAAGGCCGGACAATTGAACGACTTGTGGTTTGTGAAAACTCAGCTTTAAGGAAATTATTTAAAACCAAAAAGAATATTTGATATTCAAGTAATTTTCGTATAAAACCTAAAAAACACTATATTTATCTAACGAAAACTTTGGAAATGTCGAAAAATCTTAAATTTATCATTTACGCTGCGTGTATGCGTTTTGGGAAACCCAACACATTCACCATTTACTTGTTGTCTTTGCATGTCATTGTGTCATACATATTTGAAACAGTTATAGCAGGGAATTGAAAACTATTTGGGAATGTATTGAAGCCAACTAGGGTGCTATTTATGTCGGGATTGTCTTACATCGATTTTTTTTTCAAGAATCAATAACATTTTCGTATCTCACTAGTGATTTAACAAACTAAAAATCGACAATGTTTTTCTTTTAATTCGCAATCAGCTCACAAGAGTTGTGCAAACTTGGGACCAAAAAAATTCTCACTATAAAAAAACAACTAACAAGATAGACATCTTTTTATAACAGAACTAAAATTAATTTGTATCTTCTCTTTTGCTTGATCCATTGCTTTATATATCAAACTCATAGTTGGTTTCTCATCTGAATCCACTAATCAAAGAACTTTAATTAGAGGATATGATATCTTAATATATATAGTGACATCATGCCAAAACCTATTATCCAAAACACAGTTTTGAATTCGTTTCCCTTCTTCTATTCTTGAAAACCTGCATGACCTCCACTGTTTGGAAGTAAATATAGTCATTAGCTGTATTTTATGATCATTCAAATCTCCTAGATTCAAATATGCAGTAGCAAACCGAGTAGCAGCAGACCTAATCAAATCCTATCGTTTTGTAAAATGCCTTAGGATGCAAATAAGTATAGTTTTTGAATAAATATATGAGGTGACTCTCCTCCTTTTAGCAATAGTTACTTGATGAACCTCTAGCTTCTTCTCAAAATCTTTCAATATCAAGTCAATACAAGGGGTAACACATGGTGTCTAAAACAACTTTTTTATTTTTGCCATCAATAATTGTCCTGCTGCCTTATAATTTGTAGCATTATTGGTCATTACTTGCACGGCATTTTCTCTCCAATCCTCTCCATAATGGCATCCAACATCTTAAATACCTTATCAGCAATCTTGGACATATTAGAAGTATCCACCAATGACAAAAAAAAATTGTCCCTTTAGAACTATTAGCCAAAAAGTTACAAATACAACGTCTTTTTTTATCTATCTATATCTATCAGACATTATTGAACAACCTTTTTTTTTTCATTCTAGCTTGTACTCAAGGAACTTTATTGTTTGATCCACTTCTTGCTTCAAATACTTCTCTCTAATATCATGATAAGATGGAGGCTTCAAACCTGGCCTATACTTTGCAACCAATTCAAGTAACTTAAGAAACTCATGGTTTTTTACACATTAAAATGGAATTGTACTAGTGTAGAAAAACCTTTCGACATGCTTCTTCTCTAATATCCTTTTTTAGCAATTGATTCAGGGTTGTTTGTGTACTTCCACTCCCACCAGCTCATCTCTTTCCTTTGTCTTTGGAGCTAATTTCTTTCATTTCATCATCATCATCTTTTCCAATATATCAACAAGTCTTTTTTTTTCTTTTTAGTTGCTTCTAGATTTTTCACCAAAACACCCACAATCATATACTTAACATTTTATGGTACTTGTTGGCATGACTCAACATCCTTACGAGTGCAAGCTAAATAATATTTGAAATGAAAAATACCTCTACTGATAATTTTTTTTACAATACTTGCACTGAACTTTTCTAGAATTTTTATCAATTTCTATATCATATTACCATCCCACATCAAGCCTATTACCGAAAGAATTTTTTCTAGATGTCATATGTTTAACAATTCAAGAATCAACTCAAATCAACTTTATAATCAATCCAAACATTATATGATTCTAATTAGATTTTAGTTAAAAAAAAAGACATAATACATCTGTTATACATAACAATTCATATAATCCAGAAGCATGCATAAGGAACTCTCAAAACTAAAGCAATAAGATGATAAGATTATATAATAGATAAGAGCGCATATAATCCAGAAGAAAGAAAGTAAAACATGCATCCATATTGTGTTGTAAAAGTGCTGGTTTTGTTGATTAGACTGGTTCAAAATCGTGATTTTACACTATTATATATATATTCCTTGTAAACTCATAAAACTAGGTTCAAAATCATGATTTTACACTATTTCAAAACTAGGTTCAATTTTAAAGTTGATTTGACATAATAACATATATTGACTCCTAAAATCATACGATTTTACGAGTCAACTCACGATTTTAATAGCATCGTTTATGGCCTTTCAAGTGGTCATTTATTACATGGCTGGCTCCACTGAGCAACCTTAATAATCGGTGAAAAAAAATTCTATTAAGCGTTAGTAGTTAGCTTTTTGGCTCCACTCATTAAAATCCCAACTGTAAATCTAGATGTAATTGGTCAAAAATTAAAATGGAATTATTAATCAAATCTAGATATTAATTATCCATTTAACTTTCATTTAAAAATATTTGCCTTAAAATGACGTTAAATCTTAATGGTGGGGTTAATTAGATCCAATTGCATTTAACTTTTGAGCCAAGAAATTAATGCGCTTAGTAACTAGTCAATTTAAAATGACAATACAAAATAAAAATCCGGACACTACTAGAGGTGGTTACTAATTCCCAAAAGAATAAGCTACCTTGATGTATTAACCTGATCACTAGCCATCACCATGCATCCCTGTCAAATATTTCTCATTTCATTGCTTGAATGCCTTCTTCTCCAAATTTTCCTGTCCACAGACAATGTTAAGTTTTAATGAGTCTCCAGAGGAGGAAACTTCCCTTTGGGATAATCCTATCAATGATACCTCTGGAGTGCTCTCAATCAATGGTCAAGATAACCTCGTCGTCTACGGCAAAGACACCAAATTCATTAGTCCTGTCCGGTTCACAAATGTTTCAGTCTCATCAGCCAGCAACTCTATGGCTCAACTTTTAAATTCAGGAAACCTTGTTCTTACTCAATCCAACAGGCATCAGTCACATGGAAAAGTTTTGATCATCCTACCAATACCATGCTTCTTTTTGCAACACTTGGACGTTTGGATAGGAAAAATGGTCAACAGGTTTTTAACGTCTTGAAAGTCCCTAAATGATTTAGGAACTAGCGATTTTACGAGCGTTTATCTTTACTATCTATCATATAATTAAGTAAAAAATAGTTAAAAAAACAAAGTTATTAAATCCAGTGGAATCCATGACTCGGTTCACGGGTTAAGCCACGCGAAGCCCGACTCGATTCAATATGTCGGTGCCTAAAAAAAAATTAAAAACAAATATCATCTTGAAATTTTTTTAAAGTCAAACCATGTTTTTACAGGTTGTTTGAGTTGCTTTTCGATACGCAAAGTCGACTAGATCATGTCGGAACAACTTCCACACAGTTTAATTTGAAACCCAAGCTAAAAGAAAAGTCCAATCGGAAGGTTTCATTGTTGACTCACTAAACTGGATTTAATAATATTACCAGAAATTTTCATGAGGCTTGAATATATTTTTTACATTAAAAAAATTGATCCAAGCAAGCTCAATTAAACATTCCTAGCTATTAAAATGAATCTCTTTGTCATAACCTATTTTTGAGTTATTCCCCAATTCATATTTTTTCCTCTCTTCAAAAAATACAAAAAAATCAAAAAATATTATTAAAAATATAACAGTGAAAAAAAAGATGTCAGAATGCTGAAAAAAATGGTCAAAAATTGATTGAAGATGTTCAAAAATACAAAGATTAAAATTTAACAGTATTTTGTTGACTGATGAGAGCCCTGTTAACAAATAAAATTCAATTTGAGAAAGAAAAGTCCAAAATCAAATGTTTGTGGACCCAATTAAATTTTATTGAAGATTTAATTGAATTTATGGAGGGTTTGATTGCAAGAAAAATTTATTTTGGAGTTAATTTGGGTTTTAATTGGAAGAAATTAAAGTTTTGGGTCAAATTATAATTTTTTAGAGTTAATTTGGTTAGATCAGGGGCTTAATTGCATAAATATTGAAGTTTGATGGCCAATTAAGGACTTAATTGAAGAAATTTGAAACCAAGGACCAAAATGAAAAATGCGCATAAATAGAGGGGCTGTAATTAAAACCAAATCAGGGGCCAAATTGAAGAAATTAGAAGTTTATTGCTCAATTGAGGGTCAAATTGCACTAATTCGAGATCAAGGACCAATTTGGAAAAGACGGCCAATTTCAAGGCCGGCAATTGAATTTGGCAGGGATGCAATTGAATTGATTTTTAAAATAAAAATTGCAATTGAGGACTCGATTGAACAAATCACAAATTAAGAACTGATTTGTACTTTGACATAAGTTTGGCGCTGTTTTCATTTAAATGAAACGACACGTTTTGCCCAAAACGACGCCTTTTCATACACTGCTCATTAAAAAAAAAGCCCGAAACGGTTCCATTTTGAATGGCACTGTAGGTCTTCTTCTTCCCCTAGACACGCGAAACAGGGGAAAAAGAAGATTTTTTTTCCTTTGTTTTCACCAACTTCTCTTCCTCTAAAGCATCAAAAAGACATTGACCAAGGACCCCCACTTGCCCAAAACTTTCCACGTATTGGAGGGGCGGTGGAGGGCCGACAGCATTGTGGCCGCCCCATCCACTTTCTCCCCTGTTTTTTGCCTATAAAAACAGGGGAGCACGAGAGCAGAAATGAGAGGACAACGAGGGAAGAGAAAAGAAGAGAAGAGAGAGCAAAATAAAGGGGGACTACTAAAAGAAGAAGAAGAAGAAGCAGAGAAGAGCAAAAACAGAGAGAGAGAGAGAGAGAAGAAAAAAAATAGAGCCACTGCGAACCGCCAGCTCCACGACCAGCGTCGCTGCCTGTCGCCCCTGGCAGCTCCGCCAATGATAGCAGCCATCGCAGGTTAGCCCTTCTCCCCTTCCTTTTTCTCCTACTTCGTCCCTTCATCCCTGCCATGCCTCCATTGTTCACGTAGCATGTGAACAGTGGAGGGCACTTTTCACACAACCCACGCATTTGGGCCGGGTTCGACCCAGCCCACGGAACTGGGTTGGATCCAACCCAATTCATAAAATTTTATTTTCAAAATTTTATGAATTTTTCATCTTTTTCTATACGCCTTTTTGCTTAATATCGGTCTGTATTTTATTTCAAAAAAATACGAATTCGGTATTAAAATATTCGGTTTTCGTCAAAACGTCCAAAAATACAAAAAAAAACTGAAAAAAGAAAAATAATGTTTTTGTGCATACGGCCAAGTGTCTCAAAGCTAAAAAATTCATAATCTTTTTTCATACACCAGAAAAAATGTTTGAGCATGCATTTTGGCTTTAATAACCAGTTTATTAAAGTCAAGAGAACATTGGCCAAAATTTCAAAAACAACAAAAATTTTATTTTGTTTGTCTTTTTGTATCCAGGGTACGACATTACACGTAATACGTATTCCGGATATTAAATTCTTTTTTTTTACGCTAGAATGGTTAGGTTTTGCCCTATTAAGATAAGAACCTCCTTATTGAGGAGAGCTTTTCTTAAATCTTAGACAGACAGGACTAACATTTAGAAATCACAGCAAAGAGATTAGATTTTATCAGACAATAAAACAATGCAGTCTACTTTGGGTAGGGCGTAGTTGGGGGCTAATACTTTCCCTTTACGCAACCAGTCTCTGTACCCGATATCTGAGACCATTTAGGGTACCTAGTGACCAGAATACTAGGTGGCGACTCCCATTCAAATTTTCTACTGATAAGAGACAAGAATTCCTTGTCTCTCATATTTGCCAGATAGACCATTACAATTTTCCCTAATGGGTGGACGATCGCCGCACACATGCGACACTCTTCATCATTTTAAGTCAAAGTAGACAAAGATGCCTCAATAGTCTCCCAATTTAAATCCTCTTTATAAAGAAAGATAAGTTCTTCACAAATCTACTCATTCAATAATTCAATGTTATCAAGGCTAATGAGATCTAAAGTATCTCTCTTTTTTCTTAAATTCCTACAAAGTATAAACATAAAAGAAAACAACATGATTGTTATAATATATATTAGTGATAAATTTAATTTTTTAAAATAATATATTTACAAAGTAGGTATAAAAGGTTTAGACAAGATCTATTTGGAATACTAGGTCGGTAATCCTACACATCATAATATATTCTTGTGCAAGAACCTGCTTGAAGACCAAAAATATTTATTTTTCATAGAGGGACAAGATGAGGATAAGAGATTAGATAATAGGTACAAAATGCTACTGCGTGAGAAATTATAAAGTTATTATAATTATAAGAAACCTATTGCATCAAAACATTGTTCCTAAATGTTTATGATCAATGTTCTATTAAGACTAGATATTAATTATAGTTGTTGAGGCCGATGCTTATTATATTCTTTTCTTTATGAAAGGAAACAGACAAACTTATGTCTTACAATACCTAGAACTAATATGCAGGTGCTCGTCAGATAACATGCATGTACATTGAACTAACTTATAAGAGAATTTTATACAGGTAGATCACTTATGTCTATGAAAAGGCTCACATGATAATTGTGTAAGTGATATTTAAATTTGAGATCACTAACTTATATTATATAGAGAGTGCTATGCTTTGATCTTGACCACATGTTGTCCTAATCAAGGATAATAAACAGGCAAATATTAGGTATAACATAAACTATATGAAAGTATTTAAGTAATAAAGAGACAATTCATTACTCTAGGTAAATTAGAAAAACAATATTACATATATTCTTAAATAGTATTGATTGTGAAACCATTGGCCGGGGTGGAATGATTTTTGAAAAGAGTTTCAAAATCTTACCCAAAGAATTAATGACTATAATGTTGAAAACTAACATGATTTAACAAAGTAGAATACTCCATGTAATATTGTCAAAATCGATACATTCATCATAAATGAATAATAATTACATTGAAAAACTAGTCATTGAAAGGTTAAGTCAAACCACTTATGACTTTTTTTAATATTTGGTGGATTATGATAAATTGTTAGACTTTGTACTTAATCTTTAAATATAAGTCAATTAATTTTTGAATTGAGAATAAATTAAATTATTTAATTTATTTAATCTTATTTTATTTAGGATTATTATTTATATTTGGGCCAACTTATTAGGGAACCTAATGCTCACACACATAACAAGCATTGGTAAAAAATTAAAAGGGGATGATTAATCATATGTCACTTAATTGTAAATAAATTTTAAAGATAGAGGACTAGAATGTAATTGATAAAGGGGATTACAATTCTAGACCTATAAACAATCAAGTAAGGACCTAATTTAATAAATTTCTAAAACTAACCTAAAATAATATATGTGATATTATTTAAAGGAAAAATTTATATTTTACCATTTTTAGGATTTTTAAGTTTCCATATAAATAGAAAGTCATGTCTCTTAATTTTTGTGAGTAGAGTGGAGTATAGTAACATCTCAAATTCAAAAATAAAAGAGTTAACATTCAAACGTATAGCAATCTCTCTCCTAAAAGGGTTTAGGATATTTCTCACATGTGGTTCGTGTGGAATAATGTTAGAAGCCGGACAATTGAACGGCTTGTGATTTGCTACAACTCAACTTTAAAAAAATTATTTAAAACCAAAAAGAATATTTGATCTTTAAGTAATTTTCATATAAAACCTAAAAAATGCTATATTTATCTAACGAAAACTTTGGAATTGTCAAAAAATCTTAAATTTATCATTTACGTTGCGTGTATGCGTTTTGGGAAACCCAACACATTCACCATTACTTGTTGTCTTTGTATGTCATTGTGTCATACATATTTGAAACAGTTATAGTAGGGAATTGAAAACTATTTGGGAACGTATTGAAGCCAACTAAGGTGCTATATATGTCAGGATTATCTTACATCGAAATGTTTTTCAAGAATCAATAACATTTTCGTATCTCACTAGTGATTTAACAAATTAAAAATCAACAAGGTTTTTCTTTTAATCCACAATCAACTCACAAGAGTTGTGCAAACTTGGGACAAAAAATCTCACTAGAAAAAAACAACTAGCAAGATAGATATCTTTTTGTCACATAACCAAAATTAACTTGTATCTTCACTTTTGATTGATCCATTGCTTTATATATCAAACTCATAGCTGGTTTCTCATCTGAATCAACTAATCGAAGAACTTTAATTAGAGGATATGTTGTCTTAATACATATAGTGACATCATGCCAAAACCTATTATCCAAAACACAGTTTTGAATTCGTTTCCTTTCTTCTATTCATGAAAACCTACATGAACTCCACTGTTTGAAAGTAAACATAGTCATTAGCTGTATTTTATGATCATTTAAACATCCTAGAGTCAAAAATGCAGTAGCAAACCGAATAGCAGCAGGCCTAATCAAATATAATCATTTTATAAAGTGCCTTAGGATGGAAATAAGTATAGTTCTTGAATAAATATATGAGGTGACTCTCCTCCCCTTAACAATAGTTATATATATAAAATGCAGTAACCGCACCACAAAGTCAATCTTAACCTCTCTTTCTCAAAGACTCTTTTATGAGTTTATAAACTCATAAAACTGGGTTCAAAATCGTGATTTTACACGATTTCAAAGATTTAATATGATTTTATCACTTTTTGAATTTTAAAATTGATTTGACATAATAATATATATTGACTCATAAAATTGTACGATTTTACATGCCAACTCGTGATTTTAATAGCATCGTTTATGACCTTTCAAGTGGTCATTTATTACATGGCTAGCTCCACTGAGCAAACCTAATAATCGGTCAAAAAAATTCTATGAAGTGTTAGTAGTTGGCTTTTTGGCTCCACTCATTAAAATCCCAACTGCAAATCTAGACCTAATTGGTCAAAAATTAAAATAGAATTATTAATTATTAAATGTAACTTAATTATAAATAAATTTTAAAGATTGAAGACTAGAATGTAATTGATACAAGAGATTACAATTCTAGACCTATAAACAATCAAGTAAGGATTTAATTGAATAAATTTCTAAAACTAACCTAAAATAATTTATGTTATATTATTTAAAAGACAAATTTATATTTTGTTATTTATAGGGTTTTTAAGTTTCCAGATAATTAGAAAGTTATGCCTTTTATATTTTGTGAGTAAAGTGGAGTACAGAAACACCTTAAGCACAAAAAGAAAAAGAATTAGCACTTAAAAATATAACAATTTTTTTCTCTTAAAAGAGTTTAGAAGATTTTTCACTAGTAAATTCATGTGAATTAATATTTGAGGTTGGACAATTAGACGATTTCTGGTTTGCGACAACCCAACCTTAAGAAAATTATTCAAAACCAAAAATAATATTTAAACTTCAGGTAATTTTCATATAAAATCTAAATAATTCTATATCTATTTAACAGGAAATTTGAACCTCCTAAAAATTTTTAAATTTATCATTTACATTTCGAGATATCCAAAACATTCACCATTTACTTATTGTCTTTGCATGTCATTGTGTCATACATATTTGAAACGATTATAGCAGGGAATTGAAAACTATTTTGGAATGTATAGAAGCCAACTAGGGTGCTATACGCGTCAAGATTGTCTTGCATTGATTTTTTTTTCAAGAATCAGTAACATTTTTGTATCTCACTCGTGATTTAAAGATCTAAAAATTGACAAGATATATATTTCTTTGAATCAGCTCATGACAAGAGTTGTGCAAACTTGGGAACAAAAGAAATCTCACCAGAAACTAAACACTTATGGCCTTTCCCGTGGTCATTTAATACATGTCTGGCTCTACTCATTAAAACCCCAACTGCACTAACAATCATCTACTCACCTCACTCTTTAATTTTTTTTTATCGTATTTTAAATTGGCTAAAGTCTACACATAAGATTTTCATGGTTATTGGCACAACTTTAATTATGAGACTTTTTTTTTGTTTGCTTTTTGTTTTTGTGATTTTCTTTTCTTTTTCTTTTATGTTTTTCTTTTGTATTTTTTATTTTTGGCTATCTTTTAGTTAGTCCTTTTAATATATCGACTTATTTCAAAAAAAATCTACTCACCTCTCCAACACACAATCATTGAAACAAATTATGAATCAAATAGAAAGGTTTTTGAGTGCATTGTTTCTCAACCTTGTTTTTCCTTCTTGCTTATCTATTGACATCATAGCTCCAAACCAACCAATCAAAGATGGAGATGTTCTGGTCTCTAGTGGACAAAGCTATGAACTCGGGTTCTTTAGCTCAGGCATCGATTCTACTCGTCGTTATGTGGGAATTTGGTACCGTAAGGTTTCCAGAACTGTTGTATGGGTGGCAAATAGAGACAATCCTATCAATGGTACCTCCGGAGTCCTAGCTATCAACAAACAAGGTAACCTTGTAATTTATGAAAATAACCGAAGTAGTGTTCCTGTTTGGTCTACAAATGTTCCGGCCTCAATATCAATGACAAATTGCACGGCTCAGCTCCTGAATTCAGGAAACTTGGTCTTGGTTAACCAGGATAGCAAAGGGGTCTTGTGGCAGAGTTTTGATCATGCTACAGACACTCTGCTTCCTGGTATGAAGCTTGGGCTGGACCTGAAAATCGGTTTGAACCGGTCTCTGTCATCTTGGAAGTCCAAAGATGACCCGGGAACCGGAACCATTGTCCTTGGTATTGATCCAAGTGGGTTTCCCCAGTTGTTCCTATACAAGGGTCAAACCCGAAGGTGGCGTGTCGGACCATGGACTGGACTAAGATGGAGCGGAGTACCCCAAATGGCCACTACCTACATCTTCGGTGTTACTTTCGTTAGCAGTGTTGATGAGGTATCTTATTCCTATAGTATCAATAATCCCTCCTTGATTTCAAGAATGGTGGTGAACGAATCAGGAGTGGTGCAACGGATGACATGGAACGATCCTGATCAACAATGGTTCGAAATTTGGTACGCCCCAAAAGAACCATGTGACACCTATGGCCAATGTGGTCCAAATACTAACTGTGACCCATATCAAACAAATAATTTCATGTGCAAATGTCTACCCGGATTCGAACCCAAGTCACCCCAAGAATGGTACCTGAGAGAGGGGTCAAGAGGTTGTGTCAGGAAACCTAACGTGTCCACGTGTCACGGCGGAGAAGGGTTCGTCAAGGTGGCTCGAGTGAAGGTGCCGGATACATCAATGGCGAGTGCGAACATGAGTTTGAGATTGAAAGAATGTGAGCAAGAGTGCTTGAGGAATTGTTCTTGTACAGCTTATGCTAGTGCTGACGAAAGAGGACTTGGATGCTTGAGATGGAATGGTGATCTGGTTGATACAAGAACGTTTTCAGATGTGGGGCAAGAGATTTACATCCGTGTGGATAGAGCTGAATTAGGTACATGTCCAATTCTACTACTACTAACATATTTACTTTGCCTTAGTTCACTTGCTATGCCATGCACAAGTTTTGATTCTTGAAGAAATCTCATAGACCTGATAAATCACAAGCAATCAGTTTTCTTATAATTTATTTGAAGTAATTGACTAATTGTACGAGTAATGTTTTGTTTTATTAATCAGCACGTAATTTTATGAATATAATGTTTGATAAGGGTAGGTCAATAAATGTGTTGACGCGAAATCCATTGATCATTAATCAGTTAAATTTCATCAACTCAATGAACTCGGAATTGATTGTTTTGGTTAAGTAATCATATTATTATTTACTAGTATAATGAAATGAGTAGTTTTGTAACACACACATGCCTATATTGCCACTCGTAGAAATGACAAACATTTTTTTTAACTTTCCTTCTAAGAATATATATTACAAATTAAACAATATACTAAAACCTTTTTCACAGTAATCCATTGTGAATTTCTTTTCCAATCATTAATTTCTTTTCTTTTCAATTATATCATTTCATGGCCAAATTAACTATCAATTTCTTATAATTTGTTATGGAGAAACACAGTTGAAAGAAGGAGGCCCAAAGTACAAAACAAGAAAAAATTACATGTTTGGATTGAAACTCGCACAAGTGTGTTTTGGTCCCCATACCTTTTTTTTTCCAAACACAATCCCTTTACTTTTTTATGATTTGGTTTTAGTTGAAAACTTTATTTTTATTATTTTGAAGTTTCTCATTTTGAGAGATGAGAAAGAAAATCACTAGAAAACAACGTTGAGAGAAATTTGTTTGTTGACAATATTTTAGGCCACTAAAAAAATAATTATTGATTTCAATGAGTTTTATTAGATGAGGAGAGTTTTATTTACGAATATTTTCTTCTTTATCTTACTTAAAAAGTAGATTGGGGTTGAGAAATATTTTTTTCTTTCCATTTGATTTTGTATTTTTAGATGAATTTTCGGTGTTTTTAGTAGATTATTTGGTTTATTGATATCATAGAAATATTTATAAAGTTTTTTTAAGTGAAAATATTGAAAATTATATTTTTGAGTAAAAAAAACACCAACCTAATTTTTTAACTACCTATTTATTGGTTGGAAACTCACGTGGTTTGTCTTAAAAATAAATTACCAACAAAAAAGAAATAGGCAAGAGCACAACCGTGGCCATACAGGCTTGTGCGTGCGTTTTTTTTAGCTTTCGTTTCTTTTTATTTCAATATAAATTAATTAAAACAGATTAATCCAATATATGTGTGTGGGATGCATGAACATTAGGTTTAAATTAAGATTAATTAAAATAAATAAATTAATTAAATAAATATTTGTGATCTTTTGTAATAAAATATTATTTAATTTTTATTTGGTTTTCAAATAAAATTATAACATTTGTTTTATATTAGTGGGTGTTCTTTTTGTGCAACCCTACAAAAAACAATTCTTTAGTTTTATTTAATTATTTTTATGTATGTTTCTATTGTTATTATCATTTGACTAAATAAAAAATTAATTCAAAAAAACAAAGTTATTGAAGCAACAAGATTCATAGTCCATGTTTCGAGATCAAGTATCTTAAATTATATTTATATTTCAAGTTTTCAATTTAATATTTGATTAAATATTGTTTGATTTTTTGCTCGGTTTTCAAATAAAATTATAATATTTTTTCAATATTAGTAGTATTTTATTGTGTAACCCTTGAAAGCATTTTTTTTCTTAGATAGTATTCAATCGCTTTTAAGTGTATATTTGTTTTTATTATTATTTAATGAAATAAAAAATTAATTTTAAAAAATAAAATTATTAAATATAATCAAATTGATGGACATAATATAAGATCATATATCTTTATCTACTTTCATTTTTTAATTTTCTAGTTCGGTTTTTAGTTTTTGTTAATAATTTGTTTTTTTGTATTTATCAGCATAAACAATTCTTAATTTATTTAATTAAATACATATATAAGCTTTTCAATTTACAATTAAAAATCTTTTATATCAAAAATATGTTTAAAACGTCTATATATTCGTGTTTTTTCTTCAAAAAATATAACCTGACCATGGCGAGGCAAGTCAAGTGGCTAGTTTCCCACAAATTGACCATCGGCGACCATGTTTATCATAATTTTGTGACATGGCCATAAAGCATCGCTAGTTAAGCATTAAGTATAATTTTAAAATACATGGCCTTTTCACTAACATCAAATTGAAATTCTTCATCTTATATATCATTATGGACTACAATGGTGTATTTTTTAAAAAAATTTACTTTGATCCTTAAACTATTGTTTTTGCACTATTGAGTTTTTTTTTTTTTACTCAAATTAGAGTCTAACTGCATGTTTTATTTTTTGGTGAGGGTTGAATTGAAAAATAAATGGCTAAAGTGAAAAAATCAGGTAAAATAGATGGTAGATCTGCAACTAATTTAAAAATTTTATTTTTATTCCTTGTCTTTTTAAGCTATTTGTTAATTGGCCCCTATAATTTTTTAAAAAATACATTTTGGTGCCAAACCTTATTTTTCTTTTCTCTTTTTTGGAGGAGAGAGAGGGTTGCTAGATTATAGTTTAGAGAAAAAAAGTTAGTGTTGGGAAAGATTTAGACCATTAAAATGATCAATTTTTGTGTCAAATGATTCCATATAATGATAACAGTTACTATTAGATGTTCTTTTACCTTAAAAACACCTAAAAAACATATGTAAACTCCGAAAGATTTTTTGTTTCAAGTTGATTTTCATGTTTTGGACCAGTTTTTTTTTGTGTTTTTAAAGGCTATGAATTAGTTTAATAAGGTTCTTGTGATGTTTTGTAGATGTTTCGGGTCTAAAAAACAAATAACCCCATTTTTCCGGCCACACCAATGACCAGATTCTAGGATTTAAATACGACGTATCTTCTATTTTTTTCAAAGAAAAAGGGGTAGACAACTAAATAAAAAAAGTATAGGCTTGCGTGCAGACTTTTTCTTGATGAGACCATATGCTAAGCTTGGTTTACCAGACCTAGCAGAGCCTTGCCTCGTATCTTTATTTTTTATATATTTATGGCTTTTTTATATGTGTTTTTTCAAATAATTTTTATAATTTTTAACTTTTAATTAAAACCCCTTTCTTTATGATATTTTTTGGATTTTTTAGCCTTTAATAGTGATTATTGTTTTTAATTATATTGAGTGTGTTTAGTTTATTCAGAGGTTAGTATGATTTATCTGTGATTTTTATATAGATTAAATTTTTTTTTTAATTATATTTTTAATATATGCAACCTTTCATAATATTTTTATTCTAATTTTATTTTATTCAATAAATTCTATGTGTGGGTCAATCTCTATTACAAATTTATTTTCATAAACAAACTTATGAGACACAACCAAGTAAATGACCCGTGTTGCGAGATTAAATATCTTTATTTACTTTGATATCTTAGTTTTTCCAATTATGTTTTTATTTATTATTGATTAGTTTTTCTTTTAATTTATTTACACAATGGTTAGTGTTGTATATAATCAAATGCGTGTATATTTACGATTTTGTTTTTGTGAAAAATTACATTGAAAAATTCAACATGTTCAAGTTTATTTGATCATATATTGGTGATTTTAATTTTGATACTTATTCTTATGATTTTTTTTCTTTTCCTTAAATCTTTTATAAAGGTTTTGTTCTTTTTAATTTCAACTTTTAATTCAAGTTGATAGTGTATTGTTTTTTTTCTTGTTGTCATTGATCGGGTTTTTTATATCTATACTTTCCTGTTTGTTATCATTACATCTTTCTTTTTTTTTTCAATATGATTCAAATAAAACCACCTTATTTAGTTGGTTGAGATTAAAATGTAAATTACAACGCTCAAATATTTTACTAAAAAAATAATAGACTTGCATCATGTCGCAAGCACCAAAAACTAGTGTTGACTAAATAATAAAATGCGCTTCAAAACTTGAGAGAAAAAATCAATACCCCTGAATTAAAAAAAAAATATTGATTTTAACCTCTAAACAATATGATTTTTTGAATTTGTCCTTTCTAATAGTATTTTTTTAAGAAGATTCGATGGAAAAGCTCTTAAAAACCTCTCAGTTCCTCTCTTTCTCTGCTAGTAAACATGTTTTCCCAAGTTTTCCACAATTTCTCAACAAAATCCTAACAAAAAGTGCACATTCAAAAAAAAATATTGTTTAGAGAAAAATGTTTTTTTTTAAAGTTCAATTGTATTTGTTTTTTTTCACTAGAGTTAAGTGGTGATTTATAATTTAGTGATATTTTCTGATTTCCACACCCTTTTTAGCTTCCTTGACACCGTTCCTCTTTTTATTTGAATATTTTGGATACGCGGGTTGGTCTGTGTTTCCAAATGCTTTTAAGTGTTTTTAAGTCCCCATACTTTGTTTTTTTTAAAAAAAAACATAGTTCTTTATTTTCTTATGATTTTATTTTAGTCAAAAATTTTATTTTTATTATTTTTAAGTCTCTAATTTTGAGAAATAAAAAAGAAAGTTGCTAAAAAATAACGAAAAATAGATAGAGTTATTCGTTGGTTATATTTCAGCTACTAAAAAGATTATTCTTGATGTCATTAACAAATTTTATTAGACTACGAGGGTTTCATTTATGTGTATTTTCCCCTTTATTTTACTTAAAGAAGTGGACTGGGGTTCAAATAATTTTTTCTTTTGATTTGATATGGTATTTTTGACAAATGTTTCGGCATTTTGAGTGGATTAGTTGATTTATTAATATTATAAGGATGTTTATTATGTTTTCTTAAGTAAAAATTGGTTGGAAAATATATTTTTGAATAAAAAAAAACACCAACCTGATTTTTCAACTACTTGTTTGTTGATTAGAAACTTGCATCGAAAAAACAAATAACCTCATTCCAGTTACACCCATGACTAGATTTTAGAATTTTCAAATAATACATTGTTTATTTTCTTTCAAATAAAAAGGGTCGAATGACTAAATCCTTTCTAATAGGATTTTTTTAAGAAGACTTAATTTTCAACTCATATCACTAAACATTTCTTATATTTTCAATTTCAGCTAAATATGAAAAGTCAGGACCTCTTGCCAATAAAGGAATACAAGCAATCCTGATAGTGTCTGTTGGTGTGACATTGTTTCTGATCATCTTCCTTGTGTGTTGGTTTCTAAAGAAAAGGAGAAAAGGTAAGCAAATTCCCTTCAAATGTTGCTCCTGAGCAATATATTTTTCGTAACATTATTAAACTCAGGGTGTTGAGTCAGTAAAAATGCGATGTGATGCTGAGCTAGAGTTTCAATATTTCTCATAGTCTTGAGCTCAAAAAAATATACCTTGAGTTATAAGTTTTACCAGCCAGAAATAAGTTTGCATGTTGATGACAGCCAGGGACAGGAAAAGAAGAAACGAATTTCCGCTATCATTAACTTCAAGGTCAAATAGCTGGAGAGACTTACCAATTAAGGAATTTGAGGAAGGTACAACAAGTTCAGATTTACCACTTTTTGATCTTAGTGTCATAGCTGCGGCAACAAATAATTTCTCAGCTGCCAACAAGCTTGGAGAGGGTGGTTTTGGCTCAGTGTATAAGGTAGCCTAGCCTGCCTTGAAGTCCCTTAAACACATAGCATCACTTCAGTTTACATGTTGAACTATGTGAGTGATGAACTTGGATTGCGATTTTCAGGGTCTGCTGCATGATGGAAAGGAAATTGCTGTCAAAAGACTAGCAAAGTATTCTGGACAAGGGATTAATGAGTTCAGAAATGAGGTCGAGCTCATTGCAAAACTTCAGCACAGGAATCTTGTAAGGATATTAGGTTGTTGCATCCAAGGAAGAGAGAAGATGTTGATCTATGAATACTTGCCAAATAAAAGTTTGGACTCTTTTATTTTCAGTATGTCATCATCCTGTCAAATTGTCCCTATATTGTGCATTTTTTAGTTTTTCTCATTCTATAAAACTTGAAAAATGAATACAAGTCTGCATTGATTTGATGAGATTTATGCTTCTTTGGGTACAGATGAACCAAGAAGGTCACAGTTAGATTGGTCTACTCGCCACAACATTATTTGTGGGATTGGTCGAGGAATTTTGTATCTTCATGAGGACTCCAGATTACGAATCATCCACAGAGATCTCAAGGCAAGCAATGTTCTACTAGATGCCTCAATGAACCCAAAAATTTCAGATTTCGGCATGGCTAGAATATTTGGAGTAGACCAAATTGAAGCCAACACAAACCGTGTTGTTGGAACGTAGTAAGTTTATCCTTATTTAATGAGTTATATTGCAGAGTAATGTAAGATTATTTTTAAAATTTTATTGAATAATTTAAGTTTTTGAGATAAAATAGTTTTTTTTTTTTACAGAATATCATAAATTTTAATTATTTTACATAATTAAATTTATAAAATTAAAAACTTATACAAGTTTCAAACTAAGTCAGAAAATAATATAAAATTATTTTTAAAATCTCATCATAATTTTATTTTTTTTTCTGAATAGCCGACTCTATTAATTAAGCTCTTCTTTTCCTATGTTATTGCAGTGGTTATATGTCACCAGAATATGCAATGCAAGGCCTATTTTCAGTAAAATCCGATGTATATAGTTTCGGGGTTTTGCTATTAGAGGTCATCACTGGGAGAAAAAACATCAATTTTTATGATGAAAGTAACTCTTCGAACTTGGTTGGATATGTAAGTAGTAAGATCACATACACATATATTGCCGATTTTAAAATTTCAACTCCAACATAGCATATTGATGTGGAATTTCTTTAGGTTTGGGATCTATGGAGTGAAGGCAGGGCCCTGGAACTAGTGGATACATTGATGGGCGACTCGTATCCTGAAGATCAAGTCTTAAGGTGCATCCAAATTGGTCTTTTATGTGTGCATGAATCTGCGATGGACCGACCATCAATGTCTAATGTTGTTTTCATGTTGAGTAATGACACAACTCTTCCATCTCCTAAGCAACCTTCGTTTATTCAGAAGAAGAGTTACAATAGTGGAGATCCATCAACTAGTGAAGGATCGCATTCTATAAATGAAGTGACTATCACCAAGCTTAGACCTCGGTAGAGGCTTACATATATCAGACGTACTGCATTCATATGTTTATTAATGTTTGATATGCAATAGTTTTTATGATTATGGTTTAAAATATTAAGTTTAAAGTGGAATTCAAGAAAAATTAATTATAATGTATGTTAATTAACTAAATATTTGTAAAACTTTAATAAAAATAAAATACAATTTCAATCACACCATTATATTATACCATACTACTATACCAAGTGGATCCTAGTAGAAGTATCATCGTAGTGAAATATTATTTATTATATTTCTAAGCATGTCGAACCAAGTAGTGTAGTTATTTTTTAATTAACCGACAATCTAGACAAAGATGTCTTTATTGTCTTGTCGCACGTGTGCGGTGTCGCGGCGAAAACATCCCCCCTCAAAATCTATCTTATGTGGCAAATGTGGGGAGACAAAGAATTCTTATCTTTTATTAATAAAAAAATAAAATGGAGTCGCCACCTAATATTTTGGTCACTAGGAACCCTAACTGGTCTTAGAGATCGGGTACGGGGACTGGTTGCGTAAAGGGAAGGTATTAGCACCCCAAATATGCCCTACCTAAAGTAAGCTGCATTATTTTATTGTCTGATAAAATCTAAGGTCTTGTCAGGTTTTCTAGTTGTTGATTCGTGTATGGTTTAAGAAAAGTCCTCCTCGGTAAGGAGATCCCTATCTTATCGGATAATTCTAACGACAAACCAAAGAATTTAATATCCAGAATACGTCTTCACATAAGGTCGTAACCCCAGATATTAAACAAAATAATTTTTTTAAAAAATTTTAAAATATTGGCCTAGTTCTCGTGACTTTAATAAACTGGTTATTAAAGCCAAAATGCATGCTAATACAAATTTTTGAATCTTTGTTGTATGAAAATATGATATGATTTTATTTTTTTTATTTTTTTTTAAAGATTAGGCCGTATGCATGAAAACAAAAAATATTTTTTTTTATGTTTTTGTCGAAAACCGGGTATTTTAATACCAAATTTGTATCTTTACAGTATAAAAATACAAACCGATGTTGATTAAAATACAATAGAAAAATTGACAGAAAATCACTGATTTTTTGAAATATTTATTTTATTTTATTATAATTAATTTTATTTTTTTTTAGCTGGGCCCAGCCCGGCCCATGTGGCGGGGCTGGACCCAACTGGTTTCTAACCGCAAGTGCACAGTGCTGAAAAATTGGAGAAGCTTACCTGGAAGCAACGAAGGCAACAACATGCGACCTCTATCTTCTTCTTTTCGTTTGTAAATTCTGGTTCAACTGGTTTCCCTGTTTTCCTTCCTATTCTTCTTTCTCCTCTCTCGTTCTCCCCACTGTCTCGTTCTTCTTCTTTTTTGCTGTGTTTCTGCCTTGTTCTTTTTTCTTTCCCTCTCTATGTCGTCTTTATCTCCCTCCTTCAACGTTCTCCCCTCTCTGCACTGACTTCGTGGTGGTGCTGCTGCGCTCGTTGGTTCACAGTGGCGGCTTCGCGGTTGCAGACGAAGATGACAGTGTGGAAGGGCTGATCCACCAACACCTCTCCTCTCTCCATTCTTCCTCTTCTGTCCGTTCTCCCCCCTGTCTTTCCCCTCTCTCGCTGTCTTTTCCTCTGTCGTTCCCCTCCTCTCCTCTCTTTTTTCTCTGTCGTTCTTTGCTGTCTCGTTCCCTCTGTCCCCCCTCTGGTTTTTTCTTCTCTCCCTCTCTGGTTCTCTCAAACTTCCCCTGGAGCTGCTGCCTGAAGATGAAGATGAAGTTATGAAGTTGAGGGTGATCAGTGCTGTGATCGAGCGACGTTTTTTTTTTTCTTTCCTTCTGCTACTGTTTTCATTCCTGCACTCTTCTTCTTCTTTGTTTCTGATTTTCTGAAATGACGAAGGATGATGGCAACGCTGGTTCTGATCTCAATGATTTCCTCTGATTACATTATTTCCTTCTGCTTTTCTGATCTTCACTCTTCCCAGCTCCTGTCTGTTTTTCCTTCTCTCCTTCTCCCCTTCCACTCCTTTTCTCCTACTTTTATAGGCCAGAGGCCTTGTGCTGGTAACAGCCAGCTTGATAACGTTTGCAGAGGGATGACAGCCGTGACATATGCTCCATAATTAAAATGAATTGGCGCTGTTGCTGCTGTGATGTCTCACAGCCAGCTGCATGGAACCGTTACTGATGAAGGCAGTGAACAGCCAGCTGCATGGAACCGTTGCTGAAGAGGCACCGATTTTGCAATTTTAAATGATATTTCTGGATGTTTTTACAGCCTTGTAATCAAACTTCTGGATAAATTATAATTGGATCCTTGATTCTAGTATTTTTTCTGGTTTGATTCTTGGTTTCAGATTGTTTCAATTAAGTCTTTAATTAGCATCAAACTTCAATACTTATGCAATTAAACCTCTGATTTTATCAAATTAACTCTTTAAAATTATAATTAGACCCCAGAACTTTAATTTCTTCTAATAAAAGTCTAAATTGACTTAAAAGATCAATTTTCTTGTAATCAAACCATCTATAAATCCAATTAAATCTTGGATATAATTTAATTGAGTCTATAAACATCTTATTTTGAATATATTTTTTTGAAATTGGATTTTCTTTGTCAACAGGACTCTTATTAGCTAACGATAAACTGTCAAATTTCAACCCTTTGCATTTTTAAATCTCCTCAATCAATTTTTGATTATTTTTCAGCATTCCAACATCCTTTTCTCGCTCCTATTATTTTTTAGATTTCTTCTGAATATTTTTTTTGATATATATTTTTTTTGTATTTTCTCTTTTTTTTTTATGGAAACCCAAAAAATGGATAACAACAAGTCTCTTAATTTAAATCCATTTCATTAAGAATGCTACGTTCTTCACAAATCTACACACTCAACAATTCAATTTTATCAAGGCTAATGAGATTTTAAGTATCTTTTATTTCGCTCAAATTCCTATAAAGTACAAATATAAAAAAAAAAACAACATGATTGTCATATATATTAATGATAAATTCAATTTTTTAAAATAATATATTTACAAAGTAGTTATAAAAGGTTTAGACAAGATCTATTTGCAATACCAAGTCAGTAATCCTGTCAATCTTAATATATTCTTGCGCAAGAACCTGCATGAAAACCAAAAACATTCATTTTCCATGGAGGGATAAGATGAGGTAAGGAGATTAGATAGTAAGTACAAAATGACTGCATGAAAAATTATAAATCTGTTATAATTATGAGAAACCTATTGCATTAAAGCATTATTCTTAAATGTCTTAGTCAATGTTCTATTAAGACTTGACATTAATTAGAGTTGTTGAGATCGATGCATATTATGTTCCTTTCTTTATGAAAGGAAGCAATTGCTCTCATAAACTAAAGTATGAGAGATGCCTATAACTAATATATAGATGCTTGTCACATGACATGTACACTGAACTGGCTTGCAAGAGAATTTTATATGAGTAGATCACTTATGCCTATGGAAAGGTTCACGTGATAGTTATTTAAGTAATCTCTAAACTTGAGATCACTAATTTATCTTATATAGAGAGTTTTATGTTTTGATCCTAACCACATGTTATCGTAATCAAGGATAATAAACAGACAAATATTGGGTATGACATAAACTATATGAAGGTATTTAAGTAATAAAAAGAGGATTCATTACTCTAGGTGAATTAGAGAAAATATTACATATGTTCTCAAATAGTATTGATTGTGAAACCCTTGACAATGGTGGAATGAGTTTTGAAAAGAGTTTCAAAATCTTACTCAAAGAATTAATGACTATAATATTGAGAACTAACATGATTTAACAAAGTTGAATACTTCATTCTATAATGTCTAAATCGAAACATTCATGATAAATTAATAATAATTACACTAAGAAACTAGTTACTGAAAGGTTAAATCAAACCACTTATAACTTTTTTTAACTTTTGGTGAATCATGATAAGTTGTTAAACATTGTAATTGATCTTCAAATATAAGTCAATCAATTTTTGAATTGGTAATAAATTAAATTATTTAATTAAATTAATCTTGTTTTATTTAGGATTATTATTTATATTTTTGCCAACTTATTAGGGGATCTAATAGGTCACACACATAAAAAGCATTGGTCAAAAATTAAAATTTAATTATTAATCAAATGTGACTTAATTGTAAATAAATTTTAAAGATTGAGGACTAGAATGTAATTAATATAAAAGATTACAATTCTAGACCTATAAACAATCAAGTAAGGACTTGATTGAATAAATTTTTAAAACTAACCTAAAATAATATGTGTAATATTATTTAAGGGACAAAATTATATTCTGTCATTTATAGGGTTTTGAGGTTTTTATATAAATAGAAAGTTATACTTTTGATTTTTTATGAGTAGAGTGGAGTACAGCAACACCTCAAACACAAAAGAAAAGAGTTAGCACTCGAAGGTATAACAATCTCTCTCTCCTAAAAGGGTTTAAAAGATTTCTCATTGATGGTTCGTATAGATTAATGTTAGAGGCCGGACAATTAGACAATTTATGGTTTGTAACAACATAGCCTTAAGAAAATTATTCAAAATTAAAAAGAATATTTGATTTTCAGGTAATCTTTGTATAAAACCTAAACAACTTTATATTTGTTTAAGAAGATCTTTGAAACTCTTAAAAAAATTTAAATTTATTATTTATATTATGTGTTCGTATTTCGGGAAATCTAGTTGCATTTCATTGTGTCATACATATTTGAAACGGTTATAGCAGGAAATTGAAAACTATTAGGGAATGTATAGAGACAACATAGGTGCTATATGTGTCAGGATTGTCTCGCATCAAATATTTTTTCAAGAATCAGTAACATTTTCTAAATTTATAAAATTTATAAGTAGCGGAACCTGATTAAATTATTTTCGTGTAAAATATCACGATCTTGCCTTCACTTTTAAGTTCTAACCATGGCTGTAAGATTGATTTGAGGCAAGATTAACTTGTTCAACTCTATTTTTTTTAAGAAAAAAAAGTTAATAGGATGATGGTCAGTTTTTTACCGGGTCAAGTTTGATTCGCCCGTGTTAATAGATTAATTCAAGTGTTTAATCAATCAACCAAGTTTTTTTTAACCCATAGTAGTCCAGCTCTAGGTTGTTCAATTTTCGGACCGATTTGGGTCATACAACCATGTTTATTAACCCTTTAAAAAATAAAAAAGGAGAAATAAATAAAAGAAAAACAAAGAGAAAATCATACCAATAGGCTCACTCTTGATAAGCAAGATACCAGGAAATTATGTTACCTTTTCTATTAGCCTTCCTGCAGTTCTTACTAAGAAATTCTAACTTAATATATTTCTCTTATGAAATGAGAAATTCTCATGCTCCCCTTTCAAAATATAATATCACTTGGTTGGTAGGAAGTTCGACATGAGAATTCTTAAATGTTATTTTAAAACATAACCATTGAAAATACGAGTAGTTACATTTAATCTAAAATAAAGTTTTTTTTTTGGTAATAACATGAGAATGTTGAAATGAAAGTAACTAAAAATTTGATGTTTTTCCGGGTTTATTTGATTATATATATGTTTTTTTTATTTTACTTTTTATAATTTTTTTATTATTTAAATTTTATTTTTTATTTTTTTAATTGTTGTTTATTTTATTTAGGATTATTTTAAGTTTTTTCATTAAATTGCATCTTTTTTTTCTATTGAATTTCGTTAATGTTTTATAAAATATTTTACGTTGTGTGTATCTCGATCACTCGTGATTTAACGAACTAAAACTTGACAAGATTTTCTTTTAATCCGCAATCAGCTCACAAGAGGTGTGCAAACTGTAAAAACAGAGTAATTTTGTGAGAATAATTCGTACTTCTTCTTCTCAGCGTGAGGAGGCCATATATATACACAGTTATATCTTCCAGCAAAGGAAACAACCTATTCTAAGGAAAGCTAAATATTCCTAAACTAAATATTCCTATACAAGATTGTCGGTCACTACCAGATTTCTAGGAATAATTGCAGATACTAGAATCAATCTATAATATATTACACCTCACATACAGCTCATGCAGACACTCCCCCTCAAGTTGGAGCATAGATATCTATCATGCTCAACTTGTCGGTTATACCATGAAACACTCTTCCTGCAACTGCTTTTGTGAGTATATCGGCTAATTGACTTTCAGAATGGACAAATGAAAACTGTATGATCTTGTGATCGAGATTCTCCTTGATGAAATGACTATCAACTTCAACGTGTTTGGTGCGATCGTGTTGTACAGGATTTTGTGCAATCTCAATGGCTGCTTTGTTGTCACAATGAAGAGTCATAGCCTGTTTATATTCAATTCCCAAATCCTTTAATACGCCTCTGATCCATAACAGTTCACATATACCATGAGCCATACCACGAAACTCAGCTTCTGCACTCGATCTTGCCACAACTTTCTGTTTCTTGCTCCTCCAGGTTACAAGGTTACCTTCAACAAAAGTAAAGTACCTCGATGTGGATCTTCTATCAGTTTGATCCCCTGCCCAATCAGAGTCTGTGTAACCTTCGATATTTAAACCATCATTTTTTGAGAACAACAGTCCTTTTCCTGGAGCATTCTTCAAGTATCTTAAGATCCGATATACAGCATTCATATGTTCCTCACTTGGCGCATGCATGAACTGGCTTACCACACTCACGGCATAAGCTAAATCTGGCCTAGTGTGTGACAAATATATTAATCTTCCAACTAACCTTTGATAATGACCTTTGTCTGTTGGAGTTTGATCTGGAAAAATTCCAAGCTTGTGATTCATCTCTATAGGCGTTTCTGCTGGTTTGCAGGCAAGCATTCCAATTTCAGTTAAAAGGTCTAGCACATATTTTCGTTGTGAAAGGAAGATTCCACGTTTCGATCTAGCAACCTCAATTCCCAAAAAATATTTGAGTTGTCCGAGATCTTTCATCTCAAATTTAGTAGCCAAATACTCCTGTAATGCTTTCATTTCACATGAGTCATCTCCTGTCACAACCATATCATCAACATACACAATTAAAGCTGTTACCTTCCCTTCTTTGTGTTTGATAAACAAAGTGTGGTCTGAATTGCTTTGTTTATATCCAAATGCCTTCATTGTAGAAGAGAACCTCCCAAACCAAGCTCTTGGTGACTGTTTTAGCCCGTATAGTGACTTCCTTAATCTACAGACTTCAGTTCTACGTGAGGAACTATAATTAACTCCAGGTGGTAAGTCCATGTAGACTTCTTCCTCTAAATCTCCATTGAGGAACGCATTTTTTACGTCAAATTGTTGTAGAGGCCAATCTCGATTAGCTGCTATGGATATAAGGATGCGAATTGTGTTGATCTTGGCTACTGGTGCAAAAGTTTCTTGATAATCCAAACCAAACTTTTGTGTATATCCTTTTGCAACTAATCTTGCTTTATACCTATCGATACTGCCATCGGCTTTAAGTTTCACCGTGAACACCCATTTGCATCCAATTGTTCTCTTTCCTTCTGGTAACGGGGCAAGTTCCCAAGTGGCATTTTTCTGCAGGGCCTCCATTTCCTCATTCATTGCCTTTGTCCATTTTGGATCAGCTAATGCATCCTGCACATTACTAGGAATAGACACAGTGGATAGTTGATTAACAGTAAATGCATACGATCTAGACAATCTATGGGAAGACACATGGTTGCTAATTGGGTATTTGATCTTGGCTTTCGAATCAAGTTCATATTGTTTCTTGGGAACTCCCTTGTTTGATCTTTGTGAATACTTGGGAGCAATACATCTATCAGAATCATGTATTTCATTAGACTCATCAATACTGGGATTTGAAGTTACCTGAGGAAGAACATTCTGGGTTGATTCTTCAGGTGATGGTGTAGACGTAGGCAACTCTGAAGGTATTGATGATTCTGCCATATCGGGTGCATCTGCGGGCATTTCCAGTTGCTCCAACACATCATTATCATTTCCAGGGATACTCTCAAAAACTTGATGACCACCTTTCTCAAGCCATGTGTTTACTTCTTCTAACTCTATAAATTCATTTCCTCCACCTCTTTGTAAACCATTCTCTTCAGTATAAGTCTCCCCCTGAAGAGAAGGGCCAGAAAAATTCTCAGAGTAGTAAGGTTCTGTTTCACGAAACGAGGCATCCAAAGTGACATGAAGTTTTTGGGTTTGAGGATCATAGCACCTATAGCCTTTTTGAAATTCAGAATATCCAACAAACACACATCGTTTGGCACATGGATCAAGCTTAGTGCGCAGGTTCTTTGGAATGTGAACATAGACAGTACAACCAAAGACCCGTGGTTCAAGATTTGGAAAGTGAGGAAGGGAAAAAAAAGAGTGCATTTTTTGCTGAGGGGTTTGAAAGTTTATAACGCTAGAAGGGGTGCGATTAATGAGATAAGCAGCAGATTTCACAGCCTCTCCCCAATAAAAACGAGGCATATTCATGCCAAAAAGAGAGGCACGAACCACTTCCAGCAATTGTCGATTTTTTCTCTCTGCCAATCCATTTTGCTGCAGAGTATAGGTGCAAGAGGTCTGATGACGAATACCAAGATGCTTCAGAAATTTGTCAAAAAAAGCATTGACATACTCTGCACCATTGTCAGACTGTAGAACACGTATCTGTGTTTGGTATTGGGTGCTAACCATATTATGAAATTCCTGAAATGCTTGATAAACATCACTCTTGTTGGTAAGCAAAGACACCCAAGTCATTCTTGTGCATTCATCAATAAATGTGACAAAGTAACGGGCTTTAGAAATAGAGGGTATTTTTGTAGGACCCCAGACATCAGAGTGAATAACTGCAAACGGGATAGAACTTTTATTCAAACTTGGTAAATATGGAATACGATGGCTCTTGGCCAGGTCACAAGTGTCACACTGGAACTTTGAATCAGTCACAGTGGAAAAAAATGTGGTTTTAGTTTCCTCAGATAACCAAAAGAGAGGTGTCCTAGTCTCCGGTGCCACAACCATATGATTTCTTGTGCTGTTTCTTTGCTACTGGTTTGATTTGCCTGACTGAATTTCATCCCTCCATTTTCTGTCAACTCCAGGTCGTAGAGGTTGCCTCGTCTAACACCATAACCAAGAATCTTCCGAGTCAGAATGTCCTGAAAAACACAAAACAAGGGCCAAAAAGTTACAGTGCAATTGAGGGTGGAGGTGATTTGGCCAATAGATAACAGATTATATTCTAGGGATGGAACCACAAGAACTGTATCTAAAGTGAGAGTGTTGGATAAGATGACAGATCCTTCTCCACTAATGGGAGAGGTACTACCATTTGCGGTGGAGATAACAGATTTAGGAGAAGAGAAAAAAGATTGTAATTGATTTGAGTCCTTAGTCATATGATCGGATGCACCTGTATCAATAATCCAAGTGCTATTCTTAGAAGTTGTAGAGAGTACAGAAGCCTTACTAACATCTCCTGGCTGAGCAACATTTGCTGTGGGTGGTGACTGATCTACCTGAGTGGAGGTCACCATAGCTTTGCCTGCAATCTTCTTTCGAGGTTTCTTTGTGAAGTCCCACCATTCAGGATAGCCAATAATTTCATAGCATCGTTGTTTAGAATGACCTGTTTCACCACAATGAGAACACACAAATCCACTAGATTTACCAGTTGGTTGATTGTTACGAGTCTTTGAAGAGCCCAAAGATGGTCCTTGTCTAGTTTGATTAGCCAACATAGCCGAGCTTTCAGAGATGTGACGAGAGCCTCCCATTGTTTGTTTCTGTTGGTGTTCTCTCCTGACATGCGCATATGTACTTTCTAAATCAAGTTTTGGGTCTTTTCGTAAGATTTCTCCACGGACCTGATCAAATTCTGAATCAAGTCCACTTAGAAAAATATGAACTCGAAGTCGAGCCATTGCAGAGTGCAGTTGGACCACCCCTTCAACCGTTCCTTCTTGAGAGATAGTCCTGTGATCAATTTCTTGGAAAATGGCAACAAGTTCATTATAGTAGGTTGATAATGGTCGTCCATTTTGCATGGTATGAAAAGACCTCTGATTTAATTCGAAAATGCAGGTTTCATCGGATCCATCGTAGAAGGTTTTTGATACAGCCTCCCATATGTCCTTGGCTGTGGGGAGACGAATAAAACGCTGCATCAACAATGGACTCATTGAGTCAATAAGCCAGCTTTTGACTTTGTGATTTTCAGTAATCCACGTTCCAAGATTTGGGTCTCCTGGTGTTGGTTTCTTCGTTTCTCCAGTGAGATAACCAGCTTTGTTCCGAGCTCTAATACGCATCTCCATTAGTTGAGACCATAATGAGTAGTTGGTCTCATCCAGTGTAATACCAGCAGGAAACGCAGAGTTGTCCTGATGGACAATGATCTGTGGTGCTAGTGTTGGGATGGATTCGATTGATTCGTCTGTAGTGATGGCCATTAGACACACAACAGATTTACGTTGATGATATTCAAACTTCAGAAAGAAGAGAAAAAAAAGAGAAAAAAAACAGTATCAAATTTGTTGCTCTGATACCATGTAAAAACAGAGTAATTTTGTGAGAATAATTCGTACTTCTTCTTCTCAGCGTGAGGAGGCCATATATATACACAGTTATATCTTCCAGCAAAGGAAACAACCTATTCTAAGGAAAGCTAAATATTCCTAAACTAAATATTCCTATACAAGATTGTCGGTCACTACCAGATTTCTAGGAATAATTGCAGATACTAGAATCAATCTATAATATATTACACCTCACATACAGCTCATGCAGACACAAACTTGGGACCAAAAAATTCTCACCAGAAACTATACACTTATGGGCCTATGGCCTTTCAATTCAAGTGATCATTTAATAAATGGTTGGCTCCACTGTGCAGCCCTAATGATCGGCGAAAAAAATTCTATGAAGTAGGTGGCTTTTTGGCTCCACTCATTAAAACTCCAACTGCACTACCAAGTCATCTACTCACCTCACCAACACACAATCATTGAAACAAATTATGAATCCTGTAGAAAGGTTTTTGAGTACATTGTTTCTCTTCCTTGTTTTTCCTTCTTGCTTTTCTATTGACATCATAGCTCCAAACCAATCAATCAAAGATGGAGATGTTCTGGTCTCTAGTGGACAAAGCTATGAACTCGGGTTCTTTAGCTCAGGCATCGATTCTACTCGTCGTTATGTGGGAATTTGGTACCGTAAGGTTTCAGAACGAACTGTTGTATGGGTGGCAAATAGAGACAATCCTATCAATGGTACCTCCGGAGTCCTAGCTATCAACAAACAAGGTAACCTTGTAATTTATGAAAATAACCGAAGTAGTGTTCCTGTTTGGTCTACAAATGTTCCAGCCTCAATATCAATGACAAATTGCACGGCTCAGCTCCAGGATTCAGGAAACTTGGTCTTGGTTCAACAGGATAGCAAAGGGGTCTTGTGGCAGAGTTTTGATCATGGTACAGATACTCTGCTTCCTGGTATGAAGCTTGGGCTGGACCTGAAAATCGGTTTGAACCGGTCTCTGTCATCTTGGAAGTCCAAAGATGACCCGGGAACCGGAACCATTCTCTATGGTATTGATCCAAGCGGGTTTCCCCAGTTGTTCCTCTACAAGGGTCAAACCCGATGGTGGCGTGGCGGACCATGGACTGGACTAAGATGGAGCGGAGTATCCGAAATGACCCCTACCTATATCTTCAATGTTACTTTCGTTAACAGCGTTGATGAGGTATCTATATTCTATACTATGAATAATCCCTCCATCATTTCAAGAATGGTGGTGAACGAATCAGGAGTAGTGCAGCGGCTGTCGTGGAACGGTCGTGATCAACAATGGATCGGAATTTGGTCCGCCCCAAAAGAACCATGTGACACCTATGGCCAATGTGGTCCAAATAGTAACTGTGACCCATATCAAACAAATAATTTCATGTGCAAATGTCTACCCGGATTCGAACCCAAGTCACCCCAAGAATGGTACCTGAGAGACGGGTCAAGAGGTTGTGTCAGGAAACCTAACGTGTCCACGTGTCACGGCGGAGAAGGGTTCGTCAAGATGGCTCGAGTGAAGGTGCCGGATACATCAATGGCGAGTGCGAACATGAGTTTGAGATTGAAAGAATGTGAGCGAGAGTGCTTGAGGAATTGTTCTTGTACAGCTTATGCTAGTGCTGACGAAAGAGGACTTGGATGCTTGAGATGGTATGGAGATCTGGTTGATACAAGAACGTTTTCAGATGTGGGGCAAGAGATTTACATCCGTGTGGATAGAGCTGAATTAGGTACATGTCCAATTCTACTACTACTAACTTATTTACTTTTCCTTTGTTCACTTGCTATGCCATGCACAAGTTTTGATTCTTGAAGAAATCTCATAGACCTGATAAATCACAAGTAATCAGTTTTCTTATTATTTATTAGAAGTAATTGACTAATTGTAAAAATGATTCCATTAAGCTTAAGTGCACAAGTAAACTAGGATTGATGGCATAGATTTCAAATGTTTCTCCAATTATATGAAAGATAGCTTCCTGAGCAATGTTTTTTTTATTAATCAGCACGTAATTTTATGAATATAATGTTTGATAAGGGTAGGTCAATAAATGTGTTGACGCGAAATCCATTGATTATTCAGTTCAATTTCATCAACTCAATGAACTCGAAAGTGATTGTTTTGTTTAAGTGATCATATTATTATTTACTAGTATAATGAATTGAGTAGTTTTGTCACACACATGCCTTTATTGCCGCTCATAGAAATGACTAACATTTTTTTACTTTCCTTCTAAGAATATATATTAAAAAATAAAAAATTTACCAAAACCTTTTTCACAGGTATCCATTGAGAATTTCTTTTCTGGTCATTAATTTCTTTTCTTCAATTATATCATTTTGTGGCCAAATTAACTACCAATTTCTTATAATTTGTTATGGAGAAACACAGTTGAAAGAAGGAGGCCAAAGTATAAAAGAAAAAAAAATTACATGTTTGGATTGAAACTCGCACAAGTTAGGGTTTGTTTGAGAGTGTGGTTGTTGTTGTTTTTCAAAGTTCTTTTCATTTTGAAATGCATCAAAATAATGTTTTTTTAATTTTTTAAAAAAATTATTTTTAAAATCAACGCATCAAAACGATGCAAAACATAAAAAAAAAAATTAGCAAAAAATAAATTTTGAATTTTTTGAAAATGCTGGTTGGCTCACGTTTTCAAACGCTCTCAAGTGTGTTTAGGTCCCCATACTTTGTTTCTTTAAAAAAATATATAGTCCCCTTATTTTCTTATGATTTCATTTTAGTCAAAAACTTTATTTTTATTATTTTTAAGTTTCTAATTTTGAAAGATAAGAAAGAAAGTTGGTGGAAAAAAACCAAAAAAAAGATAGAGTTGTTTGTTTGCTATATTTCAGCTACTAAAAAGATGATTCTTGATATCAACAAGTTTAAAAAGATGATTCTTGATATCAACAAGTTTTATTAGACTATGAGAGTTTCATTTATGTGTATTTTTCCCTTTATTTTACTTAAAGAAGTAGATTGGGGTTCAAATAATTTTTTCTTTTGATTTGATATGGTATTTTTGACAAACTTTTAAGTGTTTTGAGTGGATTAGTTGGTTTATTGATATTATAGGGATGTTTATTATGTTTTCTTAAGTGAAAATTAGTTGAAAAATATTTTTTTGAATAATAAAAAACACCAACCTGATTTTTCAACTATTTGTTTGTTGATTGGAAACTCGCGTCAAAAAAACAAATAACCTCTTTCCAGCTACACGAATGATTAGATTTTAGAATTTTCATATAATACGTCGTTTATTTTTCTTTCAAATAAAAAGGGTTGAATGACTAAATCCTTTCTAATAGGATTTTTTTTTAAGAAGATTTAATTTTCAACTCATATCACTAAACGTTTCTTATATTTTCAATTTCAGCTAAATATGAAAAGTCAGGACCTCTTGCCAATAAAGGAATTAAAGCAATCCTGATAGTGTCTGTTGGTGTGACATTGTTTCTGACCATCTTCCTTGTGTGTTGGTTTGTAAAGAAAAGGAGAAAAGGTAAGCAAATTCCCTTCAAATGTTGCTCCTGAGCAATATATTTTTCGTAACATTATTAAACTCAGGGTGTTGAGTCAGTAAAAATGCGATGTGATGCTGAGCTAGAGTTTCAATATTTCTCATAGTCTTGAGCTCAAAAAAGTATACCTTGCGTTAGAAGTTTTACCAGCTAGAAATAAGTTTGCATGTTGATGACAGCCAGGGACAGGAAAAGAAGAAACGAATTTCCGCTATCATTAACTTCAAGGTCAAATAGCTGGAGAGACTTACCAATTAAGGAATTTGAGGAAGGTACAACAAGTTCAGATTTACCACTTTTTGATCTTAGTGTCATAGCTGCGGCAACAAATAATTTCTCAGCTGCCAACAAGCTTGGAGAGGGTGGTTTTGGCTCGGTGTATAAGGTAGCCTAGCCTGCCTTGAAGTCCCTTAAACACAGAGCATCACTTCAGTTTACATGTTGAACTATGAGAGTGATGAATTTGGATTGCGATTTTCAGGGTCTGCTGCATGATGGAAAGGAAATTGCGGTCAAAAGACTAGCAAAGTATTCTGGACAAGGGATTAATGAGTTCAGAAATGAGGTCGAGCTCATTGCAAAACTTCAGCACAGGAATCTTGTAAGGATATTAGGTTGTTGCATCCAAGGAAGAGAGAAGATGTTGATCTATGAATACTTGCCAAATAAAAGTTTGGACTCTTTTATTTTCAGTATGTCATCATTCTGTCAAATTGTCCCTATATTGTGCATTTTTCAGTTTTTCTCATTCTATAAAACTTGAAAAATGAATACAAGTCTGCATTGATTAATTTGATGAGATTTATGCTTCTTCGGGTACAGATGAACCAAGAAGGTCACAGTTAGATTGGTCTACTCGCCACAACATTATTTGTGGGATTGGTCGAGGAATTTTGTATCTTCATGAGGACTCCAGATTACGAATCATCCACAGAGATCTTAAGGCAAGCAATGTTCTACTAGATGCCTCAATGAACCCAAAAATTTCAGATTTCGGCATGGCTAGAATATTTGGAGTAGACCAAATTGAAGCCAACACAAACCGTGTTGTAGGAACGTAGTAAGTTTATCCTTATTTAATGAGTTATATTGGAGTGTAATATAAGATTATTTTTAAAATTTTATTGAATAATTTAAGTTTTTGACATAAAATAGTTTTTTTGATATAATATCAGAATTTTAATTATTTTATCTAATTAAATTAATAAAATTTAGAACTTATGAAAGTTTCAAACTATATTAGAAAATAATATAAAATTATTTTAAAAATCTCATCATAATTTATTTTTTTTCTGAATAGCTGACTCTATTAAGCTCTTCTTTTCCTATGTTATTGCAGTGGTTATATGTCACCAGAATATGCAATGCAAGGCCTATTTTCAGTAAAATCCGATGTATATAGTTTCGGGGTTTTGCTATTAGAGGTTATCACTGGGAGAAAAAACAGCAATTTTTATGATGAAAGTAACTTTTCGAGCTTGGTTGGATATGTAAGTATTAAGATCTCTCTCTCTCTCTCTCTCTCTCTCTCTCTCTCTCTCTCTCTCTCTCTCTCTCTCTCTCACACACACACACACACACACACACACATATATATATATATATATATATATATATATATATATATATATATATATATATATATATATATATATATATATTGCCGACTTTAAAATTTCAACTCTAACATAGCATATTGATGTGGAATTTCTTTAGGTTTGGGATCTATGGAGAGAAGGCAGGGCCCTGGAACTAGTGGATACATTGATGGGCGACTCGTATCCTGAAGATCAAGTCTTAAGGTGCATCCAAATTGGTCTTTTATGCGTGCAAGAATCTGCGATGGACCGACCATCAATGTCTAATGTTGTTTTCATGTTGAGTAATGACACAACTCTTCCATCTCCTAAGCAACCTGCGTTTATTATGAAGGAGAGTTACAATAGTGGAGATCCATCAACAAGTGAAGGATCGCATTCTATAAATGAAGTGACTATCACCATGCTTGGACCTCGGTAGAGGCTTTACATATATCAGACGTGCTGCATTCATAGTGCTGCATTCATATGTTAATTTGATATTGTAATAGTTTTTATGATTATGGTTTAAAAAATTAGGTTTAAAGTGGAATTCTAGAAAAATTATAGTGTATATTGATTAACTAAATATTTTTAAAACTATAATTAAAGCAAAATACAATTTCAATAACAGCACAATGTTATGCCAAGGGGATCCCAGTAGAGGTATCATGGTAGTGAAATATTATTTATTACATTTCTAAGCATGTGGAACAAAGTAGTGTAATAGCAATTATTATAGAATATACCTATATAAGAAATATTATAGGCATACTCCTATGTTGTAATCCTCATCATTACTATTGTATATTGCCCTACACACACACACACACACACACACACACACACATATATATATAGAAAATGTTGACTAACCAATAGGTTAAGCCTCCTAATTATTCTCAACTGAATATCAAAGTCTTATGCCGTCAGAACTCCTCTCCCTCTCCCCCTTGCAGTCTGCCTTCTCTCTCTCTCCTAAATGAATTCTATTATTGTTGTCGTCGACTTCTCCCTTATCACCAATGGTGTAGCCCAGCCGGCTAGCCATCTACAAGCTGCTATCGATGGTGTCCTTCCTCCACAACAACAACCTCCACTTACAGAGCACGTCAATGACTCCTTCTTGCAAGTCTCTGTTGTTCCTCTGCACATTATAGGAACACAAACTCCAACTATCATTGCTCTATCAAACACCCACCAAGTTGTTTTGTGGAAACTTATGAACACAAATTATCTCTATTGATGAATGCAGATGAAGCCCTATCTCCTTGGTCAAGGTTGTTTTTCATTTCGTTGAAGGCTCAGTATTGTGTCCTCCATCTTATATTTCTGACAGTTCTACTGGTTCTTCCTCTAAATCAGCCCTGCTTTTCTTCGTTGGAAGCAACATGATCAACTTATTTTGAGTGTATTTCTCTCCTCTCTCTCTCTCTCTCTCTTTGTGGATGTGTTGCATCTCGTGGTAGATTGTCATACCTCGCAATGTGTTTGGCGCACTCTTGAGAAAGCTCTTGCGTCTCCATCTAATTCTCGCATCATGCAACTCCATGATTCCTTCCAAGATCTTCGGCAAGGTGACTCATCGGTAAGTATATACATGCAGCAAGCCAAATCGTTATTGACGAATTGGTTGTTATTGGTCGCCCCATATCCCTTGAAGATTTCAATCTATATGTGTTTCGTGGCCTTCGTAGTGAGTTCAAAGACTTGGTAACGAGTCTTATAACCAAGGCAGAACCGTTGTCGTATGCTGATCTTCACAACCACCTTCTTACCTATAAATTTATGCACAAGAACTCTTTTCAGTCCATGGACGCCACTCCCTCTCTGTTGTCTTCATCTCTGCTGTCACAGTCACCACTACTGCCAACACCACAGCCCTCTACTCATCTTGATATGTCCTATCACAGCTTAAACTTCAGTCGTAGCAAAGGTTGTTCTCGTGGCAACTAGCGTCCCAACAGCAACCTCTACACTCATCAGAATAGGGGCCAATATACTGCAGACTGGAGGCCGAACAATTAGCAGCAAAATAAGCGCAATGCAGGGGCTGGCTAGTGGTTTGGATAGTAGCATGCTCGCTTACGGGTAGCAACTCTCTTCTGCTTCAACACCTCATATAGCTACTGAGCTCAGAATTTAAGCTTCGCGACTTGGGTACTGTTCATTATTTTTTGGGTATTGAGGTTAAACCTACTGGTATGGGTTTTATGCTCTAACAGTATATATATACTGGTATGGGTCTTATGCTCTGACAACATAAATATACATTTAACATCCTTACTCGAGCTGGTATAATATCTTGCAAACCTGTTAATACTTCTATCTCTACATCCAAAGCTACCATACTACCAAATCCTTTGTTTTCTGATGCTACACGCTTTCATCAAATTATGGGTGCTCTTCAAAATCTCACTTTTACAAGACCAGATATTAGTTTTGCTGTTAACAGAGTCTGTCAGTTTATGCATGCTCCTACAAATTCTCATTGGGTTGCCGTTAAACGCATCTTGCGTTATCTTAAGGGTACGACAACATATGGACTACATATAACTCGTAGTTCTTCCTTTTCCTTAAATGGCTTTACAGATGCAGATTGTGCAGGTAGTATTGATGATAGAAAATCTACGATGGTTATCTTGTGTTCTTTGGTTAGACGCCAATTTCATGCAAATTAGGTAAGCAACGTACAATTGCTTGCTCTTCTACTGAAACTGAGTACAAAGCCTTAGCCGATAGTACTGCTAAGGTTATCTAACTTCAGTATTTATTAACAGATCTTCAGATTCCGTTTGTTTTTGCTCCTATCATTTGGTGTGATAACCTTGGTGCCACTTATTTTTCTGTTAATCCTGTTTTTCATGCTAGCACAAAACATGTTGAGGTTGATTATCATTTTTTCCGAGATAGAGTTGCGAAGAAAGAGATTCAGATTCGTTTTATTTCCTCTCAGGATCAACTTGTAAATGTCTTTACTAAGCCACTTCATACTGCTTCGTTTACTGATTTTTGTTTCAAGTTTCGAGTTGATCCTCCACCCTCAGCTTGAGAGAGCATATTATAGAATGTACATATATAAGAAATATTATAGGCATACTCTTATGTTGTAATCTCCACCATTACTATTGTATATTGCCCTACATATATATATAGAAAAGGTTTGTTAACCAATAAGTTAAGTCTCCTTATTATTCTCATATGCAGTGATGTTATTGATCAATTGTGCCATGGAAAGCTTTTTAATCAAGTTTGATTAGATGATTAGTTATTGATCATGCTATCAATCTTATATTGTTTAGGAGATGAAAAGCTTAGTTACTCGGAAACACAAAAAAACATCTTTTTTTTAAATATCTTTTAAAAAGATGAAACTTATTATATAGTTCTGGTAGGATAATATCTCTTGGGTGACCTACTATGTGCATATATAAACACACATCATCATGAACGTTATTTATGGAAACTCCAGTCATGTATAACTATCCAAGCTTCTCGCTTGAGGGTTATGATAATGTTATTAATCCCACATCGATGAGAAAATTATAGCCTTAATTACTTAATAAAACAAAAGGCACCTCTTTTCTTTAAAAAAAAAATTACTTTAAAAAAAAACAATATAATAATATCACTTATAAAGTTTATCATATGCGAGTGTCTACATCATCAGTTATTTCTTTGTATCCAGGAGCTTTCACTAGCCAAGACTAAATTCATCTCTCCTGACATGCGATATTAGAAGAAATTTCAGATTTCATAGGAACCTTCACATTTTGTAGGAACCCTCACATTATGGAAACTTTATGCTTTCATCTTGGTGGGCATAGGTGGCTCTTCTTAGAGAGAGCTTTTAATTTATTTATTTATTTATCATGGTCAATGATAGGTGGTTATTTATAAAAGGGTAAAATTGAGTTTTCATGTTTTGATATTTTTTTAATTATTTTTCCATTTATTATATATTCAGAACTTAAGAAAATATTATTTTAATTCAACAGTTTTTTATTCATATCCATATTGAATGTATGTCACACAACTAGACAACCTTAGCAATCTAAAGGATCTCAATATTAATAAAATATACAGTAAAAAAAACTCAATTAATCATAATGGGAATAGAGTAATAAATAGAGATATTCAAACACAATTAATCCGCATTTCAATATTAATAGAATATAGAGTAAAAAGCTCAATTAATCCTATCAATCATCATAATCCCATTGCTCAAATTTAGTTATTTGAAACTATGTATCTTTGTATTGAGTTTTAAATAGTTTAATATTTTCATTAGTTTTGATAATCCCTTACAATGGGAGCCAAACACTACTTGTTATATTCACACACATCAAAGTACTTTAATTTTGTATCCGTAGAAGGATCCATACACTAATGCCACACCGAATTCACATAGAAAGCTCAAAACATTGCGTAGAGTGCACTTTGTTTTTATTTTTGGGGGTGTTTGCTTTAAAAAGTATAAAATTGATATTATTTTTAGTATTGTTTTAATTTTTTTTAATATGTTTGATGTTGAAAAAAATATTAATATATTTTTTAATAAAAAAATATTTTTAAAAAACATTAAAAAAAAGAATTCGCTAAGTTTATTTTGCTTTTGTTGTTGGGGTTATAGACCTCCTATTAATGACCCTTGTGTGTTTCAATTGCTGTTGGTGGTTCTCTTAACTGTAAATTGTGTTACCTGTTGGATTTTTTTTGTCAGTATTTTTTGGCACTTGCTGGATCCTGAGTTCCTTAACTAACCGATGTGATATTTTTAGTTTTTTTTTTAGATAATTGTCTCCCTGTATTTTTTATGAATGAAAACATATTTTATTTTGCTTCTGAACATGTGTTTATATAACTTGCTAGCTTCCTCAGCTCTTTCATTTTGATCTATTATATTTTTACATTTCATAAATATATATATATATATATATATATATATATATATATATATATATATATAAATGGCCAAGGAAATGTTAAAATTAGCCACAATATGAACAGGTGACAAAACTCATGAACCACGTTGGTTCTTTTTTTTATTATTGATTGTCCTTTTTTAATAATGAAAAGGATAAGAATATAATACTTGTAATTTCTCTTTCAAGCATGTCGGCTGCAATTTTTCAACTTGTTCTTATCAATTTCCCACCATCACTTGATTTCTTTATCCAGATCAATCTAAGCCATTAATTTCTGTACATCTGTGACAAGCCCCATTACCTTTCCCTTTCTCTCTTTGTGTTCTAGTTTTTTATTTCCCATGATTATAGGGCCGCGTTAACGAATGTTGTTTTCTTGATTTTAAAAATTAAAATAAACCTATTTTTGAATAAAAAAATTAGAATTAATCAGGTGAGATTCTACTCAAGTTTATCAACTTAATCAAGAATTGACAACTAGATAATTTGAATTTTACCGAGTCAAAGTTCAATTATTAAAAAAATAAATAAAAACATGGCTTGGACAAGATTTCAAGTCAATAAGTCACCAAATTTCCCAACCAAATCAAGTTAAGTTTAATAATTATATTTTTTTTTTATTATAGTGATTAACAATATTAAAAGAAAAATAAAATAATGATGGTTAAGCAAGGGTGAAAAATCATTTTTGTGCAATTTTTTGTTTGAAAATTGTATATTATTTATTTGAAAATAATGATATAAATAAAAACATGGTTTTTTGACCAAGTTTGAATACTAAGGGACCGTTTGGGAACGCGGCTGTGGCCGCGTTCCCAAAAAATTTGAAAATTTTTTGTTTTTTTTTTTGCTAAAATTTAATATGGTTTGTACGTTTTGGATCGTTTTGATGTGCTGATGTTAAAAATGATTTTTAAAAAATAAAAAAACATCATTGGCATGCATTTTGGCACGAAAAGTTATTTGAAAAGCACCCGCAACCACACTGTCAAACACGCTCTAAATCAAATTGCATGTGGATTACTAATATAATGTATCCATTTTTTTCTCCCTTCACTCCATTATTTTATAACTAGACAAGTTTGAATACATTTAAATTTGTCTCAAGCTATTTGTGAACATAAATATTTGTAGAAATTTGAAATTATTTGTAAACATATATAAGTTTATTTTATATTTTGTTGAGTAATCAACATAAATGCATTGAAAAACTTTTTCACAAACATTTTTAACCAGCTTATTACTAATATATATATATATATATATATATATATATATATATATATATATATATATATATAATGATATTGTTGATAAGAAATATTCATGCCAAAATTGTATATAAGCGCCCTATTAGTTTATATCATGATGAGCTTGAACTTGTAAAAAATCTTGAGCTATTTTTAAACTTTGATAAAAATGAGTATTTTCATTAAAACAACATAAAAGGTGAGATTAAAAAAAAATTAACTTGTTAAGTTTTTCATTACATATTAGGATATGTATTATTATAAATTATAATAGTAAAATAATAATTTTGTTCTTCCGAGAAAAACTATTGAACTTGCTTTTAAAGGTAATATAATATTTTTTTCATAGCTTATTAGTCATTAAAATGATATACTTGTTATATTGTTTTTTATTAAATTTATTTTTTTAAAATGATTTTTTTAATTAAATTAAATTAATTGATTAAATATAAGTTATAGAAGCTCATTTCAAGATATTTTAATTGATTTACTAAGGATATGTATGATTAAAATTATTACGTGCTTATCCAAAACAAACTAATTAGGATAATAGCTTTATTATTTATTAATTTGCATTTGAAGTAATTATATTTATTATATTATCTATAAACAAACTAAATTAACTTTAAGTGAACAAAGATACAAACGAAAATTCAGTAAGGATTAAGATGGTGTTCATCCATTCGACAACAACGTTATGTTATTCAATAAGGCCTTAAATTTTAACAAATTATTCAACATGTTTAGTATAATAATTATAGTTATTAAACTCAATTTAGATATTACTAATCACAAAGTCTAAGTTACATCCAAGTCATATGATATGAGTTGGATTGGTTCATCAAGAAAAAAATAATCAAAACCACATAGATTTTTTTTAAAAATAGTCACACCAAATTTTTTTTAAAAAAAAAACATTTCACATAAGATCAATAATTAACTCATTTTCGACCTCTCAGTTTTTATTATAACAAAAACTAAAAATAGTTAGAGTTTTATTATATATTTTTCACAATAAAATTACTATTTTGTCATTAGTAGATAAAATTATTTAGCTTTGTTTTACAGGAGACAAGTCTTTTCAATGGAGTACATTAATCATTACAAGAATTTAACAGTAATGTTAAATAATCATTTAATATTTTTATTTACTTTATTACATTTAACAGTAAAAAAACATTAAACTTTGATCAAAAAGCTTTTTAGTTTTTGATTTAATTTTAAAATAATTAAATTACATCATTGTCATTAAAATTTAAAACATTTTGCCTTTTATTTAAGAATTATTTTATTTTTTACATTTAATTATTTAATAGTTATTGGATGTCATTACAAACAACATAATAAATTTATAAATATATATAAAAAAACTAGAAATGTGCGAACAATGTTCATTGAGTTTAAATAACCAATGTAACATTGTACCGTGGCTAAAACCTTGTTTTCAAGGCAACACCTAAAGCGTCTTGAAATTCCCTCCACGTGCAAGCAGTGTGTGTGGATTAATTGTTGTAGGTTTGACGCATTTGATCTTTTGGTTTTTTTTTTTTTTCCCATTTAATTTTCATGTTGACCTTCCAAAAAATTAAATTAATGAGTTTTTTTGTTCTTCAGATTTCATCTCTATTTTCTTTATTATATTTTTTTATTTAAAATAATTCATGAAATTAAGGATTTTTCTTAGTTTCATCCTCAATTGATTTTTTGTTATCTATCTATTTTATTTCTCATTCTTTTAATTACTATTTTTTTATTTTAGATAGTTTTTGAATTTTTTTTGTTATAATTTCATCATTCTTTTTTTTTTCCTATCAAATCAAATCTTTTTTTTTATTGCTATTTTTTTTACCTTGCAAGACTTTTTAAAATTGATTTTTTTTTATTTTATCCCTCAACATTTAATTGATCGGGTGTTTAGCTTTTTAGTTGAGTTCGAGTTTAGAATTTAACGGATTGTAGGTTTAAGAAATTAACCCCAATTTATGAAGTTGACACGAGTATCCTTGGTTTTATTTTTCTTTTTTAAGTGTTTTTTTTCATCGTCCAACATTTTATTATTTTTAAATTTAATTTCTATAAAAATGTTTAGTCGTTTTGAAAATAACACGAGTTGCCTTTGTTTTTTTTGTCTTTGTTAAATTTAGAAGTATTTTTATTTTTAAATTAAATTAATTGATTTCATCCTTTAACATTTGATTAATCTGATATTGGGTTTGGTCAAGAATTTAATGGATTATAGGTTTGAGAATTTAATATAAGTTTACAAGATTCATTCAAGTTTGCTTGAGTTTTTTTTTAAAATGTTTTTATGATTTTTTTAAATATTTTTTTATTCATTTAATGTGAATATTGATTTCAATTTAAAACCTATATTATTAGATTGTATTTGATTAATATTTTAAGATAAGATATAATTATATATTATACCGTGACATAAATTTTTAATCTCTCACACGTTTTCTTCTGTTTCCTTTTTAATTATCAGCCAATAGTAAAAGGCAATGGACCGTTTAACAAAGGAGAAAAATGATGTACCTTCCTAAACTGCCCTCAACTCATTAAAAGCAGGCCCCCAGAATCCCCATTCCACCTTGTTTCCTGATAACTAAACGACAAACCACATAAGATTGCAAAAGAACTTAACCCCATGCTGAATCCCTAATTTGCCCCTCTATGTCCAGAAATATTATTTGCCCTTTCTAAGTTGGAAGATAATTACAAAAAGTGCATGTTCGCGATAGAAACTGTTTTTTTTTAAAAAAAAATTAAAATTATTTTTATATATTAATATTAAAAATAAATTTTAAAAAATAAAAATAAATATTATTTTAATATATTTCTAAGTAAAATCACTTTAAAAATTAATTATTACTATAATGCTAAACAATCACGAAATCATTATGATTAATTAACATATATAATACAATTTTATATATGCTAGTTACATTGAAGATTATATATATATATATATTATCTTCAATATATATATACTCTCAAGTATATCAATATAATAATTGTTTTTAAATTGATTTGTTCAACTTATTTAATTACTTGCATTTAAAAATGTTGTTTATTGTAAATAAATTTATTTATTTACTGTAAATGAGAAATATCCATCTAAATATATTTTATATGAAAAGGTAAATAAATTGTAAGAAATTCTTACCTTCGTATGATTATAAATCAAAGAAGAAAAAAATTAAGTAAATAAAAAACACCAAAACCCTCGTGAAAGTTTGGATAAGCTACAAGGGCATTAGAGTCATTCAACAAACCTCACCTTACTCAAGAACCTAAACCTCCAAACCCCCCCTTCCCTCTATCCTTTATAAAGAGAAACTCACTGAGTCAACATTTCTAGTGGGAGAAACTAACTCAAAAACCCAACCAAACACAAACTAAACAAAACCCAGTTTTTTTAGAGACACGAAAACATGGCTACACACTTCCCTGATGATTTCAAGTGTCCAATTTCACTAGAAATCATGTCCGACCCGGTTATTCTCTCTTCGGGTCATACCTTTGACCGCTCCTCAATTCAACGGTGGCTCGACTCCGGCCACCGTAGTTGTCCAATCACCAAACTCCCCTTGCCTGAACACCCTCGTCTTATACCCAACCACGCCTTGAGAAGCTTGATTTCCAGCTTTACAATCCAAAAATCACAACCAGACCCGAACTCGTATCGGAATCCGAACCCATCGAAGAAACACCAAACACAGTTCTTAATCTCCGCTCTCGTTTCCCCATCTTCGACTCTGGAATCCAGTCTTCACTCACTGAGTCAACTCACTAGACTCACCAAGCTTGACCCGTGTCTCCGCCGCCAAATCACTGAGTCTGGTGCAGTCTCAACGATTCTAAACTGTGTCGACTCGACCGAGTCAGAGATCCAAGAGAAAGCACTGGCCCTCCTCCTTAATCTCTCTCTTGATGATGATAACAAGGTGGGCCTTGTAGCTGAAGGTGTAATTGGTCGGGTCATAAATGTTATCCGGGTCGGGTCGCCAAGTTCCCGGGCCATTGGTTGCACAATGTTGACAAGTTTGGCTGTTGTGGAAGTCAACAAAGCCACAATTGGAGCGTACCCGAATGCGATAAAAATGCTTATTTGGGTTCTATATAATGGAAAAGAGCGTGAAGTGAGAGAAGCAGCCACTGCGTTGTATGCGATTTGTTCATTTGTTGATAATAGAAAGCGTGCTGTGGAGTGTGGAGCTGTGCCAATTTTGATGAAAATTGGTGGGATGGGGCTTGAAAGAGCGGTGGAAGTGTTGAGTTTGTTGGTGAAATGTAAGGAAGGGAGGGAGGAAATAAGGAAGGTTAATGGGTGTTTGGAAGTTTTGGTTAAGGTTATTAGGAATGGGAGCGAAAGAGGGGTGCAATGTGCGCTTTTTACGTTGAACTGTTTGTGTAGTTTCGCAGAGGAAATGCGTGTAGAGGCCAAAAAAGATGGGGTGTTGGAGATTTGTGTTGGGTTTTTGGATGATGAGAATGAAAAAATTAGAAGGAATGCAGCTAATTTGGTGCAAAATCTAAGTTGTAGGGGGTAGCATGAACAGATTATATATGGAGGGTGAAGAGTGTTGGAGGGATGGAGGTGAATTTTGGGGTTTGTTTTGGGGGCATGGATTTATTTGGGTTCTTGGATAGTTTTGTGTACAAAGAAAAGGATCAGAGATTTGATAGGGAATATGATATATGTTTTTTTTTTTTTTTAATAAGTCAAATCTCTGAAATTTAATGGTTGTAGTTGCAAAGGTTTCAAATTGGAAATTTTTTGTCTCCAATCCGCTTTTAATTTTTAACCTTTTTTCTTTCGCTGAAAGGTTTTTTTTTGGAAAAGGAGTATCTGATTCGGTATTGATATGGCAACTGTTTCTGTTCTGTCAAATACTGGGATTGAAGATAGTTGGAATGCAAAAGGAAACAATGGAATACTGTTAGTTTGTTCTAATGTATTAATCTTGAATGAGTGTTTAGATGGTAGCTGTGCTGGTTGTACGTTATAATATGTTAAATCAGATCCTTTTAAGCTTGAATGAGTGATTTAGATGGTAGCTATTCTGGTTCAGTTCAATGTTAATCGGATTTATTTAATCTTGAATGGTTGATTTAGATGGTATTAGTTAGTATATAAAACTTTGAACTCGTTGGCCATGCTCAGCAATTCGCCTCATCATTGCTGTCATTCCTTCCTACTGTGTCTCCAATTACTTGCTCTATTTTCCTGATTGTACGCTTCAATTTATTCTCTTCTCTGACGTTGCTTGGGTTGCTATTGGATTTTCACTGAGACTGCATGTTTATGGGATTGGGATGAACTCTAGCTTATATGATAAAATTATTCATTCATGTAGAAAATGACATGCGTTGGTATACTAAGAGTTTGCTCAATACCATAGGTCTTGTGGTACTTTGTTTAATGTATTGTGTAGGTATGAATCTATAGAAAGATTTGATAAGTTGTGATAAAGTTTTAGCTGTGATGTTCGATGTCTTGATTTACAATAGCTCTCTTAGTGATTTTGTTGATTTCTAAGATAGATGTTAAAGTTTTCATGCATTTTTCTTGTGTTCCTAAAGATTTCTGGTTGTTGTAACTTGGTTTTCTCTTAGTCCAAATGTTTTGGTAGAAATACGGTTATCTGTTGCTCTGTTGTTCACTGATCACTGCCATGCTGTGTTCTAAAGGTGGTTGCTCCAGCATTTCATTCTAGAATTGCTTGCGTCGGGGGAAGTAGTGTTGTGCTTTTCTCTAATATTGGTTAGCAACTGTTCTTGAATGTTCTTTTTTGTCTCACAACTGGTGGTTTAGTTTCCCAGAGCTTGTTTCTTAAGAGTTGCATGCTTTACTCTCCTTATAATGTGCGATGTACCCTGTTATCTTGGCCAATCAAAGCTATGTATATATATACTCTTGCATTCACGAGGGAGATGAAGGATCGACAGGCTATCTTAGTGTAGTCAGCCTGAAAGTAAAAAAATTATGGTTGAAAGTGCATTCAACGCCAAAATTAAACCGCGGAAGGTGGTCTGGCTGGATAATCTCTGTCGGTTCTGGGATTTATTCTCTCTCAGGTCGGGAGTCAGGATAGCATTTGGCAGTATATGGTCTACTAGGCTCAAATGCAGATGAACTCAAGGACCTGTATGTTCTCTTACTATGTTCAATGCAGAAAGCTATGGTATTTTGGCCGGTAAGTCGCAGTTTTGTTTGTGAATCAGACCTGAAACATTTTGGTGAAGTTGGTATTAGTAGGTTGATTGCGGTTTTGATTCCGTTCAAGTAGTAAGAAGAAGCAGTAAAGCATCTTAAACTATTACATTTATGAAACCTAGGAAACTTCTTGGTAGCCAATTTTGACTTGTTTTGGCAATATGTTGCAGTGACAAGAGGCTGTTTTGAGTAGACAGCCGGCATAGAACATTGAACAAGTGATTTGTGTCTTTGCGTGTGAAAAGCTGATGGTGGATTGGATTTCTTTTTGAATACAAGATGAGAAGCTTTTCTTGTTTTCGTGGTTAATATTTAGGCATGCGTGGATTAAAGTAATTGGTAAAAGAAGCATCAAGCCGAAGTGAATGTCTCCTCCAACAAGTAAAGTTTAATGCTTTTACTTTGTTTCTCTCTCTCTATTGGTGGAATATAAGATAAGGGCCATGGTGTGCTATCAAAAAACTCCGAATACTATTGTTTTGTCCTAACTTTTCTTTGTCATTGTTAATCTTCTCTTTTCTTTGTCATTGTCCTTACCTGACAAAGACATATTCCCCTGACAAAGACATTCCCCAGCGAACTACACTGTTAAGACCGATGAAAAAAAATAGCAGATTGGATCACAGAAGGTTTTCCCATGGGATTGGAGATTTGAGTGGTCGGTGTCCCCTCAACAGGATGAACTGCATGATGGTTAGGTGTTTACTGCCCTTTTTGTGTCAGGAGACATAGGACACATGTTATACAGTGAGGATCTGCTGAACTGACACATTGTTTGTGATCTGGAGAATACTAATTAATATGTTGGTATTTTATATTTTTTTCAATAAAATATTTTTCCAAATGCAGATTATTTTTCCGGAAACAAACACCCCTCAAGTTACTTTGTTTGGCTATTTTAACTGAAAATCATTACTAGTGTTTGATATGCGACATCCTCGTTAAATGATAGATCATTTTCCTCTCTCCTTCTTGACAAACAGTGAAAAACTTCTGATCTCTCTAATAAAATCACTATATATCTCTAACAAAATTACTATTTAAACTGATTTCTTGCATGGATTCGTGTTTGTTTATACCAGGTCACATGTTATGTCCTCAAAGCAACCAATAGCAAATTAGTTATGAACCTCCTCCTCATGTCTTTGCTTGTTGTCCCTTCTTTTGGTATCCACCTGATAAATTAACCCCATAAATTAATTAAACCACACAAACCCTAATTACATTTCCACTGATCACATCACAAAAAACCATTTTTTACCTCCAGATACTCATAAATATCAGATGCGTATGGTGCACACATTTGGGATCTTCAGGTCTCCCATCAATATCCCCTTTGAAAATACCCTCTTTCCTTCAATTTTTCAAAGTTTAAAGAATGTTTTAAGTTTTCTTGGAAGTTGTTTTACTTGACCAATATTTTCAAAACTCACCAAACAGAGAGGAAATTAATTTTTGGAAGGCAAAAAAGTCAAACTTTCTCTCTGTCTCAAACCGATTTCTCGTCAAAGAAAGGAAGGAAAAAGATAGGCTAAAGAACTTACTGTTAGTAAGCATATCCACATTAAAAAAATAAAAAAAGAGAACTGAAAGGTATAAAGTTGAGAAAGATATGAAATTTAATATAATAGCCAAGCTTCTAGGTCCACCAATCTTCTAAAGTTCTTAACAACTCTAAAGAGCACCATGTTAAAAAACTCGAGTTGTTAATCCTCTAGCAGCAAATAGCATTTATCAGAAAGTGACCCCGGCAAGGTTGACAGCCGTGAGCCTACCATACAGTGACGTTCTTGGTTCTAGGATTACTCTGTTCTGGCCTAGAGTTATGTTTTTCTTTTTTCTTCTCTCTGGTGCTTTAGGCATTAGATCCGTGCATAATATCAAAAAAGAAATTTAAACATAACAAAAAAAAAGATAAAAAAAACTATATAAAATTTTCATTAAATCCAGTTTAACAGATCAATTTTAAAACGTTTGATCTAACTTGTTGTTTAGTTTAAGTTTAAAATTAAACATATAGGAGTTGTTTTGAAATGACTCAGTCAACTTGAACAGTTCAAAAACAATCCAACCGATTAGTAAAAAAAATATGAAGAGAAAATTGAAAAAAAATAATAAGAATGACAAAAACCTTCTTGACTTGACTTCTTGCTTAACCCAAGTTTAAAATTAAACCATATAAGAGTTTACTCGATGTTACCCAACCAACTTGACCATTTCAAAGCTAAGCCGAATGATTGTTAAAAAATATAAGAATTAAATTGAGAAAAAAATGAAATTAAAAGAAAAAAAATAAAAAATGAAAAGAAAAGAAGGGAGTTAATTGAAAAAGAAGAAGCTTTATTGTTAATATAAAACAATGAAGCTCCAAGATGTATTCCAAGTTTTTTAGTTGTTTTAGGTAATAGCTCTTGATCTAATTAGTTATGTTATTACAATGTTGTTTTGAGTTGTTTTTTTTTTTTTTAAGTTAAAGCTTATATCAACTCGGGTTTACTCACTTATCCATGACTCGGATCTTGAGCAGATCGACCTCCAAATCAATTCTTATATCTATGATATTTTGTTCTTTCAAGTCTTGCAAATTTTCACCAATTTGTTTTGCTGTCTGTTCGTTCTTTTTAGATAGTTTTTCCTGCACACGTTTTCTGTTGCAAAATTGCAGCTCACCAACAACGATGGGCTACTCTTAATACGGCCTGGAATCAGATGCCCAATGCCCATCCATTCTCTTTGGACCTCTGCTAACTTTAGTCATCTGCATGAGTCGTAACCCAGCGGCTTTACAAGAATATGTTTCTGCAAAGTTCCAAATTTAACAAAAAGAGATAAGGACGTCATGGCAAATCCAAAGAGAAATAAAAGCTTAACATGGTTGATGGACATGGTTCAGTTACAGGCTGTGGGTTAGTTTAGCCCAAAATAACTAATTTTTTTTCAAATTAAAATATTTTTTTTTTTTAAAAAAAAAATTTCTTGAAATTAACTCGATAAAATCTTGTTCTCAGGTAAACCAAATTATGAGTTGACTTGTTAAGTTATGTAGATTAATTTTATGTATTTAATTTACAACTTGATTTCAAAAGTAAATTCAATCCGACCTGAATTTGAAATTTACATGATGGATCCATTTATTTAGGTTTATACACTTTGATAATTTAAAAAATAAAAATTAGACAATCGTAGAACTATCTTTTGATTATTTATCAAGATTATGGTTTTCTTCAGGCTTATAATAAATACCCTTATTGCGACATTCACTTTTTATTAGAACTTAGAAGTGATATAACAATTTGGAGAACGAATAAATCCACTTCTTACATAAACCAACATCTCATTATGTCATAATATCGTACATGGGGATTCAAATGATTACACAGTTTCTGCAAATATGCAAAGAAACTGAGAATTTGAACCGAGATTTGCTTTTCAAATATCAGTTTACGGGGAAAGATCTTAAAATTAAACCCTATCTCCTCTTTTCTTTGCACATAGAGCTAAACTTGGATGAGTATATGCTACCTTGTATCTTCGATCATCAATTGGGTTAAAAGATATCCCACCTTCTTTCCTACACCTTGACTGTTTGATGGATCCTTGAAAAGGGTTAAGAGAGTTCCACATGAAGTTCTAGGTGACAAAATCATTCCTTGATTAGGCCATTTTTTTTTATTTCTTGGAAGAAGAGGAGGATCGATCAGTATGGCCAGAGCATGCAAACCAACTATGGTGTGTGTGAGTGGTGAATCCAAAAAAGGGCAAGAAAACTTCCATGATGCTATGCTCTCAAAGGCCAACAAATACAATTAAAGCCACCCAAAAAAGCAAGATTTATATAAAGCCATGATGGTGGAGTAGAAGGCTCAAGTTTTTTTAAGATAAAAGACATTTGGTCCCCCCTCCCCCATTGAAGTAAGCAAATGCTCAAGTGGATATGATGGGAGGGGCCATGCTTTTGAGGCATTCGTGGAGCTAAAGCCATTTCTCTTTACTCAATCCGGGAGTGGGTCCAAACTAAAACAAGCTGTGCATTACAAAAAGTTACTTGTGGATGAACGTGTCGCAGGATTGACATGGTAAAGCGGTTGGAAGTTTTTTTTTTTTTTACTCAAGGTTCTTTCAATTGAAAAGTCACTAAAAAGATTTCTGAGTGTTTTTTTTTTTTAAATTAAAATATCAAAAAAACTGAAAACTGAAACTATTTATTTTGAAATAAAGAATAAAAAAATCTAATAGATTATATTTTTTATACAATATGTTAAAAGAGATCAACTTTCTTTTTACTGTTCAATCACAAAACACTATGAATTGAAGCGGTGTTTTTTTTTAATTTTTAATTTGATCCTTAAACTTTTATCTTGCACGATTTAATATTTTGAGCCAAAATTAATAGCTCCTAATTGCATATCTTCTAAGGAGGGAGGGTTTAATTGAAAGTAAAATGTAGGTAGAATAGAGGGCGTGCTTGAAGTTTGTTGTGGAAGTTCATTTTCGTTCCCCATCCTTTTGAGATACTAGGTTACTAGTCCCTGTAGTATTTACAAATTCTATTTTGATACTAAACTTTATTTTTGTTATTTTTCAGTTTTTTTTGTTGGAAAAGAGAGAGGGAGTCATTGGATTCTGTCATAAAGAGAGAAAGTTGTCATTGATGATGATTTCAACCACCAAAATAGTCATTTTTATGTCAAATGGTTCCATATGATGAGGGGGATTACAATTAAGTTTTTTTTTTTTTTTTTAACCTTGAAAACACCTAAAACAAATCTAGACTTCGGGAGATTTTTGGGTTAATTTTGAGTTTTGGACCAAATAATTTTTTTGTGTTTTTAGAGTCAATGAAATGGTTTAACAAGGTTCTAAGGGTGTTTCCTAGATGTTTTGGGTAAAACAAATGGGTTGAAAATGAGTTTTGGGTAAAAAAATAAAGAATCTTGTTTTTTCAGCCACAGCAGTGATCAGATTTTGGGATTAGTGGATGACGCGTTATTTTTTTAATTGATATAGAACAATATTTTTTAATTGATGCCTTATTTTATATGAATTTTAAAAAATAATTTTTTGGTATATGATTTAATTAATACCTCTTCTCTCTGATTTGTTTCACTTATTTAACCTTTTTTAAATTGCGATTATTTTTTTTGTCACAGGGGATCTGTTTGATTTTTAAAGTAGTTGGTATGATTCATCTATGAGTTTTTTTTTTTTTAAAAATTATATAGATTGAATTTGTTTTTTTTTAAATTAAATTTTTATAAGATTTTTAATATGTGCAACCTTGCATAGTATTTTTTTCTTTTATTTTATTCATGCAATTTGAAAAGTTAACAAGGATTATAATATTTTTTATTGCCTCATATTTTTATCATATTTTAAATTAATCAAGATTTAACATGGTTATCAAATTTATCGTACTCCTTTAAAAACATAAGCGTATCTTAAACTTTTTTCTTTTCAGTTAAAAAATATTAGAGCTCAAATATTTTATGAATAGTGTATAAATAAGATCATTGATATATATATATATATATATATATATATATATATATATATATATATATATTGAAAAACATTTATTTGCATTGAATCATTGTTGTCCCCCCCTTTTATTTGTTGTTGATATTTTATTTTCTAATCATGTTATTAAATTAACCGAGCTTATTCACCTCATCCAACTCAAGGATCGGAGTCTTAGATTGTTTTTCTTTTAAAAAAAATATTTGCATCGTTTTGATATCTTTTCTACAATGAAAAAAATAAGTGGGCCTACAACATAGCATGGGCCACCTAACTAGTGATAATAGTAAATAAGAAGATATATACTACATTGTTTTTAAACTAGGTCTAATTTGATAAGTTGATCCGAGAAATCCGGAATCCAAAGCTTGATTAGAAGTAGGATTTTAGTTAAATTAAACCAAACATCGACTTCGTAAAATCTAACTGACCTGAACAAGATTTTAGTATTTTGGTTGACCCAACCAAACCCAATATGGTAAACCCTAAAATTCTAAAATTACATCTAAAAGGTAGAAAATTTTTTGATTTGATAAATTTGAATGTAAAAAATTCTTAACTTCATTAATAATCTCTTCTGGAAATAATCTAAACAAACTTATTTATACTAGTTTTAAACCTAAATCCTTATAATAAAATGAATCTTTATAGCTAGAATATTTCAATTATCATTAGGATTTATAAACTAAATAAGAAAAATAAAAAAATTAAATAAAAACTTCTGAACCTAATTTAAACATAATCTTGATCTCAATTGATGTTAGCTTGCTAATCCAAAAAAACTATGTCTATAAAACATATTTATAAAATTTCATTCCAACAAAAATCACATAATAACTATCCCATATTAAATTAAAAAAAAACTAAAAGAGATTAATGTTTTATTGTGGCTAAGATATATTATAATTATGATTTTTCCCCCATGATAACAACAAATGAAGTGAATATTGGGGGGTAAAATGATCTTTTTACAAGATTTATTTGATATTATCAAATAGGATGGGGTAGATCGGTCTTTTAATTTTTTTTGCACAGTAAAATAACTTATTTACTCTTGAAAAAAAATTCAACGAACATAAATGAGCTTTTTAGTTTTTTTATTTTTAATAAACAATAAAAGGACTTAATACCTCTAGAAGCCAATTTTGTTGAAACTGGTTTTCAAAGGTTTTTTCATATTTTCATCATAATTCCTTTTTTTATAATCAAGTACATCGTGACACAATTTAATATTTTAATAAATATTATTAAAAAAAGATTGCAAGCACCAATGTATGAATATTGTCTAACCAAATACTTGCGGCATTACACAGCGACCAAACATTGGCTTCTGGGCTCCGTTCGTTTCTTCAATGCTTTCCCAAGAATTAGATAGTTGAGTTGATCGTCCCTTGGAAATTGGAATACATCATGGTAGAATATGTGTGATAGGAGAGAAAAAGATTTGTACTCTATATATTAACCATCGAATTTATTAATAACCAATCATGATTTTTTTTTTCTTTTGATTTCAAGACCATGGGGGGTTGCTATCGTACGTGCAAGATAATGTTCAAATTAAATAAAATGGATTTTAAAGAGTGAATACTAAGGAGCCATGTAGACAAAAGATGACATAATTATAGTGTTTTTTTTTTTTTTGCTTTATAGTTATAATCACAATGGATGGATTGAGTAAAAGGGATGAAATTGAGGGGGTAATGGAGTGATATTAATTAAGAAGAGAAGCACGCTTGAAGACAAAGGGCATTGATGATGCTATGTTTAGTACAAGGGATGAACATTGTTTCAACAGCTAGTAGCATGATCCCATGTGCCCTCTCACTAAAACAACATTATCTAATGTTATTTAATCATGTTAAATCATCTTATGTTTAATAAGTCTTACTTAACTCCGTTGTTAAGGATTTGAGATCTTCCATGCATTAATGAACATTTGCCAATCGGCAGATTGTTTTGAGCAAGAAAAATTCATTCAAAAGTGTTTGATTTTGTCTTTGCTACCGCCAAAATTTGGCATACCTTTTTATATATTCCCTCGGTTCTAGAGATTATCGTACTTTCTATTTTTGTTTGCCCTGAAAAAATTGTCTTTAAAATTTCATGTTATACATTTCACTATAATATTTTTAATTAAAACTCTTTTTATAAAAGGTCTACAAGAGGTATTTTAAAAAAGTACGAATAAAAAAATGGTTACATGAGACTTCAATTAATGACTTTCTTAATTATATGAAAAGTCAAACAAAGAGAGCATGTGAAACAACCTCTCGAGATCAATTGACGAGGAAAACTTTTTTTATTTTAAAAAATAATATAAATATATCCTGAAATTTTATTTAATAATTTAAGTTTTTAGATTAAGATAATTATTTAATATGATATCAGAATTTTGATAATTAAGCGGTTGCAAGTTCAAATCTTAGCATTTTTATTTATTTGATAAAAATTAAATACAATATAGTGTGAATCTGTACATATTTCAAGTTTAAAGAGCTTTTATTGAAGAGAGTATATTAAAAAGTAATATAAATCATATCTTGAAATCTTATCAAACAACTTAAATTTTTAGATTGAAATGATTCTTTAACAAGGTATAATGTTTTTTTCTTCTTCAGGGTTTAACACGTGTGAAGCATGTGTGCAAGCAAATTGTTAGAAATGGGTTAATTATATTTGACGTCCCGTTATTGCTAGAAAATGCTAATCTTTTAGCTTGAGAGGTCAACTAAGTTAAGTTAAGGATTTCGTTAATCATATCAGTAACAGAAGAAAATAAACTAATTAAGAACTAATAATGGAAAGACACCGAACATAATATATAAATCAATACAGTGCAAATGGTAATAAGAGCTGGTTATGGCTATCTCATGAAGTTGATAGTTTAGTTGACCTTTTGCCTTTTTACATTGTTCGGTGCCTTAAATTTCTTAGCTAATGAGTTCTCAAAGGATAGGATAGTTTAGTTAATTAATGAAAATAAGCTTTGTTTCCACCAATACTATCAAGCATGCCCGGCCTTGATCGATCACCCTACCTAGAACTTAGTTTTTTTTTTTCCTTCAAGAAAAGGGAATGGTTTTCAGTTTATCTTATAATACAAGTCGATTTGGTAGCAGATTCCTTTTAGAAATCAAACCAACCCAAGTTGTGCTAGTTAATGATCATCTTGTTTTTTTATTTCTTGGTGTTTGTACCTCATAACTACACCACTACCTGCATGTTTAAATCATGACCCTCTATCACATGATATGAAATGCCATCCTTTTTAATTACATGCAAATAAATATCATTTTTAATATGAATAAGAAATAGTTGAGTTGCTAGAATTAGGGAAGAACTTACTTTATAAAAATTAATATTGTGAGAATAGTTTGGATTGATTTGGAAAAATTTCATATTACTGAATCAACTCAAAAGTCATTGAATATTAAATAACAAATTTTTTATTTTTTGGTGTTGAGCTTATTAAGTTTGATTCAATCAAATTACTAAAATTTTATTCAAGTTAATTATATTTTATTAAGTTAATATTTTATCTAGTTCAATTAAAAATTCGATTTAAATTAGACTCTAGATCCCGCTGGGTTTAACCACTAGTTTATATTTTTATAAAATAATAGTACTAATTACCTGTCCAGTTGAATACTCTTATACAATTGTATGGATAATTGTGCTTAATTATATATGGAACAATGAACTAATGTCTCGTGTAAAGAGACTGCACGTGACCATTCGTCACAACAACCACATTGGATTATTACAATAATAATAATAAAAAACCCCACAGTTATATGTACCAAAATATCAACCACGTTTCTCAATTGCGTTTTTCATGTACTTTTGTCAAAATTGTCTGTGTAATGTGCATATTCTAGGAAATAAAATGATATGGCTTTGAATGAAATTTGATGGAAATGTTAATTAACATTAACGAAAGGATCGGGTTGAAATATAAGGATGAAATTAAAAATTTATGATTAGAGGTTTCATTATGAAAAAAAATAAATTTGCAAATAAAATAACAAATGGAAAACCACATAGAGGTTCAAAATATATATTTTCTATCAATAAACCTTAAAATAAAAAGTATAATTAAAAACCTTTCAAAATTTTAAGGTTAAAATATAAACTTTCTCCGCAATAGAATGTCCCACATCATCTTACAAGTTCTTGTTCAGTTTTTCAAAACATATAAATGGAACAGAAATAATATTTTTTTTTTTAAGAATCTCAAGAAATTCTATTAGATAATCTAGAGTTAATTAAAGTTTGAGTGAAGATTGCATTAAAATCATATATTCTTTGTGAGGTTTGATTAACTCTTCAATTGTTTGGTCTCTAATAATAATTTACACGAATTACTAGATCATAAATCTCTTAAAACCTTTTTAGAAGAGAGCAAATGTTATGTCTTGAGTGTTGTTTTTTTTTTGTAGGTGTTTTTGTATTGTATTTTTTGTAACAAAAATTCTCTATTTCTCAATAAAAAAAGTATAAGGCATAACATTTTATTTGTAAGAAAACCTAATAATCATGTTAGTGGCAAAATATCACTTTACCCATTTAATAATATCACACATATTATTTCAATATAGTTTTAGAAACTTATGCAATCAAGTTCCTGCTTAATTTTTCTAGATCTAAAATCACAATCCCATGTATAGATACATTATAGTCTTTAATTTCTAAAACTTATTTACAATCAAGTCTCACTTGATTAATTATCCTAGTTTAAAAATCTTACCATTAGTTTTTTATGTGTGTAATCCATTAGGTTCTGTAATATATTGGTCAAAATATAAATCACAATCCTAAATAAAATAAGATTAAAGAAATTAAATAATTTAATTTATTATCAATACAACAATTCATTGAGTTATACTTGAAGATTAAGTGCACTATTTAGCTACGTGTCATGATCCCTTAAATATTAGGAAAGTCATAACTGATTTGACTTAACCTTTCAGTGATCAGTTTTTTAATGTAATTATTATCTCTTCATCAAGAATGTTCTAATTCAGATATTTAAATATGATATATATATGCTATGTCATATCATATTTATTATCAACATCATAGTCATTGATTATTTGTATAAGATTTGAAACTTTTTTCAAATCTCATTTCACCTTGCACAAAGATTTTATAATCAATAGTATTTGAGAATATGTGAAATATTTTTCTTAATTTATATAGGATGATAAATTATCTTTTGATCACTCAATTACTTTCAGATAGTTCTTGCTATACCTAATATTTGCTTTTTTTATTACCCTTGATTAAGACAATATGTTGTCAAGATCATAGCATAATATTTGTTATATAAGATAATTTAGTGTTTTCAAGTGTAAAGATTACGTACACATATGTCACGTGAACCTTTACATAAACATATGTGATCTATCTATATATAATTCTCATGTAGGTTAGTTTAGTGTATATGTCGTATGACAATCACCTCCATATTAATTTCATGTATCCCTCATATCTCAATTTATGAAAACAATTGTTTTCTTTCAGAATATATATACATATATAGGTTTTAATAGCTCTAATTAATATCTAAACTTAATATGGCATCGACTAGAAATATTTAAGAACAATACTTTGGTGTAATAAGAACCTTATAATTATAACCACTATATAATTTTCTTTTCAAATATTTTTGTTTTAAGGACTTGATCTTACTATAAACTCATTAATCAAACATCAATGAATATTAAAGATACAGGAAGCCTTTATTAATAATAGATTTATCTATACATTAATAAAGTTAATATCATGTGTAATCAATCAATTAACTACAAATTATATGCACTAACAATTATGTCCTTAAGGTTGAGAGTTATTTGAAATGTCTGGAATCAAATCAATAAAATGTAAAGATTTTGGATATAACTTAGAACAAGTATATAAATTAAAGTCCAAAATGAAATTTCTTCTAAATAAGGGTTGCAAAATCATACTATAAACTAAAAGAGATGGCTTTTACCATACATCAATCAATAAATTACACACATTTATAAAATACCATTCACCATACTGTTATTTTACACTTTGATCCTTGTACTTTATAACATTTATGATTTGGTCATGAAATTTTATTTCTATCATATTTCTATTCTTGAAAGTTAAAAAAGGAGAGAGTCATTGAAAAGAGATAGAAGAGAGAAAGCTTTTAATTAGTCACATCCCAATGATAAAAAAAGGTTGATCTTTGTGATATCCCACATCAAAAGCGAGCGTCCAGAGCCAGGGCCTTAGTGCATGCTCACCTTGACTAGTAAGACGCGTTTAAAACCTTGAGGGGGACTTGGGTGGAAGCCCGAAAATGGGTGGACTGGGAGGCCTAAAAGGGACAGTATCTGACAGGGTGAGTGTGTTGCGCTACTCTGAAACACGCCTTTTGGGCCATGCGTGGCTGCCAAGAACAAACTCGTGAGGGGGACCTGAGTGGAAGCCCTGGACATGGGTGGACTGGGAAGCCCAAAACATACAATATCTTGCTAATGAGGTGGGGTGTTACATTTGGTATCAGAGCCGAGGCCGGCTCGTCTTAAGGTGGGGGGGATTGTGATATCCCACATCGGAAGTGAGCGTCCAGAGCCAGGGCCTTATTAGTGCATGCTCACCTTGACTAGTAAGACGCGTTTAAAACCTTGAGGGGGACTTGGGTGGAAGCCCGGAAATAGGTGGACTGGGAGACCCAAAGGGGACAGTATCTGACAGGGTGAGTGTGTTGCGCTACTCTAAAAGACGCGTTTTGGGGCCATGCGTGGCTGCCAAGAACAAACCCGTGAGGGGGACCTGGGTGGAAGCCCTGGACATGGGTGGACTAGGAGGCCCAAAACGGACAATATCTTGCTAGTGAGGTGGGGTGTTACAATCTTTGTGTCACTAGGTTCATCTTGAAGAGAAGAGTTTAATTGAGGTTGTTTTAGCCTTTGATCATGTTAGAAAAAATAGATTGAAATTTAGATTTTTTTTAATTTGATTTGATCTTGAGTGTTTTGACTAATTGACGTGTGTTTAGTGGTTGAAATGAGGTTATAAAGGTTCCTAGGATATTTTTCTTTAGTGTTTTTAGGTTGAAATTTGAGTTTTAGAGATCAAAAAACCGTTCTCTAAGTTTTTAATCACCAGAGGTGGTTGAAAATTATTGTAGAGAATGATACACTATCTCGCTAGATGGATGATTTGTCGTCCACTATCTATTTTAAAGCTAGGTGTGAAAGCCTAAACTTTCAAACTTAGGCATGCATGAACTTTTAATTCTTATAAATATTTATTTTAATTATTATAAAATTGAATCTATGACATTGCACGAGTATAATAGTTAGTAGAATTGTTAATAGAGAATTAAAGTCATATTTCCACAAGTTAGAAAGGATCCTATTCAATTGCATATTTTTGTATCAGTTGAAAAGTAAACATATTAACACATTTTTATGAAGTTTATGAAAATTTATTTTTTAATTTATTTTCATCAAAAAATATCTAAAAAACACTATAAAAATCTTTTTAAATCATCTACTAACCTCAAAATAACCCAAAATCACTATAGAAAACTAAAATCACTATAGAAAACCAAAATCAACTAAACCTCAAAAATCAAAACAAGACTAAATCTTCTTTTTCATACATGTTTACAAGGAAAACCCACCATCAAACTTATCTTGGTGGATGAAACCTCTTGGCGTCAAGTTTGATAATTTTTGCTGCTGGTATTGCGATAACCAATAACTTTTTCTTTTTATTCACCTTTCTCCAACTACTTTTTCTCGTCTCTTTTTAATTTAAGGATTGAAAAATAAAAAAAAAAAATTTCGGATCAAAATAAAATTATCGATAATTTAGGATGAGCTATGCTTTTTCTTCATGCTTTAATTTGAAGCTTAATTTCATATAATTAGATTATAAAAAGAATATAATTAAAAGAAAAAAAAGATGAAAATTAAAAAGGAATGGAGTAGGAGGTTCATATGAACACCGGCTGAACTTCAACTTTTTTGGTTTTTTGCTAACATCTTTGTGAACTATTTGAAATGGGTATTTCTTATATTATTTTAATGTACGAAGATGAATAAATTATTTTAATATTAACCCTAAAACTTGAATTTGAAAACTGAAAAAAAACAAAAATCATCCTTTCCTTCCTTTGACAAAGCAAAATAAAAACTTCACTTTCTATATCATCACAAATAGTTGAAATAAAAACTTAAGATATATTCTAAAAATATGATTATTATATAAAAAAAGGTGGTATTTAAGATACCTTCTTCAATGGGAATAATAAAATATGAATATAGTGTTTCATTAATTGAGAAAATTACACAGTGAAATTGTGATGTTGATTTCCTGTTACAAATTAATTAATCAATTCATGAAGCACAAAAGGGAAATCAGTACTAATAAAACAAAAATCTAATTATTTTGTAATTTGGAGATATGACTTTGACCAATGATAATAAATAACCCAAATCTCAAATTACAAGGTGGACTTGAAAAAAAAAAATATAATGACATTTCTAACGATACAATTAGTGACCAATCAAAAGTGTCAACTAAGACAACAAATATAAATAAAGGATCCCTTCCAGCGATTCTCCATACCATTCCTTCCCTGTCAACAACACATTTCCTTCATACTTCAAGACAGAAAGACTCTATCAATGGCTGTAAAAATCTATATTATGTAAGCATTACTATGATCTCTTCTTATCATCTTCTTTTTGGGTTCTTGTTTTTATTGTGTTTCTTTGTGTGTTTTATGATCATGATTCTTGCCGTGCATTAACGTCTGACTGATGATTTCTTGATTGCTGTCGTGATGTTCTAGTCTCTTTTCATTGTTTCTAATGAATCTCTGATTGTTAATGCTATAACCAGTTGTTTTTTTTTTTTTTTTCTTGATGTTATATGGCTCCTGGAAGGCAGTTTTCTTGAGTGTTTTAAGAGATCCAGAATTTTATCTTTGGTATCTGGGTTGAATGAAATTTGATGAAAGTTTGATCAGGGTATTAAATTTATTTCAAGAATCAAATTCATCCATGGATGATGGCGTTTCTTGTAGGATAAGTTCATGGATTTGTTTTACATTTAGCACTAAATTACGGACGAGTCTCATACGCCATTATCACCTGTGTTTGCTAAGAAGGTGTGATAGGCTATAAGACTTGATGATAAGTGTTTCAAGTAGAGAGGCTCTGGCGTTCTTTCCTTTTCATCAATCTCAATCAATGAAACAAGAAATGTAAGCAATAAGACTGGTAAAACTGTGAATACATCAGTCATCATTAGGTATTAGCCAAGAAAAATAGTTCCTAAGCTGGACCTACCTTTTGAAATTATAATTCAGATCAGAGAGGAATGCTTGCCTTTTTCTTATAAAGAATTTGGTTACTTGATTCACTTATTGAAATTTGAATCTAGTTCTTGGCATTTAATTTTATATGCATAATTAACTAATACAAATGGGTTTCGTTTTCATGGCCTGGAAGACACTATATGAGCTCTTCAATGATCTTCTGCTTGAAATTTTATTTTGAAAAGATATGCTAGTACGATATGAGATTAAAATTAATAATAGGTTTAATAGTTTTGTTGATCTTATAAATTTATGCACTTAAAATTGTCCCCCTGGTGATGGTTCAGTCCTATCATCCACCGAAATTGATGTTTAATGGTTGGTCACACCACTCCTATGACCTAAGAGCTTTTTGGAATTTTTTTTTCTTTCTTGATGTAGGCCTCCGTATAGTGCATGCTATAGTTTCCCTTCAAAGCTTCCTGTCTCCATCATGCATTGAGATAACTTCAATATGAATCAATTGCCTTTACGCAAATCTCCTTTTCCCTTTTACCATCTTGTAGGGAAGATCATATCAATGATGACTGAGAGAACTTTCTTTTATTTTGAAAAAAAAGAAAAGGGAAATGTACAGTTTGGTTCTGTTTGCTTTCCGTGTTCATTAGAATAGCCACACTGATCATGCAAAGTGTAATTTTTTTGATTTCTTCGGCAGTTACTACTCAATGTATGGACATGTTGCACGGTTAGCTGAAGAAATTAAGAAAGGAGCTGATTCTGTAGAAGGAGTAGAAGTCAAGCTATGGCAGGTATTTGTTTAATTTTGTTCAAAATATTGACCATTTGAACTCTCGAGTCTTAGGCTGAGATAAATAAATGTCATTGAGAAGCATATTTGACTTGTCATGTACCCCTTGACACTCTAGTTATCGTCAAACAAGTTAGCATCATTGCATTCAAGGGAAGACTTCTAGCAATTTCACAAAAAAATGAAGACTAACATAAGAACGCATACTGAATAAGAGTATTGTTTTCTGTTGTAGTGTTCTGACTGCAGTAATGTCATAAATCTTTTAGACAGACAGGCTACCTTATATGTTACCTCCCTTGCTAAGGTCATATGCTTCATTGGACATAGCTGACTGTACGGCCATGGATCGGTCGAAAATGGGAGCTATAAACACTTAATTTTTTGAATTGTGCTCTGCGAAAGGGATATACAGAATTTTAATGTATCTAGTTTTCTACCCCAAAAGTTATAATTTGAGTTCCTGATAATCTTGGCACATTGACAGGTACCTGAAACACTGCCAGAAGAAGTTCTTGGAAAGATGGGAGCACCACCAAAGAGTGATGTCCCAATTATTACACCCAGTGATCTTGCTGAGGCTGATGGGTTTCTTCTTGGTTTCCCCACTAGATTTGGAATGATGGCTGCACAATTTAAAGCTTTTATGGATTCAACTGGTGGCCTATGGGGCACACAACAGCTTGCAGGCAAGCCTGCTGGAATTTTTTACAGCACTGCATCGCAGGGAGGTGGACAGGAGACAACCGCGTAAGTTCCATTTGAAAACGTTGGACTTCGGTTCTGTTTTTCTTCCAAGTTCATAATTCTTGTTGTTTACTTTATGAATTCTGAAATTCATGTATTTGTTTTTCTTTTCACGACGCAGTTTGACTGCTATCACCCAGCTCGTTCACCATGGAATGATCTTTGTGCCAATTGGATACACATTTGGAGCCGGCATGTTTGAAATTGAGAAAGTGAAGGGTGGCAGTCCATATGGTGCAGGTACCTATGCTGGGGATGGCACCAGACAGCCTACTGAGCTGGAGCTAGGACAAGCTCTCCACCAGGGGAAGTACTTTGCTGGCATTGCAAAGAAATTCAAGGGAACAGCTTAATTTAACTCCAGCAATTGTATTCCCTTCCTAGAAATTTCAGTCTTATGTTCACCTGATGAATAATGTGCTTCTTCTGGTTATATTTGGCGCAAACTTATGTTTTATTCCTTGATAACTAAGGCTTCTTGTAGCGATGAAATTTTTTTCATGCATTTAGTGTGAGAATTCATTTTGAATCTTCACTTCCGTTGCTTATCTCTAATTACAGAAGTATTTCCATTGATCATAAGCAACAAGTAGGAGCTTACCCTACTACAAAAGGAAAAATTCTAATCAGATTACATAAAGTCACACCAATCCCCATTCTCTACGTATGGTAGAAATATTAGGATTCAAAAACAGCTTCTTGAAGATGCTTGGAATTGTACAGTCTACAATGGACTAACATCCAAATCCATTTTACTGATGCATGAAGAGAGATATAAGCAGTTCCATGGACCTTCACATTTCTCTGCTTCCATATACCATTTATGGTAGCATTCCAAGCTATTCTTGTAATCACAGACGTAAAGGTTCTCTTCTACAACAATTCTTTCGCCCATTGAAACTCTAAAATCCAGTCACCAGTAGGCCTAGAAAACCCATATTTAAGCAAAATATAACCCCAAACTGATTTACAGTATAAGCTTTGAGAAAATAGGTGATCACGAACCTCATTAGCAGCACCACAAAGAAGGCAATCAGCAATAATATTTCTCCTCATAAGAAACTGTCACGCTCTTGTAGATAACTTGTTAAGAATAACAAGCCAAGATTAAAGCTTATACCAATTAACTTTTATACCTGATCAATTCCCAAGATTGTAAAAACACAATTAGAACACAGCCTGCCAAATCACACTATCATTAACAGAAGGATCAGGCTGCACAGCACTGCATATAGACATCTGGATTTCTATCATGTCATCAGATCCAGAATTGGGCCAACCAGTTACCATCTTTAATCACAGCTTCCAATAATCTTGCTGCAGAAGGAATACCAGAAGTATGAATAAGTCTGGAGGGTGATGAATATATTAGTCCAATCAAATCAAGTAGATTTCATGTGCTTCTAGAGGAGAGTGATGAATATATTAGGTGTGGTTGTAATTTCAATTCTCAAGTATAATACATTCACCATTGATGCTTGAGTTTAATGCACCTATAAAATATAAAAATAAAGAGTTGTCAAATTTATATTTCTAATTCAAAAATAGACCTCATAGGATATTGGTCAGAACATTTTTTCACTATTGTTACACTTAATTTTATTTCATTAGACTATTGTAGAATGTCAGTGAGCTGAGTGGTTCAATCTGGTCTTGTTTCTGTAATGGCCTCACATTTATGAAGAAGATTATTAATTTCTTTCACTTCTAGATTTTCTTTGACAGTTTATTATCTATTATTACTGTGTAGTCTTTTCAATTGTTTTTGCCTTTCTGCAATTCTTTTGTTGTTTTGGGCCTTTATTCCTTATTTTTTGCCCTTCTGCCCCTTGCCCTTGCAGTTGCCACTCCATGTATGGACATGTTGCAAGACTAGCTCAAGGAATTTTAAAAGGAGCTGATTCTGTGGAAGGAATGGCGCCTGTTTTGAATTTTGTTCAAAATATCGACCATTTGAACTCTTTAGTCCTAGGCTATGATAAATTAAAGTCATCCAGAAGCATAGTTGCTCCTCTAGTAAACGTCAACAAGTTTACTTAGCATCATTTCCAATGAAGGCTAGAACAAACAATACACAGTAAGAGTGTATTTTTTTTCACTGGGCACAATTTAAAATGTAAATAAAGGTGTGAGGGTGATGAGTCAGTAATTTTTACCTAAATTTTATAAATTCAAAAGGTATTAAAATGACATGGACATAGTAAATGCACATGTCAGACTCAAAATACTTGGGTTTAACAATTAGCAAAACCCAAGACACTATGATTTAGATGAATATGCTAGACTCAATATTTAGGTTCGACAATCAGTCTAACCCAATGCAATATAGGTTTGGAAAATGTATCAGACCCAAAACATTTGAGTTTAACGATCAGCCGAACCTAAGGCTAACACGAGTTTGACAAAACATGTCAGATCTAAAACACTTGGATTCAAAGACTATTGGGTTCTACGACTATATATTGGACCCAAGACGATCTCCTAGATTAAAAGTATTGTAGATATGATAAACCGCCATGCCTCTCCATCTAAAATAATTATATGAGTTATTCATATCCAATGTTGTCGCGGGGCGAGCAACGACGTCGGGGGTGAAGATGATGCTTTTATCGTGCCTCCTGAGGAGAGGTGTTTGTTGTTGAGAAGAGTTTTTTGGATTTAATCATAAAATTTTGATTAAGGTTCAGGAGTCACCACCTATTATTATGGTTACTAAGAACCTATGGTCTGCAAGATTCTAGATAAGAGACTAGTTGTGTAAGTAAAAAACGCATCACTCCTAGAGCACCCTAAGGGAAACACGAGTTTTACAAAATATATCAGACCTAAAACACTTGGATTCAAAGACTATTGGGTTCTACGACTATATATAGGACCCAAGACGATCTCTCAGATTAAAAGTATTGTAGGCATGATAAACCGCAACGCCTCTCCATCTAAAATAATTATATGAGTTATTCATATCCGATGTTGTCGCGAGGCGCACAACGACATCAGGGGCGAAGATGATGCTTATCTCGTGCCTCCTAAGGAGGTGTGTGTTGTTGAGAAGAGTTTTTTGGATTTAATTATAAAATTATGATTAAGATTCAGGAGTCACCACCTAGTATTATAGTTACTAGGAACCTATGATCTGCGAGATTCTAGGTAAGGGACTAGTTGTGTAAGTAAAAAACACATCACCTTTAGTGCACCCTATCTAAGGTAAGCTGCATTGTTGTTTGATTGTTTTTCTAGGTTGGGATCTATGTTAGGTTACATGTTTTTCCAACTATTTTGCATAATATCAGACTGTAGACTTACATTGTAAGATATAGACCCGGTATTAAAAATATTTGGTTTCCTCTGAAACTTCAAAAAAAAAAATCAAAAATTTTTAAAATAATTTTTCATTTCATAAAGCAAAAAAAATTGTTTTGTTTTTGTGCATACGACTTAGTCCTAAAAAGTTTTCTTACATATTTTCTAAGAAGGAGATAAAATTGTTTTTATCATATTTTAAAAATGTAAAAATTGATATCGTAACCAGTTTATAATTATCTATTAAGGTTTGGTCAAAATACAAAAAACTCATAGCAATTATTTTGTTCGAAATGTTAGGAATTAGTTATATGAAATAAATGTGGTGCAAAAATTTGGATTTTAGAATAGTTAGGCTTTAACCTATTAAGGTTGAGACTTCTTCATGAAGAGAGATCTACCTCGAACCACAGACAAGACCAATAGATAAAAACACAACATAAAAAAAACAATCAAACAACAATGTAGCTTACCTTAGGTGGGGTGCATTGAGGGTGATACATTTTCCATTTGCACACTATTAGGAGGCAGATCCGTTGTTTGACGCTGTGACAACCAATACTAAGTATAGTTGAATCCAAAAAATTAACAAATAACATCAAATTATCAATAATATGCATGAAGTTCCATTTTCCAAAACTGCCAAATCAAGACAACCAGCTTGCTTGACAATCTGAGGTTCAAAACTGATACTTTAACACTTCATTAGGACTAAACCAAAACCAAAAGGTAAGAAAATGCATTAACAACAAAAAACAATCAACATCTTTATTTTTATATTTGGCACATTTCAAAACAATTTTATTTTATCAAAATCAGTCACAAACATATTGTTTTAGCATCTAGTAACATCAACAACAACTCTAAGCAAGATTTAAACAAATAACAACAATATTTTTACATATTAATCAAAATCAAAACTAAAGAACATCATAACACTAAAATAAGTTTACAAACATCATTCAACATGTAAAACAAGCTAGAGGTATGCCTCATAGATATCACCTACTAATTTAATGAAGGATTATATATTCCCATAAGTTAGAATAGTTATTGCCCTTCTTCCTTCGAAAATCCAATCTCTTGCTCAACCTTTAATTTATCCTTTTAACTCTTAAATTCCAAGTAATACACTTGATTACTAATGAACTCCAAGAATAAGCTTTTTGTCCTTTCTTTTTTGTCCTATTTTCTTCCCTCTTTCTCCTTTTTTTTCTCTTTTCCCCAGTGGCCTGATTTTCTAAAGGGTATTAAACGATTTCAAGCTAGGATCTTTATGGATTTGATCAAAGATTGATCATTATTCATCAAAGTTTGGCCCTTTGATAAAAATATGAGAGTTTTGGATATTTTTATTGTTGTGAGCTTTGTACCTTTAATGGTTTTAGGATGATGGTTTTGTAACAAACTCAAGAATGTATTTTTTTTCTTTATCAAACTTGAAGGCTAATATGAGGTGTTTTTTACCCTCTAATTTTGAGAGAAATTTTAAGCCTTTGATAAGAGACTTCTGAAGGTTTCTAAGTGTGAACACACGAAAACATTGAGTGGATTTACACAAATAAGTATCTTAGTCAAGGCTGAATGAGTTAACCGATTTCGAGGCTTCTCCGAAGCAATTTTGATGTAAACATCATTGGAGATCATTTAAGCTTAGTAAAGGAGAAGCATACTCTTTTTTTTTTCATCCTTGCTCAATTTGAAGGTCTTTAGCTCCACGTTTATTCATTTGAAAATGCCAACCCGATGAATATAGAATCTAAAAATAGAGTGATGGTTGATCAAGAACAAGATGTTTTTGAGTTTATTAAAGCAAATGGGATGTAAAAGTTTGATAGGAGTAGCTACTCTTTGTAGAGGGGGCATTTCTTAGTTGAATGGTAGTGATTACAACCCTATAGGTGGTCGAAAATGTCATATTCATTCGCCTGAAATTACCTACCTGATCAGCCAAAACTATGGCTGACCGACGCGTCGTCTAGGTTAAACCCTAGAAATTAGGGTTTTTGATTTAGGATTTGGCAAACTTTAATTTATTCCTTGTTCACCTATAATTACCTTCCACCTTTTAATTGCATGCAATTTCAACCCTATCGAACTCAATTTCTAGCCCCAAAGTTCAATTTTTTTTTCATTTTGATCCTTGATTTCTGATCTGTGCATTTTGGCCCTCAACTAACAATCAAACTTTCAATTTTTTTCAATTTGACCTTTAATTTCACCCGTTGTTTCCCTTGAAATTGTGCGCAACTTACAAATCGATCTCTAGTCTTGGAAATCTATAATTAAGTCCTTAAGTGGCTTTAAAATTTTAATATTTATATAATTAGGCCTCTGATTTGACCAAATTAACCCTTTAAAATTGCAATTTAACCTCTAAATTTCAATTTCTTCTAGTTAAAGACTAAATCAACTTTAAAAATCATTTTTTCTTGTAATTATGCCCTCACTAAATTAAATAAAACCCTGAAAAATTTCAATTGAGTCCTTAAACATTTAATTTTGAATTTTCCTTCTCGAATCGAATTATCCTTTTTTATAGGGCCTTCATTAGTCAAGATTGAACTGTCAATTATTCCAACCTTGGATATTTTGATCTTCATCTAGTCTTTGATAATTTTCTAGATATTTTTCATATTCTTCCTACTGATGTATTTTTTTTCCAATATTTTTTGTATTTCCTTTTTCTAATTTTTTTACGGGGCTAAAAAATAAATAACAACACTCAAGAACAAATGTCTTTGTTTCTTGAATTTAAGATACTTTTTAATTATTTATTGTTTTTTCCTAAAAAATATTGACTTTATAATCGGAGGGTCTTTAATTTTCTCTAATTGGGACTATTTTTGTAGATATTTAAGCTTTTACCTTTAGTCTAATGTTCCTTGATCTAAATAGAAGAAATCCAAGTATCTGGATATATTGTTTAACTACTATCTCAAACACTAAATAATATATTATTTATATATCCTGGATTTTTGAAGATCTTCAAAGGGTTCATTTTCTTTCGTAGTTTTCTACTACAACAATGTCAAAACCTTCTAGATAAAAAGGCTACATTAATTTTTGCTAAGGTGATATACCTCATTTGACCTAGCTTAACTATAAGGCCATGGATTGGTCAAAAATGAAATCTCATGTAGGCAAGTGCTAGGTCACTTGTAAGAGTACAAAGAATTTTCATTCCAAATTGTACCCTTTTTGAATTTCTGCCCCTCAAGACCTTAGAACAAAATCGACTGTTCTGGAACTTTAAATAGGGTAACTAATTTATTTCTTTGGATGGGAACATTGCTAAGAAGTCAATTTTCTATTGAAATAGAGATAGGAGTTAATTTAGCTGGTTTTGTGGCTGGCTGGCTAAAATAAAATCTCATTTATAGCTGACTCCACCCATAAATGTGCTCGTCAAAACTATCGAACATAATGAACGTAACTACTAATATAAAAATTCAAAATTTAAAGTACAATACATCATTAATAATTGTCATTAGTGTAATTGAAAACAGTAGAATAAAACATGAAAACGGGGAAGAAGCATGAAATGCCCCTGAATAGAAGAAGAAGAAGGAGAAGAAGAAATCACTTTAGTGGAAATGACAAAATAGGTAGATATAGTCTGATGTTGTATTTGCTCATGTTCTTGCTTTGAAGAAGATCCTGATAGGAATAGACATACTACTCATGATCGACTAGGTACTAATCAATTTATGATGAGCTGATGCAACCATATTATTCAATAGCTTCACCCACATTTAACTAGTGTTTTGCCTATGTTTTATATATAAAATGCCTTGATATTCTTTGTTTTATGTTTTGAAGGCACTTTTGGATGAAAGATGCAAAAAGGAGTAAATTGGAGATAATTGGCAGATTTGACCTTCAGTCGATGTTTTGTGCAGAGCGTGAGCTCTAGAGGTTGAAATGAAGTAATTCTAGTGGAATTAAAAAGGTAACATCCATACCTTTCTAGACATCTAAGGCAAGAAAATAAAATAAGGAAGAGCATGGAAATCGCAGCCTTCAAAGTCAAATCTCGCAATCTGCCAGTGTTGACCTTCGGCCATTCCAACTTGAATATCTGGAGCTACAAAAGTCCAATTGATGCAAACTCAATTTTTTTGGATTCATGACTCAAAGTTATATAAACGCTCAAAATGTCAGCCAAAAACGATGTCATATGAGGGATATATGATTTTTCAAAGATGACATCTAAATTCTGCCAGCAAACAGGTTTCGCGAAGAAACGAGTCCAAATTACGTTCCGAAGCATCTAAACCGATATCCAATTTTTTATTTCATAAATTTAGCTCCTCTAAGTCAAAGCTTGAAGATTTCATGCAAGGCTGTTTCTTCTTTTTTAGGAAAATAGTTATTGAAGTACTTAAATGTAAACAGTCTACTTAATGGAGGACTATTTTGTGAAATAGAGACCTAGAGTTTCCTAGGATATAAAAAGAATGAGAGAAGAGAAGTGGGGCAACCAGCCAAGGAGAGAAAAACGCCCCCTTCCTCTAAGAAACCCTAAATTATGCATTCTTCCTTCTTTTTGATTAGTTGTTCAACAAACATGCAAGGCTAAACACTTTTTCTTGGTTGCAAGGACACGGAAACCTTCGGATTTCAAGAACTGTGAGATTTATTTTACCTTTTTTTTTTAGTTTATATGATGAATATGTTTGTTCTCCTATGCTTATTTTTTCTATGATTGTTTATTTTAATTGCTAGAGCGGACTCTAAGTTATTGTTGTAGACAATCTATTGTTAAGTTTGATATCAAAACCGGAGTTGTGGTATATGAACTTGTGAAGCAATTGAGTTTAATAATTATGGCGGATCTACGTTATTAATCTTAGGGAGAACATTCAATCAAATCAAACATAGACTGCGGACAATTATGTTTTCTTGATTAATCAACTTATCTAGTTCTTAAGACTGCCATTGAATTAAATTACTAGTGCGGACACTGTGGTTGTTTGATGGTTAGGGCTAGTTATACGGCGGATCCGTTAACTAACTAATGTTAAGAAGAGATAAATATTCAGAATATAAATTGATGTTTCGTTTCCATGATCAGTTCTGATTTCTGTAGGTGGATGTGTGCTTGTGACCAAGGTTTGTTCTCTTGATAATTTTCTGATTTTATTAAATTTAGTTTGATAGTTTTCTGTTTTCTTTTGCTTTAGCCTAGATAACGTCCAAACCCCCCCAAATTACATATCATCTAGCATAAAAATCTAACTTGAATCTTTCTCGTGGGATCGACCCTTTGCTTGCTCTATACTATATTGTGTGTTGTGTTTGAAGCTAGGGTAATTAATTTGTGCGACCGCGACATCGCAACATGAGCTAATGAAAAGGTTAACATGTTGATTTTACTAACTTTTTTAAAAAATTTATAGCATACTTATTAAACTCGGCTTGACGGGTTGATAAACCTAAAAGTTTAAGCTATTAAGTTAGGTGTAAATATATAATTTCTATTATTTTTTTAACATAACTACTCAAGTGAAAGTCATTTAAACTTGGAACTTGCACAATCCTATACTATCTTGTGCTTAATTTTTATTAATTAGAATGAGAATGATGAGATTCGAACTCGTAATCGTTTGGTTATCAATACTCTGATATTATGTTAAATAACCATTTCATCACAAAAGTTTAAGTTTTTAGGTGAAATCTCAATATATGATTTATATTATTTTTTAAAACTAGCAACCTACTAACTTAGAGCTTGATCTGAACTGAGTTTTTTTAAACCAATTTGGACAATAAACCTACTGACCAAATGAGTCAACCCAAGACTTAGTTAACCTGACCAAATTCAGGCTAGCCCTAATCAATATAGTTACTTCTACCGATCCAATGACAGGCATTTTAACCAAGTCAAGGTTGACCAGGTGTGACAACCATAATCTAGAGCTTTAAGATAGAGAAAATTTTATGGTGTTTAAGAAGTAACTATTGACATTTTATTAGTTATTTTTTTGAGTCTACGTTGAAGGGAGAAAATAAAATTCATGTCTTATAAAAAAATAATAAGAACATCTTGACTTAAGATTTTTTTTCTCTTTTATATATATATATATATATATATATATATATATATAAATTAATAAGATGAATCTAATTACTCTCTTCTCGCTATAAAATTTTCAACAGAAGCAATGTGAACTTCTCTCTTTCTCACTCCATCTTTTCCTTTTTGTTTTTGCTTTGTTTTTTTCTGGACTGTTGTGGAATGTCTCTAAGCGAGTGTCCAATTTGATCTCGGACGAGAGATGTCCTCACATTTATGAAGAAAATCTTTGCAAAAGTTCTAGATTTTCCTTGTCAGTTTATTATCTATTTACTGTATGATCTTTCCCATTACTTTCTGCAATTTTTTTTTGATGTTTTGGACATCCGCTCCTTATTTCTACATCACTGACCGTAGCCCCATGGCCAAGGTTTTTGGGTACCAGGACAGCAACAACACACATGACATCACTTGTTTTTGGTCTTTGTGCTGTTCTTCGAAGTCTTAGCCATGGCCCAAATTTTCAGGTAGCCCAAGATCAATGGTAAGACCTAACTATAAGAGAATTGGCTGGGCCTCATCGCTCTCAAAGCGAACTCTTCCAACACCAGATATTACAGTAAAAAACAAAGGGCTAAAAATCATCAGGGTCCCTGTGCTTTGAACATTTGGTTAAACAAAATCATGTAAAATACATTGGATCAAATTAATACCTCCATTTCCTATTAAAGGCGATTTGAGATCGCCTTCCCAGTTAATCTTAGCACATGGCAGTCATCTTGCCATGTAATTGGATGAAGTGGATGAAATGAAATCACTTGAATTGAAAATAAAAATATTCACTTATTCCAATTTAAAGTTAGAATTGTTGTTCTCCATGATTTCATTCTCTGAGTTTTGGATTGGCATGACCTTATGAATAGAATATATATATTTTGAAATGCTAACAAAAGTTCCAATAAGGTCAAAGATATTATTTATTTTATAGTAGTCGAGATTTTATTAAAAAAACCAAATTATCAATAAGTTAATAACAATCTAGTTGGTAGAGAAATAAGGTCAAAGAGATTGACAACTCAATCGAGGACCACACAGAAGTTATTATTAATGAGAAAGCTTACCATCTTGGCCAGTAAAGAACTTTTATATAGATATGTTTTGATTATTTAACGGCTTGCAAGATTAGACATAAAGTGGGAAGAAAAGAAATAACCCTTTTAAGCACGAAAGAAAACTTCTAGCATAAGACATCTTGAATTGTTTAAGTTTTCCATTGATTAGCCAAAACAAGAAAAAAGAAAAGCAAGTTATTAAAGTAAAAGAATGTAACTGCAGCAGCAGCTGGGAGTCACATACTTTATTAACATCACAATGATGCCCTAGATGCTTTTCCTTTTTAGTATTCTCTTTATGTTTCTTCTTTTATTAACCTCACATTAGGGGCAAAAAAAAAAAATTTCAATTCCATTGATGCTATATACCGATCCTAATGCTTGAAGGTATGCTATGATATACCCCATCAACAAACCGATTGATCAATTCCAAAGTCATGAAAAAATCATAAAGCAAGTGTAAGAGATACCAATCAAGAAGATATATATTAGCCATTAAAGCACCTTTGTTTCTTATGATTAGTCACTTGTCATCACATGAATTCTTGAATTTTAAGCATATATGAATGTTGCACAGTTGATGATTAGGCTCTTCATGATCAATTTGTATTCCCTACTTATACTTCACAAGCTTTTGCTTTACGGGCTTGATATTTTTTATCATTCTATGAAGTTCTAGCATTAAAGATATGTTTATATACAGCAATTACTAGTGTTTGAAATGTTGATGGCTTGTTTAGCTAGGGATTCTCATGCCATAAATGCACAAAAAAGGATGAGTGATAGGTAAATTACAAACTTTATAGGAATATTGATTGCTTTTCTTCATAAGCTATGAAGTGAGTAGTCGTGACTTTATTGTATTTGCTTTATTTGGAAGTGCACAAAACTTTCACATACAATAAAGATTATTTGCAAAGCCTTTCTATGAACATCAAGTACTAGCAAAAAGCTTCTTTGAAATGCATGAACATGAATTTTGCAAAGACTGATCACCATGATAAAAAAAAACAGAAAAGGGGATAGCCTTACTAAAACTATTTGTTTGGTGTCAATGAAATTGATATGAAATGAAATAGCAGCTTCAACTTTATAAACACATATCTGGATAGTTGAAAATAATAGAAGGTTTAACCTATTAGTTAGTTAATCTTCGTTACTTATATAGAGGACAATATACAATAGTTAATGTAGAGATTACAGCACAAGAATAATAAATCTTTTCAAAATATATACAAGCTTTTAATAGGTTATATACTACAATACGCCCCCTCAAGCTGAGGATGGAGGTTTAACTCGAAGGTTGAACCTAAAATTAGTAAAAAAAGTAGTGGAGTAATAATCAACCTCAATATGCTTAGTAAGGGCATAAAAAATAGGTTTGGTGAATAAATAAGGAAGCACCCAAATTATCACACCAAATCATAGGAACTTAAAAATAAGTAATATATAGATGTGATAATAAATATTGAAGTCATAAGACCTTAAAAGTACTATTGGCTAAAGCTTAATATTCAACCTCAGTAAAAGAATGAACCACGATGCGTTGTTTCCCTAACTTCCAAGATATCAGTATATGTCCAAAGAAAACAAGATAGCCATATGTAGATTTATGATTGTCAATGTTACTAGTCCAATCACCATCTACAAAACCATGCAATGAAAAGAAAGAGCTACATGTAATATGAAGACCAAAGGAAACCATACCCTTAAGATAATGCAGAATTCGTTTGTTGGCAACCTAATGTACATCTACAGGAACATGCATATACTGACAGACTTTGTTAACAATAAAACAAATGTTTGATCTCGTAAAAGTGAGATATTAAAAAGCATCAACAAATTTTTAAAAACATGTAGGATTAGAAGGGAAAAAAGAGAGCAATCGGACACCTCAACAACCTTTGATGTTGAAATAGAAATGTCAACAGGGCTGCAAAAAGACATATTTTCCAGGTGAAAGATGTCAAAAATATATTCATCTTGTCGTAGCATGATACTAATAGCAGTAGGATGAACCTTAATGCCAAAAAAATAATAAACAGCTCCTAAATCTCGAAGCTCAACAATTAAATAAATTAGTGAAGCAAGATTGAATTGCTTTCAATTAACAAAATATCATCACCCACATACAAAATGAATAATGACGTGTCAACCTTAGAAGCA